>NC_092047.1:47606614-47920848 GCF_003086295.3 Arachis hypogaea
CGACGATGTGTGCGTAGAGAGGACGACCAGAGCGCAGAGACGACGATGGTGAGGGTGCAGCTCACGATCAATGCAAGAGAGCGCAACTGACGATCAATGCAGGAGAGAGCAGCTGACGATGAGTGGCGAAGTCGTGTATGGTGAGTGGTGAGTGGTGAGTGGAGAAGGAGCAACAGTGAGTGGCGAAGGTGAGAAGTGAGGACGCGAAGGCTTTCTCTGATAGTGAATGAGTGAGGCGCGAGTTACTGAAGAGCTAGCTGATCTGCGTGCTTTGGGGGCAAAGGGGAAAATATTCACTAAGTTATACGCTGTATTTGGCCCTAGATACATTAGGAGACGTTTTTGAAGAGTACCCAAATTATAACAAATAGGTTACTTTTAAAAGTGCTCTCTTTGGTGTGAAAAGTGTAGCCATAGATATTTAGAAAAGGCTACGCTTTATAAGTGATTTCTATAATACCTAAGGCTACACTTTTCAAATGATGCCAAAATTGTTTCCTTTCTCTTACAAAAAGACAACACTGAGAAAAGCGTAGCCTATTCTAGGAATAGGCTACGCTTTTCAAATGTAGTTTAAAAAAAGTGTGGCTGAATAGGTGTTTTTCGCACACGCGCAGGGAACGCGCGCGTGGGCAGCGCTCACTAAGCCAACGTAGCGCCCATTAAGAGAACGCTGCAGGGGACGCACAGCGTGCATGACGCACACGCATCGATGGGCAAAAATGCAAAAACACACGCAAGCGTGAGGGATGCGTACGCGTGGGTGAATGAACATTACGCTCAATTTTAAAATGCTACGTTCTTCTGGGAGCATAATTGTGTTCAATTAATCTTATTCCAAGCCCATTGAAGCTCAAAAGCAAGCAGAGCCCTGTATCATCACTCAAAGACACAAGAGATAGTTAGAATAGGAATTTCATTTGATTTGTAATTTGTTTGCAATTTCATTTTTATTTTAAAGCCTATATAAAGGCATCAGTTTCATTTCGTTAGGAGGCAAGGACAGTAGGCTGCAGTAGTAGTAGGCAGCAGTAGAGTAGGAGTAGGAGTAGAATAGAAGGCTCTCTTTGGTACACTTTTATTTTTCTGCACTTTTCTACATTTCAGTAATGAATTCAGTTTATGAAATTTCGGTTTCTGCAATACTCTGCTACAATTTCCTTTTCTACAATTTTCTTTCTGCAACTTTACATTTGAGTTTGTTTGTGATCTGAATTTACTTTTCATGCAATTTAATTCCTCTGCAATTGTTCTGAGTTTTGATTTACTGCGTTCTTTAAATTCCTAGCACCCAATTCCCTTTACATTTTCTGCACTTTAAATTTCTTGCTCTTTAAGATTCTGTCAAATTTACTTTCTGCAATTTATAATTCTTGCAATTCACTCTCTATTAGTTTAATTTCATTCAATTCACCACTGTTAGCTTGATTAACTACACTCACTAAAGTTGCTTGATCCATTAATCCTTGTGGGATCTACCTCACTCCTGTGAGTTATTACCTGAACGTAACCAAGGAGGTTCAGTGCTCCATACTGTATATAGTGTTTGAAAGTAAAAGTGGGGAAAAACTAAAGTTGGGAGATCTTCTTCTATATATACTAATCTAATAACTAAGAAGTAAAAAAAAATATGATAGAATAGAATAGAGGTGTGAAACCCATCCTTGGCCCGCTTAGGTTGAGTGCTTGGGCTAAGCTTGGCGTGTCTCCTCGTCTATGACTCCTTTTGGGGCGTTGGAACACCAGTTGCCCTTTTCGGCGTCCAACACCAGCTGCCCCCTTTTGGGCATGTAACGCCAAATAAGGGGAGAAGTGGGCGTTTAACCCAGTTTTGGACAGGCTCCTTCGAGAAAAGCATAGAACATTATATATTGCTGACAAGATCTAAAAGTTAGATTTCTAACACCGTTGAGAATGCATCATTTGGACCTCTGTAGATCAAAATGTTTTTTAATGCACGAAAGTCAGATTCTGACACTATTTGCTACACTTTCCTTGCTCTGAATGGATTTGCCAAAACTCTCAATTCAGCCAGAATTACCTGAAACAATGCAAACACAAAAACCAAAGAGAATCAAAAATTGAATTTTGCACTAAAACTATGAAAACAAATAAAATGAACAAAACAATAAACAATATGAAAATGATGCCAAAAAGCATATAAAATATCCGTCACAGAACACCAAACTTAAACTGTTGTTTGTCCCAAGAACCAAAAACAAAGTAGGATTAGAATGAAGAAAAGAATACAAAAATTTAAGTTTTTCAATGAAGTCAGTTCAATGATGAGCGGGGCTAGTAACCATTTACTTCTGAATAGTTTTGGCATCTCACTATCCTTGAAGCTCAAAAGTGTTGGTGTCTTTTGGAATTCAGAATCCGGATGATATTATTGACTCTCTTAGTTTAGTTCTTTTTTATTCTGAACACAGCCTCTTTTAGAGCCTGGCCGTGACACTAAGCGCTTTGTTTTCCAGTATTACCACTGGATACATAAACGCCACAGACACTTAACTTGGTGAACCCTTTTGATTGTGATTCAGCTTTGCTAGAATCCCAGCCAGTGGTATCCAGAGTTCTTGGGCACACTCTTTTGCTTTTGGAATCACGACTTTAACTACTCAGTCTCATGCTTTTCACTTGACACCTTCATACCACAAGTATTTAGTTAGGGGAGGAGTTCATTTGAACTTTTTAGGCCAAGATTTTGTTTCTTTAGACCCTCCTAACCATTGATGCTCAAAGTCTTGGATCCCTGCTCTTGTCTTTTGGTTTAAAGAGCTATTGGCTTTTTCTCTTTTTTTTTCTCTTTTTTTCTCTCTTTTTTTTTTCATTTCTTTCTTTTCTTTCTTTTTGATGGTTTTCTTGCTTCAAGAATCAATAATTGGATTTTTCAGATTACCAATATACTTCACCTTTTCTATCATTCTTTCAAGGACCAACCTTCCTTACTCCAACATCAAATATGCACTGTTTATTCATGCATTCAGAAAGTAAAAGTAATGCCACCACATCACAAATTAAACTATTCTTATTATATAACTCGAGTTCACGCATCTTACTTCTAAAAAAAATTTGAAATTTTTATTCAAGTTCAATGGAATGATAAGAAGAATATTTTATATCTAATTGGCAGAAGAGAGATAACTAAAAATAAAATCCTAATAGTGATCATGCAATTCTTAAATTAAAAGACAGAAACTAAAATACTAAAATAAGACTTAGATAGGATGGAACTCAACCACCTTAGTCATGGTGGTCATTATTCTCTTTAGGGGATAACTTTTGACACTTCAGCTCTTCTAGTTCATGCCCCTACTTCTCTTGTTCCTTAACCAGTTTACCAAGTGATAATGTGAATTCTTGTATTAGTTTGGAATCAATCAAAAGAAGAATCAATTCATTGGTAGCATAGTCCAAACCAACAATGAATTCCCAAATCAAATGTTAAATTCAAATCAAAATAAGTTATAACTGAGAGTATTTAGCCACCGGGTCGTCTTCCCTAGGAGTTGCAATGATATGTACAATCATTGGCTATGAGAGAGAGCATGGAGGATTATGAATGAAAGCAAGAGATGTAAATAGCAAGAAAGTAAAATGAACATGCAAGGAATGTAAATGGCAACTCTTGGCAAGAATTGGGTAATCTAGACTTCCTATCCTAGTTGTAGACCACAAACATGCCAATTGTGTGAAAGTAATACAAATTAGTCAATCCTCCTTGAGAATTAGTCAAAAGGTGTAATTGATCTTAATCTATAAGTATTAGTCAACTCACTAATTACTTAGCAAAAGACTAGCATCAATGGAAACCAAATCAATTAACCATTCTCACAAAATGCGGAATGGACATCCACAACTCAATTCCACCCAAACATCCAAATCTCAACCAAGAGTATGAAAATTAAACTTGCAAGAAATTAAACATCAAAGCAAATAAAAGTCAATGCAATAAAAGTCAAAGTAATTAAATGCAGTAAAGGAAACTTAAAATGCAGGAAACCTCTTGGCAAGTAATTGAAGGCTAAGGCTACCTATCCTAGTCATTGACCAGCAAGTAACGCCTCATATTCCACCTGGTTGTCTGAGGCCGGGAACCCAAATTTGAGGGAAAGCTCAACTTGGATTCCTTGGTTGTTTTCTATTATCACACCTGCGCCGCTTCCGGTCTTATTCGAGGAACCGTCCACGTAGAGATTCCATTCTGTGGGGTTTCCAGGGTATCTATGAATTCCGCAATAAAGTCAGCCAAGTACTATGATTTGATGGCTATCCGAGCTTCATATTGGAAGGTCGAACTCAGATAACTCGACTGCCCATTGTAAAATTTTGCCTGCTAGATCTGTTTTCTGTAATATCCATTTTATGGGCTGGTCGGTTCGAACCTTAATGGTGTGAGCCTGGAAGTACGGGCGAAGTCATCCAGATGTCAGTTGAGAGTGTAGGCAAACTTTTCTATTTTTTGGTAGTTTAGCTCGGATCCCTGCAGCGCTTTACTAATGAAGTATACAGGTTGTTGCCCTTTGTCGTCCTCCCGAACCAGTGCTGAGGCTACTACCCGACTTCCTACCGCAAGGTACAATGTGAGTGGTTCTTCCTTTCGTGGTCGAGTTAGAATAGGTGGTTGTCCTAGGAAGTTTTTAAAATCTTGGAAGGCTGCTCGCATTCCTTTGTCCATTCGAATTTTTCCTCTCCTTAAATGGTGTAGAAGGGGAGAGATCTTATCGCTGATCCGCTAAGATCTAGATAGGCTGCCAATCTCCCGTGAGTTGTTGTACCTCTCTCACACAAGTGGGCTCGTCATGTTGAGTATGGCCTGGCATTTGTTTGGATTCGCTTCAATTCCTCTTTGTGTGAGTATGAAACCTAAGAATTTGCCCGCTTCTACTGCAAAGGTGCATTTTGCGGGATTGAGTTGCATGTCGTGCCTCCTTATAGTGTCGAACACTTGAGCCAGGTCGGACAATAATGTCTCTTCGCATTGTGTCTTTATCAACATGTCGTCCACATAGACTTCCATGATTTTTCCGATGTGATCTGAGAAGACTTTATTCATTAGCCTTTGATAATAGCTCCTGCATTCTTGAGACTGAAAGGCATCACAATGTAGCAGTAATTTGCTTTCGGCATAAAAAATGAGGTCTTTTCTTGATCTGGTGGATACATGGGGATTTGGTTGTATCCGGAATATGCATCCATAAACGAGAGGTATCTATATCCGGAGAAGCATCTACCAGAGCGTCGATACTTGGGCAGGCTTTGTTTAGGTCGGTGTAGTCGGTGCACATTCGCCGATCCCATTTGATTTTTTCACCAAGACGATGTTAGCTAGCCATAGTGGGTACTTGACTTCTTTTATGAATCCTGCCTCCAGTAGTGCTTGTACCTGTTCTTCCACAGCTTGGGATTGCTCTGGCCCAAGTTTTCTTCATCTCTGCTGTACGATCGAGATCCTGGATAGACCGCCAATTTGTGACACATTAGCTTGGGGTCTATTACTGGCATGTCTGCAGCTTTCCATGCAAAGAGATCGACATTATCTCGCAAGAACTGTACTAGTAATTCCTTTCCATCTCCTTTCAGGATCGTGCCAATATTAGTGGTTTTGTCCGAGGTGTCTCCGATCTGAACTTTCTCTATTTCACCTTCAGGCTGTGGACGGAGTTCTTCTCGTCTCTGGACTCTACCAAGCTCAATTGTATGGAACTCTTCTCCTTTGCCTCTGAGGTTTAGACTTTCGTTATAACAGCGGCGTGCCATCTTTTGATCTGCTTTTATTGTGGCTATCTCCTCTGTAGTTGGGAATTTCATGCATAGATGTGGAGTTGAGACTATTGCGCTGAGTTGATTTAGTGTTGTCCGACATATTAAGGCATTGTAGGCTGAACTCACGTCGACCACAATATAGTCTATCTTGAGTGTTCTGGATTTGTTCCCTTTTCCGAAGGTTGTATGTAGTGACACTTATCCCAGTGGTTGTACTGGGGTATCTCCCAGTCCGAACAGGCTGTTCGAGTATGCTCTAAGCTCCTTTTCTTCTAAGCCGAGTTTGTCAAGGTTGTTTTGAATAAGATTCGCAGAATCCCTTGGTCTATTAATGTGCAGTGGAGATTGGCGTTTGCTAGTATGATGGTGATGACCATGGGATCATCGTGTCCTGAGATGATACCGATGCGTCTTCTTTGGTGAACGTGATCGCAGGGATGTCGGGTGCTTCCTCCTTTCCTTCGACATGATATACTTCTTTGAGGTATCTTTTGCGGGATGATTTGGAGATTCCACCTCCTGTGAATCCTCCATGTATCATATGGACATGTCTTTCTGGCGTACGAGGTGATCGCTCAGCTCATCCGACATCTTCATCTCTTTGTCTTTTTCTTTGCTCATCATCTCGGGTGGCCAGACACCGATTTAGTTTTCCTTCTCTTACTAATTTTTCTATGATGTTTTTTAAGTCGAAGCATTCGTTGGTGGAATGCCCTCGGACCCGATGATATTCACAGTATTTGTTCCGATTTCCTCCTCCTCTTTTGCCTTGAGTGGTCGAGCTGGGGGTATCTTTTCTGTGTTACAGACTTCTTTGTAAATATCCACAAGGGACACCTGAAGAGGGGTGTAATTATGATACTTTTTGATTTTTTCGGCTGTTCGATCTTCTTCTTCTTGGATTCTTTATCTCGGTAGGTGAAAACAGATTTTGAGGCTTCTCCAAGTCGAGAATTTTCTTCCATGTTGATGTACTTCTCTGCCCGCTCTTGCACCTCGTCTAGAGATGTGGGGTATTTCTTTGATATAGATTGGCTGAAAGGTCCCTCTCGTAGGCCGTTGATGAGGCCTATGACGGCAGCCTCTATTGGCAAGCTTTGTATGTCTAGGCATGTTTTGTTGAATCTTTCCATGTAGTTGCGAAGACTTTCCCGATCTCCTTACTTGATACCCAGTAGACTGGGAGCGTGCTTAGCCTTGTCTTTTTGGATGGAGAATATGGCCAGGAACTTTTGGCCAGGTCGTCAAAGTTTGAGACGGACTTCGGAGGTAGGTCGTCAAACCATCTAATTGCTGTCTTTGTGAGAGTCGTTGGAAAAGCATTGTAGCGAACGGCATCTGAAGCGTCGGTGAGGTACATTCTGCTTCTGAAGTTGCTGAGATGATGGTTGGGATCTGTAGTGCCATCATACAAAGTCATATCTGGAAGTTTGAAGTCTTTAGGGATTTTAGTCTCATGATTTCCCTAGTGAATGGATCTTGATCCTTGCGAGAGTTATCCTCAGGGGTGGTCCGGGTAGCCTTTGCTTTGAGATTGGCTTCAAGTTGTAGGAGTTTATCTTCCAATTTTCGACGTCGCCTTTACCTCTCTTTGTAGATCCTTGCCAACTTCTTGCTGGTACTGGCTTTCTTTTTCGAGTTGATTTAGGCGATCTTGAAGTGCTTCTATTACTCCCGGATGTGATGAGTTTTTGTCTCCGTTAGATTCTGGAGTATCCTTTGGTGTGGCATCCGTATTTTTGTGCGGCGTTCTATCCTTTAGATCTGAGTTGTGGTTGTTGTCATGGTCGTCCGCCATGGTGATAGGATGACTTCCAAGTTCCCCGACAACGGCGCCAATGTTCCGAGGGTTACCTGAAACTGTAGGCCGATCTCAGATGAGATCTTCTGTACTGGTCGGAGATGCTGTGTTCGGCTGGCTGGTGGCGGCCGGAGCTATTGTGTCCGACTTGTTGGACTGGCTTTACTTCTGATCCTTGGTCACTAGAGGGTGGGGGTACCTGCAAGAGACTCCGATGCTTAAGTTAGCACGGGTATTAAGCAGGTTTATTGTAGAATCAGAGTATGAGTTATACCTGGGTCACCTTCACCTCGAGCTCCTCCTTCAAACCATTTATCCGATCGAACTCCAATTTTTCCTCCTCTATAAAGGCCTTCGTAGCATGAAGAGGAAGATCTTGGGCAGTCCGATATAAGGCCGCCCCCATATGTGCCATCTTGACACTACTCCGAGTTATAAAGTCTAAATGGTGAAGGAGTGATACATCATCCATAGGGAGGACACCATAAGGACCGTTCTGCTGGTCGACAAACCCATCAGCATCGAAGTCAGGGGCATCTAGATTGAAGGGTTCAACAGTTCAAGGTCTTTTGGAAGGGGGAACGATCGGAGGAGAAGATGCAGCAACAGCAGAAGACTGCGGAGGATCCACTACACGGACTCGAGGAGTAGGGATCATTCTCCTCAGGCCAGCAGAGCTCGGCACGGACGGTTTTGACGTCACCTGAGAAGACCCTTCCCCATCCGTTTTGGCCGAGATGTTCTGAGCGGCAGCAGCCTTTCTCGCCTTCTTGAAAGCTTTCATCGAGTCATTATTCTTGGTCATCTCTGTAAAATAGAAACCAGTAGTTTTACAGACCAGGAAAAAGGAGGAAAGCAAAGTAAAAACAAGAAGCAATATATCAAGTAATACCCAATGCAGCTGGAAAAAGGGAAGGGTCCCCCAAGGATTTTTTAGTATCTAAATGAGGAGGTTCCCCCTAAAGGTCCTCCAAAACAGTTACAAAAGCCTGCTTAATCTCGTTGAGCATTTTTCACGTATATCGGGATACTACTACATTCTGCTGCCAACACAGAGGGAAGGATGGCTCATCATTCACTTCCAGAAAAAAGGGGTGAGCTCCCTCAACAGCTCGAATCTTGAAGAAATAATTCTTGAAGTCCCTAAAGGACTCGTCATACATGGTAAAAACCTTATGTCCTTGTGCAGATCTAAAAGAAACCCACGAGGCTTTCTTTTTCGAAGAAATCCCGGGCTTAGTTAAAATAAACCAATAAAAGAAAAGAGTTTGAGAAGGGGCAACATTCAATTCATGGCAAAGAAGCTGAAAAATCTTAATAAAACCCCAGGAGTTCAGATGAAGCTGGGACGGAGCTACATTACATGACCATAGCAAATCTGTCTCAAAGAAAGTAAAGGAAAAAGTGATGTCCAACTGGCTGAAAAAATAGTCGTAAGCATAAAAGAAAGGGCGCTCCCTTGGGTCGGGACAGGGAAGCAAACCCTCTCCTCGGAGTCAGGTGCCACCAATTCATAATTCCTCTCTTCATCTCTACTCTTGCAGAGACGGTGATGTTTTCTAAGCTCTACGCAAAATTCATAATTGGCTAAAGAAACACACAGCAACACCAGGGAGTCCAACCAATCAGACATCCCCTTGGGAACCTTAAAAGACGCCTCGACAATATTTTTACAAGAAGACAAGGCCAACTAGTCCTACAAACAAGAAAGGAAGATTGGATTACTAAAAACATCTTGGACAAAGCCAAAACAATTTGGCCAACCTAATCTAGTACAGCACAAGCAATAAAAGGAAACCCCAGGACCTACACCAAAAAAAATCCAGGGGCATCCTTGGAGGCAGGCAGGGAACAAGGATTCAGAAAAAACCTACAAGATTAACGTCCAACAAAACTCGCAGCAAAGACAGAGAAAAACCTTTTCAAAGACGCAACATCCCAGAAAGCTACAAATCAAACAGAATCGAAATAGCTACCTCCAAATTCACAGTCTCAGCTTATCAGCAAACAAATAGCAAAACATATCAAGAAGAAGCCATCAAAGACACAATCTTTTCAGAGAAATAATAAAGAGTCGTTATCTTCCACAAAATTCACCAGCGAAGAAAGCTATCAGCAAGACAAAAAACATCAAAGGAGCAATCTTTCGAGAAAGCAAGCAGGTTCATGCAACTCACAGAAGAGGAAAAACAAGCAGTATGAACCCTAGAGTACAGAAGGACCACTCCAAAAGCCAGAAAAACCCCACAACAGTAAACAAGCAGGCGCATAGTGATACGAAGAGATTCAGATTTTCCAGCATGCACTTTAATAGAAAAATCAAAACTTTATCAAAAACCGAAGATGAAATGACAAAAGAGAAGGTAAAACTAACCTGGAGAAAGAGCTCTGGAGAAAGAAGGAAACCGGAGTAAAGAAATTTTCCCTTAAGCAAAGCACAAGAACATAGCGTCGCAGAGAAAAACGAAAAGGCAAGCTCCAGGCAAAACAGAAGAACAAAGAAAAGAAGGAAGTTACACAAAAGAGGAAACCGTTTCATGAAAACAAAATTCAAAACAAAAAGCCAAGAGAAACGGAGCATTAAAACCAAATTTATTAGGGTATTGAACCACTGCACATTCCTAAGGCTAGGACGCTAATACAAAGCGCACGCTTTCAGAGGAAACGAAAGAAAAAACGTTCCGCATTCAAAAAAGAACTCTACAAAGATAAAATCGACAAAGTGCTTGAGTTCAGCTTCACCAGAGAAGGATCGAAGTCCTAAAACTAAGGCTCGACCTCAAAAGAAAGACCGAGCTCGAGCAGGGGCACTGTTCATACCCTGGGTCGAGCTGTCCGACCCGGGATGTTCTACCAACAAGACGACCGACCTCTTCAGGTCAGGACAATCTGACCTCTTTTCAAAAAGCTCGGCCAAGTCGACAGGAAAGCCCAAGAAGGGCCCAAATCGAGGAATACGACCCAAATCCAAAGGCAGCCCAAGCCTATAGAGATAAGGGCGGTTCCCTTGAAGATAAGATGACCTCACTCAAAGATAAGATAAGATAAGATAAGATAACTAACTTATCTTAACTAAGAAGGTCACTTCTCACAATTATAAATGCACTGGAGCACCCAAGTATAACTCATACTCTGATTCTACTAAAAACCTGCTTAATACCCTTGCTAACTTAAGCATCGGAGTCCCTTGCAGGTACCCCCACCCTCCGGTGACAAAGGATCAGCAGCATAGCCAGTCCAACAAGTCAGACACAACCGCTCCGGCCACCACTCACCAGCCGGACACGTCAGCTCCGACCAGTACAGAAGGTCTCATCTGAGATCGACCTATAGTTTCAGGTAACCCCGGAACAGTAACCATAGAGAGGAAGCATGAAAAGCTTCTCTCAATGCAGAGTCAAATAGAGCCCCCAATTCAAACTCTAAGTTTTGTGTTGGGAGGCCATCATCATGCTCTGAGCATCTGTGAGGCTCCATGAGAGCCCACTGTCAAGCTTTTAACATTAAAGAAGCGCTTGTTGGGAGGCAACCCAATTTTATTTAATCATATCTATTTATTTTCCATTGTTATTTTATGTTTTCTGTAGGTTGATGATCATGTGAAGCCACAAAAACAATTGAAAAACCAATAACAGAATGAAAAATAGTATTAAAAATAGCACACCCTGGAGGCGAAGCTTACTGGTATTTAAACGCCAGTAAGGGTAGCAGAATGGGCGTTAAACGCCCAGTTTGGCACCATTCTGGGCGTTTAACGCCAGAAATGGGCATAGAGCTGGTGTTTAAACACCAGAAAGGGGAGAAAAACTGGCGTTAAACGCCAGAAATGGGCAGCAACCTGGTGTTTAACGCCAGGAGTGGCAATCAAGGGGCGTTTACATGCTAACATGGTGCAGGGATGAGAAATCCTTGACACCTCAGGATCTGTGGACCCCACAGGATATCCACCTACCTCACCATTCAAATTCAAATCACTTTCCCTGCCAAACCCACCCATACATGGCCGAACCCTACCCCTGTCTCCACTCCTATATAAACCCATCTTCACTCCTTCATTTTCACACACCATACACCCTACTTACCCCCCTTGGCCGAAACATTAAACACCCCTCCATCTCCTCTAATTCTTCCTCTTTACTATTTCCTTTCTTCTTTTGCTCGAGGACAAGCAAACCTTCTAAGTTTGGTGTGAAAAAAGGTAAAGCTTTTTGTTTTTCCATAACCATTTATGGCACCAAAGGCCGGAAAAACCTCTAGAAAGAGGAAAGGGAAGGCAAAAGCTTCCACCTTCGAGTCATGGGAGATGGAGAGATTCATCTCAAAGATCCATCAAGACCACTTCTATGAAGTTGTGGCCAAGAAGAAGGTGATCCCCGAGGTTCCTTTCAAACTCAAAAAGGGGGAATATCCGGAGATCCGACATGAGATTCGAAGAAGAGGTTGGGAAGTTCTCACCAACCCCGTTCAACAAGTCAGAATCTTAATGGTTCAAGATTTTTATGCCAATGCATGGATCACCAAGAACTATGATCAAAGTGTGAACCCGGACCCAAAGAATTGGCTTACAATGGTCCCGGGAAAATGCTTAGATTTTGTCCAGAAAATGTAAGGTTGGCATTCAACTTGCCCCTGATGCAAGAAGATGCACGCCCCTACACTAGAAGGGTCAACTTTGATCAAAGGTTGGACCAAGTCTTCATAGACATTTGTGAAGAGGGTGCTCAATGGAAGAGAGATTCAAGAGGGAAGTCGGTTCAACTAAGAGGGCATGACCTCAAGCCCATGGCTAGGGGATGGTTGGAGTTCATCCAACGCTCAATCACTCCCACTAGTAACCGGTCTGAAGTTACTATAGACCGGGCTATCATGATCCATAGCATCATGATTGGAGAGGAAGTAGAAGTTCATGAGGTTATATCTCTAGAACTCTACAAGGTGGCGGATAAGTCCTCTACTTTGGCAAGGTTAGCCTTCCCTCATCTCAATTGTCACCTCTGCAATTCAGCTGGAATTGACATAGAGGAAGACATCCTCATTAATGAGGACAAGCCCATCACTAAGAAAAGGATGGAGCAAACAAGAGAGCCCACTCATGGACAAGAGCATGAGGAAATTCCTCGTCATGAAATTTCTGAGATGCCTCAAGGGATGCATTTTCCTCCACAAAACTATTGGGAGCAAATCAACACATCCCTAGGAGAATTAAGTTCCAACATGGGACAACTAAGGGTGGAGCACCAAGAGCATTCCATCCTCGTCCATGAAATTATAGAAGACCAAAGAGTCATGAGGGAGGAGCAACAAAGGCAAGGAAGAGACATTGAGGAGCTCAAGCACTCCATAAGATCTTCAAGAGGAAGAACAAGCCGCCATCACTAAGGTGGATCAGTTCTTTAATTTCCTTGTTCTTATTTTTCTGTTTTTCGAAAATTTTGCTTTATGTTTTATTTATGTTTGTGTCTTATTACATGATCACTAGTGTCTAAGTGTCTATGCCTTAAAGCTATGAATGTCCTATGAATCCATCACCCTTCTTAAATAAAAAGTGTTTTTAATTGCAAAAAAAAAAAGAAGTACATGAATTTCGAATTTTAAAACAGATTAATTATTTTGATGTGGTGGCAATACTTTTTGTTTTTCAAAATGAATGCTTGGACAGTGAATGTTAAAATTTTTGGCTCTTGAAAGAATGATAAAAAAAGGAGAAATGCTATTGATAATCTGAAAAAAATCATAAAATTAATTCTTGAAGCAAGAAAAAGCAGTGAAAAGCTTGCAGTAAAAAATATATGCGAAAAAAAGAGTCGACAAAAAAAAAGAGAGAGAAAAAAAAGAGAAAGAAAAAGCAAGCAGAAAAATCCAATAGCCCTTTAAACTAAAAGGCAAGGGTAAAATAAAAAGGATCCAAGGCTTTGAGCATTAGTGTATAGGAGGGCCCACATGAATAAAATCCTGGCCTAAGCGGCTAAACCAAGCTGTCCCTAACCATGTGCTTGTGGCGTGAAGGTGTCAAGTGAAAAGCTTGAGACCGAGCGGTTAAAGTCATGGTCCAAAACGATAAGAGTGTGCTTAAGAGCTCTGGACACCTCTAATTGGGGACTCTAGCAAAGCTGAGTCACAATCTGAAAAGGTTCACCCAATTATGTATCTGTGGCATTTATGTATCCGGTGGTATTACTGGAAAACAAAATGCTTAGGGTCACGGCCAAGACTCATAAAGTAACTATATTCAAGAATCAACATACTGAACTAGGAGAATCAATAACACTATCTAAATTCTGAGTTCCTATAGATGCGAATCATTCTAAACTTCAAAGGATAAAGTGAGATGCCAAAACTGTTCAGAAGCAAAAAGCTAATAGCCCCGCTCATCTAATTAAGACTGATCTTCATAGATGTTTTTGGAATTCATTTTATATTCTCTTCTTTTTATCCTATTTGATTTTCAGTTGCTTGAGGACAAGCAACAATTTAAGTTTGGTGTTGTGATGAGCGGATAATTTATACGCTTTTTGGCATTGTTTTTAGGTAGTTTTTAGTATGTTTTAGTTAGTTTTTATTATATTTTTATTAGTTTTTAAATAAAAATCACATTTCTGGATTTTACTTTGAGTTTATGTGTTTTTCTGTGATTTCAGGTATTTTCTGGCTGAAATTGAGGGACCTGAGCAAAAATCTGATTCAGAGGCTGAAAAAGGACTGCAGATGCTGTTGGATTCTGACCTCCCTGCACTCGAAGTGGATTTTCTGGAGCTACAGAAGCCCAATTGGCACGCTCTCAATTTGGTTGGAAAGTAGACATCCTGGGCTTTCTAACAATATATAATAGTCTATACTTTGTTCGAGATTTAATGGCCCAAACCGGCGTTCTAAGTCAGAATAAAATTTCTGGCGTCAAAACGCCAGAACTGGCATAAAAGCTGGAGTTAAACGCTCAAACTGGCACAAAAGCTGGCGTTTAACTCCAAGAGAAGCCTATGCACGTGGAAGCTTCAATGCTCAGCCCAATCACATACCAAGTGGGCCCCGGAAGTGGATTTCTGCATCATTTACTGATTTCTGTAAACCCTAGGCTACTAGTTGTCTATAAATAGGACCTTTTGCTATTGTATTTTCATCTTGCAATCAATCTTTTAATCATGCTTTGATGATTGAACCCTCTCTGGGAGGTTGGCCATTCGACCATGCCTAGACCTTCTTTTATTTATGTATTTTCAACGGTGGACTTTCTACACACCATAGATTAAGGTGTGGAGCTCTGCTGTTTCTCATGAATTAATGCGAAGTACTATTGTTTTTCTATTCAACTCAAGCCTATTTCTTCTCTAAGATATTCATTCGCACTCAAGAACATGATGAATGTGATGATTATGTGACACTCATCACCATTCTCACCTATGAATGCGTGCCTGACAACCACTTCCGTTCTACATGCAAACAAGCTTGCATGTGTATCTCTTGGGTTTCTAATATAAGATTAAAACCTTCGTGGTATAGGCTAGAATTATTGGCAGCCATTCCTGAGATCCGGAAATTCTAAACCTTGTCTGTGGTATTTTGAGTAGGATCTGGGAAGGGATGACTGTGACGAGCTTCAAACTCGCGAGTGTTGGGCGTAGTGACAGACGCAAAAGGATCAATGGATCCTATTCCAACATGATCGAGAACCGATAGATGATTAGCCGTGCGGTGACAGTGCATTTGGACCATTTTCACTGAGAGGAATGGAGGTAGCCATTGACAATGGTGAAACCCAACATACAGCTTGCCATGGAAAGGAGTATGAATGATTGGATGAAGACAATAGGAAAGCAGAAGTTCAGGAGGAACAAAGCATCTTCATATGCTTATCTGAAATTCTCCCCAATGAATTACATAAGTATCTCTATCTTATTTTATATTTTATTCATCTTTTAATTATCAATTCTCCATAACCATTTGAATCCGCCTGACTGAGATTTACAAGATGACCATAGCTTGTTTCAAGCCGACAATCTCCGTGGGATCGACCCTTACTCACGTAAGGTTTATTACTTGGACGACCCAGTGCACTTGCTGGTTAGTTGTGTGGAATTGTGAAAAAGAGTTGAGATTACAATTGTTCGTACCAAGTTGTTGGCGCCATTGATGATCACAATTTCGTGCACCAGTCATCTAATCTGAACGAAGGTGAAGCTCTAGTAGTCTAATCTTTGATGATCCTACTCAAAATGCCACAGACAAGGTCGAATCTTCCAGATCGGAGAATGACGCTTTATGATTCTATCCTATACCACAAAGCCCCCAATCGCCCCCTAATCTGAACGAATTCGTGGATTAGCCATCTAAGAGATGTATAATCAAGCTTGTGGTTCAGTACTATCTCGTCAAGGACCCGCAAGAACCCATGTAGAATAGGGATGACGGTCAAGTTACACTCCCAATTCATTAGGATGAAGAATGAAGATACATCTTAGAATAGAATCAAGTATAGATTAAAATAGAACAATGATATTATTAATCCATAAGAATCAGCAGAGCTCCTTGATGACATGTCATCATGTCATGTTTTTCTATGCTCTTTCATACAAGAAAGTGACGATTAGTGCTTAAATATTGAATGTTTTTGTGCTTAAATAGTATATTTCTTTGATCTCTTGATTTTATAAAATTTGTAGGAAATAAGAAGAAAAAGAAGCAAAAAAGCAAAAAATAAGCTAAAAAGGAGGAAAGAGGAATTCTGGGGCAAATTTTGGAGCTTGGGCACAATTTGGAGCCTTAGGCCACGCTTTTGAAAGCGTGGCCCATGATTTAAACAAAGAGAGGGCTCTTGGCGCGAAAATGCTACGACGCACACGCATGCATGACACACACATGTCAGGGGGCAATTTTCGAAGAACCACGGGTACGCGTGCATGACGTGTACGCGTGGAAGTGTTTGGCGCTCGTTTCAAAAGAGAGCGCTACGTTCACTAAGCTAGCGTTTCGGGCATGTTCGAATTTGGAGGCAAAGTTTTGCAAATGACGCGCACGCGTGCATGACGCGCACGCGTCGATGGGTCACTTGGGACAAAGCACGCTCATGCGTGGCTGGCGCTAAAGCCTGAATTGCATATTTTGCTGCCCACGCGCACGCGCAGGGGACGCGCACGCGTGGGCAGTAGGAGTAGGAGTAGGAGTAGAATAGAAGGCTCTCTTTGATGCACTTTTATTTTTCTGCACTTTTTACATTTCATTATTGAATTCAGTTTATGAAATTTCGGTTTCTGCAATCCTCTGCTACAATTTCCTTTTCTGCAATTTTTCTTTCTACAACTTTACATTTGAGTTTGTTGTGATCTGAATTTACTTTTCATGTAATTTAATTCTTTTGCAATTGTTCTGAGTTCTTATTTACTGTGTTCTTGAAATTTCCAGCACACAATTCCCTTTACATTTGCTACACTTTACATTTCTTGCTCTTTAAGATTCTGTCAAATTTACTTTCTGCAATTTATAATTCTTGCAATTCACTCTCTGTTAGTTTAATTTCATTCAATTCACCACTGTTAGCTTGACTAAACTAATCACCTCACTAAAGTTGCTTGATCCATCAATCCCTGTGGGATTGACCTCACTCTTGTTAGTTATTACTACTTGATGCGACCTGGTACACTTGCCGGTGAGTTTGTGTGGAATCATTTTTCCCTCATCAAGTTTTTGGCGACATTGCCGGGGATTGATTTAGGTCGATAATGATTAAGTGGGTGAGAAGTCTAGATTAAGCATTTTCTTTGTTTTTTTTCTTTTTAATTTTCTGCTCTAAATTGATACCAAGGTGTTTGAGTTATTGCCTCACTAAGAAATTCTTCTCTGAGACATGAATTTCAATTTTCATTGGTGACTGTGTTTTACAAAATTCAAATAGAGTTCAACTCATCTTGTGATCAAACAAATTTTATGGGATATTATCCACCATCACCAATTGACTATTCTAATGGTGGCTGGGAATATCACCAAGAAATCACAGATTCTGAGCACTCCAATCAATAGAGATATGCTTCAGAGCCACAAGATGAGCAAGACAAATTCATGGGATATTACCCAACACCACAAAATGATTTATATGGTGGCTGAGAGTATCCCCAAGAATTAACAGATTCTGAGCAACCCAATCAATGGGGATATGCTTCAGAAAATGATCAAGACAATTTCATGAGATATTGCCCACCACCTCAAGATGATTTAGGTCATTATCCTTGTGGTGATTGGGAATATCAACAAGGAATGAGGGAGTATGAACAATCAAGTGAAATAAACTATTTTTCAAAGCCACAAAGTGAGTCATATTGTTATGACACTGACATAAATTATGGCTGGGAAAGGAATTGCAATGATTCACATTCTAATCATTCAAAGACATTATCACTTGACTATGCTGTCAATACATACATGGAAGATTGTTCCTCCATGCCACAAAATAATCCACAATGTGATGAATTCAACAATCACTCAAGTTGTGGGTGGGAGGATTAAAACCAAATAGCATTCAACAGTTCATACTCCACTCATCAAGAGACATCATCACTGGAGTGTACTTTCAATAAATTCATGCAAAATTGTCCCCCAATGCCACAAGATGATCCATACTGTGATGAATTCAAAAATTCTTTAAGTTGTGCTTGGGAGGATCAAAATCAGAGAGCACTCAATGTGTCATACTCCATTAATCAAGATCCATCATCACTTGAGCAAACCTTCAACTCATATATGCAAAGTTGTCCAACTTCACCTCCCCGTTTTTCATTTGAAAATCCTTCATCACTTGACTATACCGCAACATAAAGTTACCTCCAAGATCAATGCAATTCATTTCACTAACCACAAGACACACCTGATTACTCACAAAATCCATTTCATATCCCTCAACACAACTTCACCACAATACCCACAAACCCACAAAATCCGCCCCAATCAGCTTCTCTCTTGCTACAAGCAGAACAATACCTGCAAAGTGCCATAGACTCTAGGGAGAGAACTAGAGAACTCTTGGAAAGACAAGAACAATCCTGGAAAGAGAAAGAGACCCTCTTCAAGAAGATGGATGGGTACTTAGAGCAAATGAGGAGAAACTTATAACTACTGAGCAAGGAAGATGAAGACCAATTGATGGATGTGAAGGAGGAAGTGGAAGAGCAAGAAGAAGAGGCATCTGTGTCAAGCAAAATTTTGATGAAGAATAAGGTGGTGGAGGTATTTGAACCTGAAACTTCACATCTACAGAAGCCACTTGAGTGCAAAGGGAACATGAAAACTCACGACCCCTACAAACTTCTCTAAACCAAAAACTCTCAACACTTGAATTTGTGATTGAAAGATATGAGGAGGAGATGAAGAAATCTTGGGAAGAACAACAAACCTCCTCCATGAAAGTGCTATTACATCAAATGTTGAGTGCAAAAGAGGAAGTGGAAGAACAAGAAAGTGAGGAAGACAATCAAGGAAGTCCATACTCAAGTGAGGCAGAAAGTTACATAGAAGAAGGGCTCATTGAACCACCAATTCAAAAGGCTTTTGATGAAGATAAAGCTCCAACAATCACACAGCAACCATATCTTGATATCCAAGGAGTGAAGGCAACCAGCAAAAATACCGAAGAAAGGATTGTGACCAAGATACCAAGGACAACATTCAAGAAAAGGTCAACTGCAAACAATCCTACCCCTGATCCAGTAAGCAAGCTCAATCCAGCAAATAACAAAAGGAAGCTTGCTGAGGAGAGACCAAAACAGAGGACAATAGCTGAATCTTCTCCCCCTTGAGGTCATTCCTCTTAACAAACTGGAAGAAGAGGAAGAAAGTGAAGAACAACATGTCAAGCTAATGACACTAAAGGAGCGCTTGTTGGGAGGCAACCCAACCTTAGGTAACATTTCATTTCTCTACTTTATTTATTTTCTTTCCTTGCTTTGTTTATTTTCAATAAATTGGCATATGATTACATTCTAAGTTTGGTGTTGCCATGCAACAATTTGTTTTCAATCCCTCTCGATGATTGCATCAATTCTAATTGAAAGTGTCACACTAAGATTCTAAGTTTGGTGTGCCACTTATTTTTCTATGCATGTTATTCAGCAACACCACTTGTCTGCATAATCATAATGCCTCTGCAAAGTTATCTTTCTTTTGGTTTAACATTTTTATTATTATCTTTGTTTTAGTCATTTCTTTATTTTTAATGCTTTCATTTATTTTTCTCCTTAACTATTTTTGTTAAATACCTCTCCAAGAAATCCTTATTCATGATAGATTCTTCCCTTGGTAATTGTATTTAACATATAACAGTTTCCTTTGTTTAGTTTTAGTTCAAATAAATTAACATATCATTGCATTATAAGTTTGGTGTTGCTATGCAACAAAATTTGTTTCCAATCTATATTGGATACTTGCATCAATTCCAAGTGAAAGTGTCACACTAAGTTTGGTGTGCCACTCATTCTTTATGCAATGTATCATGCACACCCTCTTATTTTTGTAATCACAATGTCTCTGTCTCATGTGCCTTCATGGTTATTCTTAATTTTGCTTGCTTAAACACATGTGCTACTGACATTTCATTATGTAAGACATTCATGATCCATCTTAGCCCCATCACCATTGTTCTAATTGTTGCTTGAGGATGAGCAAACACCCTAAGTTGGTATGGAAAGGGGAAGAATGGGAGAAAAGGGACAACAATAGTGAAGATGAACTACAAGGTGGCAAAGTTCTTTTTCCTCTCATTTGTTTCCAGCATTTTAAATTGCATGATTGTCTTTATCTTCTCTGTATGCATGTGTGTTATGAATAAGCATAGTGTATAAATTGTAACATGTTGCTGTGACATTATGACTACTATCTTGAATTTTGTGAGTTCAAAAGCAATAAAGTATCATGATCATAAATGAACAAGGCATTAAAGAAGAATTTAGCATGAGAATACAAGTATTGGAAGGCTAGTATGATTAATTGTTGCTCAATTGCATTAGATTTTATTTAATTGAAGTTTTCATCTAGGACATTTTATGAAATTTTTTTGAAATCATGAAAACCTTAAAGAAGCAATTGCAAATTAAGGCAAGAAAAGAAAAAGGAAAGAATGAAAAAGCTGAAGGCTCTGAGTACCAATGACAATTCATTTGTTAAGTACTTGTGGTGTTTATGTATCAGGCAAAAAGCTTGAAAACAAAACACTTAGAATCAAGGCTAGGCTCAAGTGCAAAAGCACTCCCTCAAAGCTCAAGGCTCTGAGCATCAATAATTAGAGAGTAAAGAAAAGAAACAAATGAGCTTAAAAGAAGTCCTCTAATTAAATACTTGTGGTGCTTATGTATCAAGTGATAATACTTGAAAATAAAGCATTTAGAGTCGTAGCCTTGTTATCAACTCATGGGGCAAGGCACCCAAAAGGAGAAGCTAATAAGAGAATCAAAAGCTTGTTTCAAGGAAGAAATATAAGGAAAAGATTTCATAAAATGAGCTAGATAGAAGCATCAATCATTTACATTTCTTTTGTGATTGTAGCATGCATAGAAAACTAGCCAACGATAAAGATTAACTTGCTATTCTTCTCACCTTGGGTTGTCAAAATTTACTGCATGATTCTTTTCTTGCTTGGGGACAAGCAATGTTTAAGTTTGGTATTGTGATTACATGTCATCATGTCATGTTTTTCTATGCTTTTTCATACAAGAAAGTGATTATTAGTGCTTAAATATTGAATGTTTTTATGCTTAAATAGTATATTTCTTTGATCTCTTGATTTTATAAACTTTGTAGGAAATAAGAAGAAAAAGAAGCAAAAAAGTACAAAATAAGCTAAAAAGGAGAAAAGAGGAATTCCGGGGCACATTTTGGAGCTTGGGCACAATTTGGAGCCTTAGGCCACGCTTTTGAAAGCATGGCCCATGATTTAAACAAAGAGAGGGCTCTTGGCGGGAAAAAACTACGACGTGCATGACGCGCACGCGTCAGGGGGAAATTTTCGAAGAACCACGCGTACGCGTGGAAGTGTTTGACGCTCGTTTCAAAAAAGAGTGCTACGTTCACTAAGCCAGCATTTTCGAGCATGTTCGAATTTGGAGGCAAAATTTTGCAAACGACGCGCACGCGTCGATGGGTCACCTGGGACAAAGCACGCTCATACGTGGCTGGCGCTAAAGCCTGAATTGCATACTTTGCTACCCACACTACAAGAAAAACACCCATTCAGGTACACTTGAAAAGTGTAGCCAAAAGTGAAAAAAAATGATGCCTTAGGCTACAGCTACGCTTTTTGGGCTACGGCTATGCTTTTTGGAGTGATTCCTATTCGGCTGTTGCCTATTCTCAAAGGCTACATTTTTATGCACCAAGGGCTACGCTTTTGAAATTTGGGAATAGGCTACGCTTTTCAAGTGATGCTGTCCAGGACCAAAGGCTACGCTTTTCAGCTTTCATTTTTCCAGAACAGGCTACGGTTTTCAACGCTACTGCATCACTTGTAAAGCGTAGCCACATTGTATACCATAGCTACTTTTTATAAGCGTAGCCTTAGGTCCCTCTTTTTTTTTCTATACTATAGCTACTATATATAAGTGTAGCCTTAGGTCCCTCATTGTTTTTTTTTTTTAATTTTCTATATATATATATATATATATATATATATATATTCTAATAAATTTTTTTCTAAAACCTAATATTTAGTAATATGATTATATATATAATCCTATTTTTTTAATTAAATTAGTCAAAAATTATAAAATAAAAATAAATACATAATAATACCATACAATATTCTTTAAATAATAAAAATTATCCTTTAACAAAATATGTTTATAATGAACTAAAAATATTGGGATGATCATAAATGAGTATTCATACATCTCACACTAAATTAAACATACCCATATCAAAAATATACATTAGATCACTTAGAATTTACTACTAATAAACTATAAAAAACCAAAATATTGTATCCTACATAAGTATCTTCTAATAAAAGTTATTAATCTTCTGATAGAAGAGAAAAAACAAATTGATGTCAAATAGAGCACCTAACATCTGCGACTGAATTGAACATATATTGAAGCAAATTCTTGATGAAGACTGGGCGAGCAAAGAGCAGAGCAACATTGGCGGTGTTCCCAGTTCCAAATGGAGACTCGATCTAAATCATCGGCAGTTATCATTCATGGAATGCATAAGATGCAACTGGATCTTAATGCTCAATCTGCAGCAAATCAACAATTCATCATCATAATAAACAACTTCAAATAAATTCACTACCAAATCGAGAATCAAATAAACATGCTAATTGTGTACATTCCAAAAATAATGTAGAAGCCATGTCACACCCCTAATTATTGCCTGCATTCATATTACATTACATATATTACTCTTGCAACTCAATCAAACTCAGTTCATTAATAGAGAACTATGATCGAAATCTTAAATTGGAATGAACAAAATAAAAATGGACATATCAAAGCTGCATCTTCTGGTAATTATTAGAACCAATTGACCAACTCTAACTATGCCAACAATGGCCTCAACCATTAAAATTTGAAGGACTTTAAGCAGTGAATAGCTTTGGTTATAGCTCTCTTCATTTTCCTTCAAATAAAATATCATTTAATTGAGTAAGTCATTTTCTGGAAATACTAATTGCAAGTCTTCATTGTCTCTATTAACTTGAACTAGAACTGCAGCCTTGTACAAAAACATCCCAAATATGACCGACACAAGTTAAAATGAATGATATATATTAATGCAAATGAGAATGTGTTTTGTCTAGTAATGTACACTTCAAATATTTTATAGCATAAGTTTCAAATTTTACTTGAAAATCAAAGAAATCATTGGTAAAATACTGATGGGACAGAACCGAAATACCATAGATTGCTGCTGGAATCACAAGCCTTGGAAATGAAAGGGACATGCTACAACCCTTTATCAACAACTCCAATGAATCTTCTAGGTCCTCACTTCTTATACCAATCCTTTTTCATGAGAACTTGTTCATCAAAATAAGGGATGATCAAAATAGGCCCCTTAGTAACTATGAAATTGTAAACAAGTTTGAGTTTTACTTATTGGGCTTCTTTTTTCTGAATATCTGAGCAACAGATTCAGTAGAGAGGTTATCTACATATTGATACAATAGTCAAAGGTACAAAAAATTGCATTGCAAATTATATCAGTTTAATAAAATACCATAACAATCATTCGAAAAATAAAGCTGCTATTTTCTTCTCATCCACATAGAGAAGCACCTACTTGAAAAGAAATCACATTCGCTATAGAAAATTAAATAAATACAAATCAAACCTGAAAATGACTCCAATCTCATAACTCACAGCAGCCTCCACATCATAAAGCAACAATAAAAATCATTGGGAGATTCAAAGTTACAATAAATCCTGCCACAAAGTATACTAGTAAAAAGGTTTCCTTTTAGTCACAATTTAATATACCCTTCCCAATTCCCAAAGATGCCCTTCCTATAAGAAATATACTAGCAAATTCAAAGTTAAAAAAGTTACTTAATAATCCCTGAAGATAACTCTAAAATTGGAACCAAAACTCCAACTCTGTTTGGCACGAAGGAATCAACTTGCTTTACTTGTAATCAAGCATTTCTTATAGCTGTCTTGTGCAAAAAAGTTAAATTAAAATAAGGTAGGTACATAGCTTAAACCAGTAGCTATGACAATGCAACTAAAAGAAAGAGTAATGCTAATCTCAGCTTTCACAGACACAAGAATACCACATAGAACTGCAACCAGGCACCCAAACTCCAACAACCTCATTGTGCCAACTCCAATACTTCACATCCTCGAGATCTGTTTCATAATCCAAATGATGACACAGTTGAGTTACACTGAAAAAACAAAGAAAGAAGGTTAGTTCCAATGTGATACTGATCCAAGTAAATCAGCTGAACGTACATTGGCAGTTGGTGTTTAAAATAATATAACTTCCGAGAACATAGAAAAGGATCAGCAACTCATTCATATATGGTGTTTTGTAAAATGTAAATTGTAGCATCATATTGAAAGTCATTAGCAAATCTTCAATTTTGCTTTTTAATTGATATCAAAATTCAGGAAACAGAATGACATATAGTAAGCATAAGAAGCAAAAATACAATGGGAAAGAGCTGCTTATCATGCACATATTTTTACTATTGATTTTAAATTTCAAACAAAATCAGCAAGCTCATACGACCATTGCTATACTTATGAGCAATACTTATCTTCAAGAAATGGGAAAGAGCTGCAATAGGGGACTGAACCGGCCACTTAGAATTTATAAACATGCAAGGGTACAGCTCTTGAATCAAATTCCTTCTTGTCGAGTTCTACGATGATTAGAATTTGAAACTAATCGACACTAACTTTTGAAACTAAAATAACTGTTATAATAGATGCTAGTCTAATAGATATAGTGCAGCAAATTGTCAAAATTTGAAACAAACAAACTAACTTCTGATTTCTAACTAACCTGAAAGTTACAACAAATTAACCAACTCACAAATTCTCCAACAGATATAGTACCAAAGCAAACTGAAAGTACCTCCTCATTATCACCCTTGGGATCTGAATGTGGCTCAGTAACACTACAAGCAATTACTCTCTTCCCTCTTTATTCCAAAATAACATCGCCACGCAAACCAGAATCAGTAACAATTCAGAAAAAATAAACAAATAAACAAATAAAATGTAAATTCCACTAAGAATGGAAAGGAAAGCCGCTACCTGAAGCTCGAGCTCAGCTTGATGGAACTTCAAAACCGTAGAGGGTAGCAGGTGCGTACAGAAACTGGGTAACGGGATTTGGCGAGAATTAGGAAAAAAAAGGGGTATTCAAGTTGAACCCTGCATGTTCATCAACAATACATGGCTTGTTCATCAATTCACAATTCACAGTTGCATATAAACCATATTATTGTACCAAACCCCCAAATTAAAAACCCTAAAATTGGAACTCTAAACACCCAAATTTCAGAACCAAACGGAAATCTATAGATACCTTCTCGACGATGTGTGCGTAGAGAGGACGACCAGAGCACAGAGACGACGATGGTGAGGGTGCAGCTCACGATCAATGCAAGAGAGCGCAACTGACGATCAATGCAGGAGAGAGCAGCTGACGATGAGTGGCGAAGTCGTGTATGGTGAGTGGTTAGTGGTGAGTGGAGAAGGAGCAACAGTGAGTGGCGAAGGTGAGAAGTGAGGACGCGAAGGCTTTCTCTGATAGTGAATGAAGGTGAGGCGCGAGTTACTGAAGAGCTAGCTGATCTGCGTGCTTTGGGGGGCAAAGGGGAAAATATTCACTAAGTTATACGTTGTATTTGGCCCTAGATACATTAGGAGATGTTTTTGAAGAGTACCCAAATTATAACAAATAGGTTACTCTTTAAAAGTGCTGTCTTTGGTGTGAAAAGTGTAGCCATAGATATTTAGAAAAGGCTACGCTTTATAAGTGATTTCTATAATACCTAAGGCTACACTTTTCAAATGATGCCAAAATTGTGTTTCCTTTTCTCTTACAAAAAGACAACACTGAGAAAAGCGTAGCCTATTCTAGGAATAGGCTACGCTTTTCAAATGTAGCTTAAAAAAAGTGTGGCTGAATAGGTGTTTTTCTTGTATTGCCACGCACACGCACAGGGAACGCGCACGCGTGGGCAGCGCTCACTAAGCCAACGTAGCGCCCATTAAGAGAACGCTGCAAGGGACGCGCACGCGTGCATGACGCACACGCATCGATGGGCAAAAATGCAAAAACATGCGCAAGCGTGAGGGATGCGTACGCGTGGGTGAATGAACATTGCGCTCAATTTTAAAATGCTACGTTCTTCTGGGAGCATAATTGTGGTTCAATTAATCTTATTCCAAGCCCATTGAATCTCAAAAGCAAGCAGAGCCCTGTATCATCACTCAAAGACACAAGAGATAGTTAGAATACGAATTTCATTTGATTTGTAATTTGTTTGCAATTTCATTTTTATTTTGTAAAGCCTATATAAAGGCATCAGTTTCATTTCGTTAGGAGGCAAGGACAGTAGGCTACAGTAGTAGTAGGCAGCAGTAGGAGTAGGAGTAGGAGTAGAATAGAAGGCTCTCTTTGGTACACTTTTATTTTTCTGCACTTTCTACATTTCAGTAATGAATTTAGTTTATGAATTTTCGGTTTCTGCAATACTCTGCTACAATTTCCTTTTCTACAATTTTTCTTTCTGCAACTTTACATTTGAGTTTGTAGTGATCTGAATTTACTTTTCATGCAATTTAATTCCTCTACAATTGTTCTGAGTTCTGATTTACTGCGTTCTTTAAATTCCTAGCACCCAATTCCCTTTACATTTTCTGCACTTTAAATTTCTTGCTCTTTAAGATTCTGTCAAATTTACTTTCTGCAATTTATAATTCTTGCAATTCACTCTCTATTAGTTTAATTTCCTTCAATTCACCACTGTTAGCTTGATTAAACTAATCACCTCACTAAAGTTGCTTGATCCATTAATCCTTGTGGGATCTACCTCACTCCTGTGAGTTATTACTACGTGATGCGACCCGGTACACTTGCCGGTGAGTTTTTGTGGAATCAATTTTCCCTCATCACTCCTAACCTTAACCTAGGAGGTTCAGTTGCTCATACTGTATAATAGTGTTCGAAAGTAAAAAGTGGGGGAAAAATCTAAAGTTTGGGTGATCTTCTCCTATATATACTAATCTAATAACTAAGAAGTACAAAAAAATATGATAGAATAGAATAGAGGTGTGAAATCCATCCTTGGGCCCGCTTAGGTTGAGTGCTTGGGCTAAGCTTGGCGTGTCTCCTCGTCCTATGACTCTTTTTGGGGCGTTGGACACCAGTTTGCCCCCTTTTCGGCGTCCAACACCAGCTTGCCCCCTTTTGGGCATGTAACGCCAAATAAGGGGGATAAGTGGGCGTTTAACCCAGTTTTGGACAGGCTCCTTCGAGAAAAGCGTAGAACATTATATATTGCTGACAAGATCTAAAAGTTAGATTTCTAACACCGTTGAGAATGCATCATTTGGACCTCTGTAGATCCAAAAATGCTTTTTTTAATGCACGAAAGTCTGATTCTGACACTATTTGCTACACTTTCCTTGCCTCTGAATCGGACTTTGCCAAAACTCCTCAATTTCAGCCAGAATTTACCTGAAACCATATGCAAACACACAAACTCAAAGTAGAATCCAAAAATGTGAATTTTGCACTAAAACCTATGAAAACACAATAAAACTTGAACAAAACATAAGTAAACAATATGAAAATGATGCCAAAAAGCATATAAAATATCCGCTCATCAGAACACCAAACTTAAACTGTTGTTTGTTCCCAAGCAACCAAAAACAAAGTAGGATTAGAATGAAGAAAAGGATACAATAAATCTTAGAGTTTTTCAATGAAGCTCATTTCCAATTGATGAGCGGGGCTAGTAACCATTTACTTCTGAATAGTTTTGGCATCTCACTATCCTTTGAAGCTCAAAAGTGTTGGTGTCTTTTGGAATTCAGAATCCGGATGATATTATTGACTCTCTTAGTTTAGTTCTTTTTTATTCTTGAACACAGCCTCTTTTAGAGCCTGGCCGTGACACTAAGCGCTTTGTTTTCCAGTATTACCACCGGATACATAAATGCCACAGACACTTAACTTGGTGAACCCTTTTGGATTGTGATTCAGCTTTGCTAGAATCCCCAGCCAGTGGTATCCAGAGTTATTGGGCACACTCTTTTGCTTTTGGAATCACGACTTTAACTACTCAGTCTCATGCTTTTCACTTGACACCTTCATACCACAAGTATTTAGTTAGGGGAGGAGTTCATTTGAACTTTTTAGGCCAAGATTTTGTTTCTTTAGACCCTCCTAACCATTGATGCTCAAAGTCTTGGATCCCTGCTCTTGTCTTTTGGTTTAAAGAGCTATTGGCTTTTTCTCTTTTTTTTTTCTCTTTTTTTTTCTCTCTTTTTTTTTCGTTTCTTTCTTTTTCTTTCTTTTTGATGGTTTTTCTTGCTTCAAGAATCAATAATTGGATTTTTCAGATTACCAATATTACTTCACCTTTTCTATCATTCTTTCAAGGACCAACCTTCCTTACTCCAACATCAAATATGCACTGTTTATTCATGCATTCAGAAAGTAAAAGTAATGCCACCACATCACATAATTAAACTATTCTTATTATATAACTCGAGTTCACACATCTTACTTCTAAAAAAATTTGAAATTTTTATTCAAGTTCAATGGAATGATAAGAAGAATATTTTATATCTAATTGGCAGAAGAGAGATAACTAAAAATAAAATCCTAATAGTGATCATGCAATTCTTAAATTAAAAGACAGAAACTAAAATACTAAAATAAGACTTAGATAGGATGGAACTCAACCACCTTAGTCATGGTGGTCATTATTCTCTTTAGGGGATAACTTTTGACACTTCAGCTCTTCTAGTTCATGCCCCTACTTCTCTTGTTCCTTAACCAGTTTACCAAGTGATAATGTGAATTCTTGTATAGTTTGGAATCAATCAAAAGAAGAATCAATTCATTGGTAGCATAGTCCAAACCAACAATGAATTCCCAAATCAAATGTTAAATTCAAATCAAAATAAGTTATAACTGAGAGTATTTAGCCACCGGGTCGTCTTCCCTAGGAGTTGCAAATGATATGTACAATCATTGGCTATGAGAGAGAGCATGGAGGATTATGAATGAAAGCAAGAGATGTAAATAGCAAGAAAGTAAATGAACATGCAAGGAATGTAAATGGCAACTCTTGGCAAGAATTGGGTAATCTAGACTTCCTATCCTAGTTGTAGACCACAAACATGCCAATTATGTGAAAGTAATACAAATTAGTCAATCCTCCTTGAGAATTAGTCAAAAGGTGTAATTGATCTCAATCTATAAGTCCTAGTCAACTCACTAATTACTTAGCAAAAGACTAGCATCAATGGAAACCAAATCAATTAACCATTCTCACAAAATGCGGAATGGACATCCACAACTCAATTCCACCCAAACATCCAAATTCTCAACCAAGAGTGTGAAAATTAAACTTGCAAGAAATTAAACATCAAAGCAAATAAAAGTCAATGCAATAAAAGTCAAAGTAATTAAATGCAAGTAAAGGAAACTTAAAATGCAGGAAACCTCTTGGCAAGTAATTGAAGGCTAAGGCTACCTATCCTAGTCATTGACCACAAACATATGATGATTATGAAGAGTTAATCCTACTTAGTCAACCTTACATCGAAGATAAGTCAAATAGGCATAGATAATTTCAATTCCTAAGTTCTATGTCAATACTAAGGGGTCACATAAAGTCAAGGGAAACCAAATCAACTAACCACTCTAATGTATCAAACAAGAATGGACATCAATGACTCAAGGAACACCAAAGTTAACAATTTCGAGCCAAGAGTGAAGAAAAACTATGTAAAAACATAGCCAATCAATTTATCAAATACTTGGTATGCATGAGAATAAAATAATATTAAAAGACATTGAAATAAATGCTAAAATACCAAAATAAAGAAAATGACAATAACAACTAAAGAAAGCAATAAATGACATGGAAACATAAATTTGAATTAATTGGAATTAAAATAACAATGAGTGCTCATAACATAAAAGTGGCAAAATAATGGAAATACAAGAGAAATAAAGAAGAACAAAGATGCAATAACAATAATTGACAAGGAAAAGTAAATGAAAATAAGAATTAAGAGTAGAAATTACAAGAATTTAAACTAAAGAACCCTAATTCTAGAGAGAGGGGGGAGCTTCTCTCTCTAGAAACTACACTAAAACATGATAAAAGCTAACCCTAATTGCCCCCTTCATCCTTCTTCAATTTGGCCTTAAATAGCTTCAAAAAAATGAGTCGGATTGGGTTTTGGGGGCCCAAAAATTGCTGCCAGCGAGTTGCAATTAATGAGGTCATGTGCAGGGACCTGTGCGGGACGCACAGATGTGTGCGTCCGCACACATGCTGAATCCTGACCTGTGCATATGCACAAGTACCTGTGCATACGCACACTTAGACTTATGTTCACTATAGCAAATTGCATATCATTTTGAAGCCCCGGATGTTATTTTTCCAATGCCGCTGGAACCGCTTCATTTGGACCTCTGTAGCTCAAGTTATGACCAATTTAGTACATAGAGGTCAGGGCTGGTAGCTTTCCAAATCCTTCATTTCTTGAATTCTTCCCTTTTGCATGCTCTTTTTCTCACTTCTTCAACCCATACTTGACTTGAAAATCTGAAAATCACTTAACAAATACATCAAGGCACCAAATGGGATTAAAGTGAATAAAATTGACGAAATTAAGCACAAAAGAGCATGTTTTCACTTTCAAGCACAATTTAGGAAGAAATCTCAAAAGCCTGCTATTTAGGTGAATAAAGGTTGGTTTATGTGATGGAATCTACTCAAATCAAACCAAAATATATCGTAAAATATAGATTCATCAATTCCCCACACTTAAACCAAGCATGTCCTCATGCTAAACCAATCAAAGGAGATGAATGAAGGGGTAATTATTAATGCAACTACCTACATGCATGTAACTATACTAAATGCTATCTATATATATTTACACTATGATTCCTATTGATTTTGGCAAAAACAAATAAAAGAATCTTAATCAATCCAAAGTAGAAACTTAGGGCCAAGATAAGGAAAATATAGCAATATGATCAATGTCCAAAGATTGATTTGTAATTTTCAAAATTAAGTTCAACAACTTGCGAAAAGATACAAAATAAGCAATGGAAACATAGAATTGGGCAATTGAAACCCTCACCGAATGTGTTTACACTCTAATCGCTCAGTGTGTAGGGTTTAATCACTCAATCCTCCTTTAATCATATTTCTCAAAGATTTGCAAGTCATCTAACAATCAACTAATACTTGATGAATGAATGCAAATATGGTTTAGTTGGCTAATAGATTGGATCTTTGATTAGCTCAAGTATCCCACCTAATCTTATATCATCCCATATACATAACAAAACAATCTAATTACCCATTTATTCTCTTTCTCACACTCACTAATGCATACTCTTTCCAATTCAACTACATATGCATCTGTTATTTACATTCTTATTATCATTTCTCTTTCTTTTCTTTTTCTCTTTTCCTTTTTTTTCTTTTTTCTTTTCATTTCTTTTCTTATTATTAACAAAAAGAGATGTATATGTTTTAACCAATAGATGCATGAGTAGTTACCCATTTTGCCATATTTTTAATGAACACCCAAAGCTAACTAACTACCAATGTTTCCCACAAATTCCCCCCACACTTGATTAACACACACACTCAAGCCCAAGCTAATCAAAGATACAATCAATGGACATAATGGTTTTTCACTTAGGGTAAATGATGTGCTTATAATGAGAACAAAGGGGAATTAAAGGCTCAAAAAGTGGTTTACAAAGATAGATGCAAGAGTTGGCCATATGGGTTAGTGAGCTATACAAAGATGGCCTCAATCATACTAAATGCAATCCAAAACAACAAATATAGGACATATAGACTAAAGCAAATCTAAGATCACAATCATAAAAGGATTTTATCACACAAGAACAAAAAATTATGGTTGAAAATGTGCAATCACACAATTAAAGCTCAAATCTCACTTGGTATTTGTTCAAGCTCTTTTCTATGTTCCATAAAAAGATACTTCAAGCAAGTTCAAAAACAGGTTTCAAATCTAATCAATGGAATGCCCTAAAAAGGGGTTTCTTGAAAATTCTTTGTTGTTTTACCAAAACTTATTTACTATATGTATGCATGTATGTATGTTGTGATGGATGCAATTTCAAAATCTTCCTAGTTCTATTTCTAATTTTCAACAAGCAAAAACTAACATGAATAATTAGGACAAAATTGAACTAGGTGTTATACTATTCATATCATCCAATCACAACTTCTATTTATAAAATATATACTAAGGAATAGATGCAAAAATGCAACATGCCATAGCTAGATATAAACTATGATATATATACCAAAGGAAAATACAATGCAACAGTAAAAAATACTCTAAATATATACAAGAAACCTACTAAAAGAAGTAAAAAGAAAGTGTAAGGTGTTTGAGAAAAGAAAGTTTACACCCCAAAATGGCGAATCCTCTTCCACACTTAAGCGTTGTACGATCCTCCGTGCACAAACAAAATCCGGGGAGAATGTCTCTCAAGAGCTCCACCTTCGGTTGGCGGATGTAGGGGCTTGGGTTGTGTGGAGATTACCGAGTCCATGTATGCTCGGCATCTCCCTCGTCAGTATCCTCCTCCTCTCCCGGCTCCTTGCCTTCATGTCTCATCCTCGAAAAGAATGAATAAAGCATAATTAGAATTCATAGGCAAGTAACACAAAAAGGTAAAAGAGAGAGCAATTAGGCATCTAATTAAGGAAGTTTGCATAGTGGTATGAAATACACACAACGGCCAGTTAACATGGCATCCACACAATGAAAAAGTAAGCATGAGTTCCCCAACTAAATGGCCTAAGAAGCAAGCAATAAATGAGCATCAATCAAACATAAGCAAACTTAGGCAATTGCAACAAGAGTGAATTGAATTAAGAATATTGGATATTGAAATTGTGCAAGTGAGAGCTCAAGAGTGAAATAAAATAGCACAATAAACAACACCCGATCCATTAATGAAAAGGAAACTACTTATTCATCATGAAACACAAGGAAAAAGTCACATGGTATAGGTACTTGTTACAAAAAGTGATACACTTGATAGCAATCAAGTTAAGTCACTCAAACAAATGCAAAACATAAAAAAGAAACAAGTACCGGACATGTGATCCATATGATATGAAAATCAAGATGAACAAGTAATTTCAACTCAATTCACCAAAGTGAAAGTGCACAGTTCAAGATGCCAAACAAGGGTAAAGTTTAACGCATATGGTAGCTACAACATATGAATCAAACTCACAATTCATCTAGGAAATTAAATAAAGACATGATGCTCAGTGCACATATTCATTCGATCAAATTTAAAGTAAGAAGCAAACCAATAATCATAAAGCAAACACTTGCAATTTATTCAATTAACAAGTAGCTAAACAAAAACTAATGTAATTACTAAAGTAAAAAAAAATGCAAAGAAAAGCAACTAGAATAAGTAGAAAAAAAGGGCAAAAGCAAGGGAAGAGAGGGGTGGAAGGGAAAAGAAGAGGAGAAGTAGAGAGAAGAGAAGAAAAGAAGTAAAGTGTTAGAAAACGGGGGTGTGCGCACGCACAGGGGTGTGTGCATGCGCACACTATGAGAAAAGGGAAAGGTGTATGAGCGCAACCGCTATGCGAGCGCTCCTGGTAGAAGAGGGAGTACGAAGTGTGCGTGCGCACAAGGGTGTGTGCACGCACAGAAGAAATTTTTTTTTTTTGGGGAAGGATCATGTGTGCGCGGGCACACAGGTCCGTGCACGCACACAAGAGCGTAAGGGGCAGGGGTTCACGCGCACACGCTGTGCGAACGCTCCCAACAGAGTGGTTGCAAGTTGGCGTGCGGACGCACACGTCTGTGCATCCGCACAGGAAGCGCGAAAAAGGGTATGTGTGCGTACGCACGATTAGGTGCGTACGCACAGGTCGCAGAAAGCAGGGAAACGCGCACGCACAAGGTGTGCTAGCGCTGCGAACAGAGGGCAAAATGATACATGTGCGTGCGCACAGGTCGGTGCGCACGCACAGGTCGCGAAAAAAGAAGTTCTGTACGCACGCACAAATGCCCTGTTTTGCAAAAATTTTTCTTCAAAATTCTAAGGTACCAAGCCTTAGTTCAATCAAAACCAAACACCAAAACATGCAATAACCCATAAATTCATGATCCAAACCAAAATTAACTTACAAATCTAAAAATTAAACTAATTCTAAGCTAACCAAAACAAGCAAACATGCAATAAAGCCAAAATATATACAAAAAGAGAAGAGTAGGAATGATGTTACCAAGCACTTTTATTTAATGTCTTTAAGTTAGACAATTGGGAGAGCCCTTGCTATGGTGGCTTATGCTTGACTTTCCCACCAAATCCTTGAATGTCCAATATCCTCCGGGATCCCAATCCTAACAAAAGACAACCAAAAAGCAAGCTATTTACATATTAACATATTTACAATAGCCACTAACTTTACACCATTGCAACTCCCCGGCAACGGTGCCAAATTTGATAACGTGAATTCTTGTATAGTCAAAACAAGAATCAATTCATTGGTAGCATAGTCCAAACCAACAATGAATTCCCAAATCAAATGTTAAATTCAAATTAAAACAAGTTATAACCGAGAGTATTTAGCTCCCGGGTCGTCTTCCCTAGGAGTTGCAAATGAGATGTACAATTATTGGCTATGAGAGAGAGCATGGGGGATTGTGAATGAAAGCAAGAGATGTAAATAGAAAGAAAGTAAATGAACATGCAAGGAATGTAAATAGCAACTCTTGGCAAGAATTGGGTAATCTAGGCTTCCTATCCTAGTTGTGGACCACAAACATGCCAATTGTGTGGAAGCAGTACAAACTAGTCAATCCTCCTTGAAAATTAGTCAAAAGGTGTAATTGATCTCAATCCATAAGTCCTAGTCAACTCACTAATTACTTAGTGAAAGACTAGCATCAATGGAAACCAAATCAATTAACCATTCTCACACAATGTGGAATGGACATCCACAACTCAATTCCACCCAAACATCCAATTTCTCAACCAAGAGTGTGAAAATTAAACTTGCAAGAAATTAAACATCAAAGCAAATAAAAGTCAATGCAATAAAAGTCAAAGAAATTAAATGTAAGTAAAAGAAACTTAAAATGCAAGAAACCTCTTGGCAAGTAATTGAAGGCTAAGACTATCTATCCTAGTCATTGACCACAAACATATGATGATTGTGAAGAGTTAATCCTACTTAGTCAACCTTACATCGAAGATAAGTCAAATAGGCATAGTTAATTTCAATCCCTAAGTCCTATGTCAACGCTAAGGGGTCACATAGAGTCAAGGGAAACCAAATCAACTAACTACTCTAATGTATCAAACAATAATGGATATCAATGACTCAAGGAACACCAAAGTTAACAATTTCAAGCCAAGAGTGAAGAAAAACTATGTAAAAACTAAGCCAAGCATTTTATCAAACACGTGGTGTGCATGAGAATAAAATAATATTAAAGACATTAAAATAAATGCTAAAATACCAAAATCAAGAAAATGACAATAACAACTAAAGAAAGTAATAAACGACATAGAAACATAAATTTGCATTAATTGGAATTAAAATAACAAAAGAGTGCTCATAACATAAAAGTGGCAAAATAAAGGAAATACAAGATAAATAAAGAAGAACAAAGATGCAATAACAATAATTGACAAGGAAAAGTAAATCAAAATAAGAATTAAGAGTAGAAATTACAAGAATTTAAACTAAAGAACCCTAATTCTAGAGAGAGGGGAGAGCTTCTCTCTCTAGAAACTACACTAAAACATGATAAAAGCTAACCCTAATTGCCCCCCTTCATCATTCTTCAATTTGGCCTTAAATAGCTTCAAAAAAATGAGTTGGATTGGGTTTTGGGGGCCCAAAAATTGCTGCCAGCGAGTTGCAATTAATGAGGTCACGTGGAGGGACCTGTACGGACGCCCAAACACACACGCTGAATCCTGACTTGTGCGTACGCATAAGTACCTGTGTGTACCCACACTTAGACTTATGTCCGCTATAGTAAATTGTATATCATTTTGAAGCCTCGGACGTTAGGTTTCCAATGCCGCTAGAACCGCCTCATTTGGACCTCTGTAGCTCAAGTTATGACCAATTTAGTACATAGAGGTCAGGGCTGGCAGCTTTCCAAATCCTTCATTTCTTGAATTCTTCCCTTTTGCATGCTCTTTTCCTCCCTTCTTCAACCCATACTTGCCTTGGAAACCTAAAAATCACTTACCAAATACATCAAGGCACCAAATGGGATTAAAGTGAATAAAATTGACTAAATTAAGCACAAAAGAGCATGTTTTCACTTTCAAGCACAATTTGGGAAGAAATCTCAAAAGCATGCTATTTAGGTGAATAAATGTGGGTTTATGTGATGGAATCCACTCAAATCAAACTAAAATATATCGTAAAATATGGATTCATCGCAAAGCATGCTAGTTTGGTCCTTTTGCTCCTCTCTCAATTGATTCAAAGTGGATTGCAATTGTGCAACAGATTCTTCTAGCTTAGTCCAATATTCAATTAGAGGGTTATTCTGTTCTTGTTGAGGTTCAGGTGTTTTCCTTTTGGGATGCTCTTCTGGTATTCTGGTGCTTTCCATCACTGCTTTTGTAATTGGGTTGTCTGTTGGGATACGTGAATCTCTATTAATTAGGACTCTAGCCTCATTACACAAGCGAGAGATAAGGTTTGGAAAGGCCAATTTAGCTTGAGTTGACATCCTATTTGCAAACTTGTACAGTTCAATGGGAATCAATTGGGGAACTTCCACTTTATTCCCCATCATGATGTAGTGAATCATCATAGCTCTTTTAAGAGTGACTTCAGACTGATTGCTAGTGGGGAGAATGGAGCGCCCAATAAAGTCCAGCCAGCCCCTAGCAACTGGTTTGAGGTCTACTATTCTCAGTTGGTTTGGTTTGCCTTTTGTGTCATTGATCCATTGAGCTCCAGGAAGACATATTTCCTCTAGAACCTGATCCAGCTTTGGATTTGCTTGTACCCTCCTACTAAAGGATTCTGGATCATCCTTTTGTGGGGATAATTTAAAGATCTTTCTCACCTTGTCAAGATTAAAATAGAGAGTCTTTCCTCGGACCATGGTCCGAAAAGTGTGAAAGCCTTGTCCATCTTTCTTTTGTTTATCTGTCATCCACAAATTTGTATAGAATTCATGGATCATTACTATTCCAACATTGGTCACAGGGTTGGCCAGAGTTTCCCAACCCTTTTTTCGAATATGCTCTTGGATCTCCAAGTATTCATCTTCTTTTAATTCGAATCTGGCCTACGGGATTGATGGGATATTTTTGTGGAGAAACGAATTTCTCCAAAACACCCAAAACTAACCGGCAAGTGCACCGGGTCGCATCAAGTAATAATAACTCACGGGAGTGAGGTCGATCCCATAGGGATTGAAGGATTGAGCAATTTTAGTTTAGTGGTTGATTAAGTCAAGCGAATCAAGATTTGGTTGAGTGATTTGTGATTTGCAGAATTTAAATTGCATGGAAAGTAAAGGGAATGGGTAATTGACATGAAATTAAAGAGAACAGGAATTTAAATGCTGAATCTTAAAGAACAAGAAATTAAATGGTAGAAACTTAGAACGCAAGAAAGGGAAATTGCAGAATCTTAAAGTGCAAGAAATGTAAATAGCTTGAATTGTAAAGGGAATTGGGAGTTGGATTTGCAGAAATTAAACGAGGGAAAGTAAATTGCAACCAACAGAGAAGTAAAAGAACACTTGGATTGAACCGGATCTAAAAACAGAATTGTAAATAAGCATGAAAACAGTAAACAGGGAATGGGAAATGGGGAATCCGGATCTCAGGACCCAAGAGACTAGATAACCAAGTCTAGATCTCAATGCCTTCCTAGATCCAACAAGAACAATTGCAAAGGAATTGTAAATTGCAAAGGAAGTAGATGAAGAACAATTAACAGAAATTAAATTCAATAAGCAGTAGAAGAAACAGAGAGATCTTCGGATGAGATTGAAACAGAATTCCTTCAATTCTCCAACCTAAGATCCAAGACAATTGCAATTGAAATTGAAAGCAATAAAACTAAGAGGAAGAGAGTGGAATTCTCCTTCCCCGAAACTAAGAAATTAAAGAGCACTCAATATCCAAAGCTTTCCAAAAACTATTATGAAAACTCAAAAGGAAAGCTCTCTAAGAACTTGAATTCTATCCTATTTATACACTTTCTTCAAATGATCTTCAAGCCTTGAGTTGGGCCTTTGCTCTTGGTGGAATTGGGTTGAGAGAGGCCTTGGTTGATTGCTCTTGGAGTTTGGAGAGGAACCAAAGTGAACCAATTGAACCGGGTTGAAGTTTTGCAAAAGTTTGAGTAAAAGTTAGAGTAAAAGTTTGAGGCTAACTTTTACTCTAACTTTTACTATCAGCCTCCATGCTTTGCTGCTATCCACGTTGGGGCAAAAGTTAGGGGTCTAACTTTTGCTCCAACGTTGGCCTCCTTATGTGTACTTATGGCGCCAACGTTAGCCCAAAAGTTAGAGGCTAACGTTGGCGCAAACCTTTGCTCCCCCTTTGTATTGTTCATGTGCCAACGTTAGCCCAAAAGTTAGAGGCTAACGTTGGCGCAAACTTTTGGTGGCCAGGGGGTATTTTTCTCATGCCAACGTTAGCCACAAAGTTAGGGGCTAACGTTGGCGCAAACTTTTGGTGCCCAGGGAGTAACTTTCATGTGCCAACGTTAGCCCAAAAGTCGGGGGCTAACGTTGGGGCTAACTTTTGGTCCAGCTTTTTGCTTCCTGGTTCATTTTCACTTATTCCATTGTCCTCTCTTTACTCCTAGCCATTCCTTCTTGCTTCAACCTTTCTCCAAGCTTTCTTCACCTATCATTAATCAACCAAACACATCAAAGCTATGCTTAAAATCATGAGATATTCATTTTATCATAATATGTGACAATTATAGCATAAAACCTCATGAAATAGCATGAATTCATACATGGTTGATTCAATCAAAGGAAGCATGAAAATCTACCCAAATTAGCTTACTTGTAGCTCAAGAAAGTGCACAATTCAAGTGAAAACAAAGGAAAAAGACTAGTGAAACTAGGCTAAGATGACTTGTCATCACAACACCAAACTTAAAGCTTGCTTGTCCCCAAGCAAGAAAAGATTTATTGAGAGGAAAGGATGAAATGGAAGAGGATGTTCATGCTAGCAGAGTATTATTGATAGTTCATGGGATTTTGTGTGGATATGTAAATACTCACTTCTTATTGACTCCTAGGCTTAGAAAGTCTCCTTCAAGCTTCAAGTAACATACTGCTATGACCTCTCATTATTCCTTTATCCTTGGCTATTACTTTGTTTATAAGCTTTATTTGAGTGTCATGTGTAGCAAGTTCATTTCCTTTTCTTTATACTTGACACATTATTCACTATAGACACTTGGCTCACATTCCTTCTTAGAACATTGATGCCCAGTACCTCTTTGGGCTACTAAGTGCCTCGTAGTTAGGTTGCTCTTGATAGTGGACTTTCAGCTGATGATCCCGGGTTAGTTAACCCAAGTCACCGAGTGTTGATGCACTCCAAAGAGCTTAATAATCCAAGCAGATCCTAATACAAAGACACCACAGGCATATATTCTAAGGTTCAAGCTATTGGTGTCCAGCTTTGTTTCTTTTTTTGTTTTTCTTTTGTTCTGCCACTTCTTTTTTTCTTTCTTTTTGTTTTTCTTTCTAACCAAGGATTTTTATTCGATTGAGATTAATAGACAGTAGGCCACTCTATACTTAGAAGGAGATATCCTAGCTCTTTATTCACTAAAAGTGAGCTATTATACAATCACACACATACCACCACTTACTTTTATTCTACTTCTATCTAACAGAGACCATCTTACTTCTCATTCAAACATTTCTTTTATTGAACTTAAAGATAAAGGGGACAAAACATGCTTTTTGCTAAGTGAAAGTAAACACACAAGCACACACATGGACTAGCTTACTTATTCTAAGAGAAACAAACAAGATGCAAAGACTATTAATTATGACAACTACTTAAAGATGCAAGGACCACTTAAAACAGACACAATGCATGCTTTCTTAGTGTTGAACAAGGATCAAGTCCACCTTTTATTTGTCATGCTTTTTCTTTCTTCTTTCATACACCTGGTTGATGGTGTTCCCTGTGTCCATGTCTGTTGTCTGTTGATCCTGCCAGAACCCAGCTCTATTCATTGCTTCCTCTACTCTATCTTCAAGTTTCATTGCATTGCTTACTTCTATCTCACTTCTCTTTTTGAAGAATTCATCAAAGGTTGGAAAAGCTGGATCCATGTTGTGCAGATGCTCTCCAATATAGTTAAGCTTGATTTGACTATTTATGTTGTAGTCGGCTTGGACTTCATATCTTGCATCTTGGAGTGTTGTGAACTCTTTGAGAGCCCTCAAATTTTCAGCTTGCATTTGTTCCAACTTTCCAAATGATTCATGAGATTGAAAAGCATGTTCTTCTTGCATCACAAGGAATCTTGACTCGAATTCACTTTGTTTGTTCATCATTCTTAGCTCCCGTTCTTCTTGTGCTTGTTGGTGTTTCATGTATAGTGAATGATATTCCTCTTGCCTTTCTTGAATTCTTGTGTACTGTTGTGACAATCTTCCAATTGCTTCTTGCATTTGAGTCATATCCATATTGCCATGTGGGAAAAAGTGCGGCTGTTCCTCCTCCTCTTGTGGCTTTTCTTCTATGTGTGGCTCATCTTCTTCCATTGGTTCTTCTCTTTGCCTTCTTCCATGTGGCCTTCGGCCTTGATGTGCTTCAGGGGGCATCATCATTCTTTCAATGGTTATAGGCATGCCTTGGCTTAACCACATTGGATTCTCCTCTTCCATTGGAACTTTAGCCTTTGCACACAACCTCCAAATGGTACTCGGATAGTACAACCAAGATCCGGCCGAATTCTTCTCAGCCAGCTTTTGAATGTCTTTTGCAAGGATTTCATGAACTCTTGTCTCTCCTCCCACAATGATGCAATGCAACATCACGGCTCTCTCCCTGTTAACTTCTGAGGTGTTCACTGTGCCCAGAATTGATCTTTTCATCAACTCATACCATCCTTTTGCTTCCGGGGTGAGGTTACATCTCTTCAGATACTTATATTTGTTCCTGTCATCTCCTTCCCACTCTGAGTTCTCCATACAAATATCTCTCGCAATCTCATCATAATCCTGATCTTCATTCAATCTTTGTTGGTATCCCGGTTCACTAAAGCGGACTGACTTTAGTCCCAAGACTTTCTTGATTGCATCCGAGCTAAAGTCTACTTCCACCCCCCGCACATAGCTCTTGTACGTTGGGGGCTCACGCATGTCAAGCCTTGAGACATTTGCATAGAACTCTCTTATGATATTGGCATTGATTCGGGTGGCTGGTGATGCAAGTTCCTCCCACCTCCTCTTTCGAATTTTGTTCTTCATTTCTTGGTATCCATCATCCGGCAACAAGAATGGAATTTCAGGATAGATCTTTTTCTCGTTCATCCATTCAATTTGCATTTGATGGTACCGAGATTTGAATCTCCATTGATCATATTCAGGGATGCTCTCCTCCACCATGGGATCTTTTCCTTTTCTTTGTTTGGTTCTTGAGGAAGAGGCCATGATCACTTGGTTGGTTGAGTTTTGTGAGGTTAGAGGGAGTGTGAAGAATGTTGGAGAATTTGATGTGTGTTTGGAGCAAGACGAAATTGAGACCGAACTTGCTATGACAAGAAATGATGAAGGGAATGAAGTTTCAAAGGTTGGAGTGATTCGGTCATGTGCATGGCTTGAGGTGGTACATTTTTAAATGAGCAATGAAAGGCTAGGATTCAACTAGACACTATGGGAATCAAAGGTGTGCATGTAAGGATGAATGAAGACAAAGCTTGCTTCTTCACTTGCCTTTGCCGTGATCATTCTCAAGGAGTGGCAGATTTCTTTTTCGAAGCATGTGATGAGATTTTGTCCTCATGCTATGCTTTCCTTTGTCTTGTCTCTTTCATTGAAGATTCTTTGACCACCTAGTCATCACAACAAGACAACATACATTAGTTTTGTCCAACCGTGGCAAGATTATTCCTTTCATTAATATTATATGAATCATCAATTCTTATATCCAATTAAACTGTGACTTATCTTTGGAGGACACCAAACTTAATGTTTGGTCATGTATGAAGAAATTGTATCTCTTCCTCCAATTAGTGAAATCCCAATGTCACTCTTAGTTACATGTTTATAAGAATTACTTTCATCCTAATTTGATGAACACCAAACTTGTTTCTTGTCAAAGGGTACATCACAATTGATGCCTTCATTACCGAATAAGAATTTTTTCATTTATAAGATTTTGGAAAACAACAATTGTATGATTATTGATGCATGAATTTCTAATTTTCATGAAGCTATGTGGACACCAAACTTTAGTGTTTGGCCATATGCTTTGTCAAGACACTCTAAGCTTGCAAAACGGAATTATTTGTAACATTAGTTTAGTGTGCTTGAAGGCACACCAAACTTAGAATTCTCAGCATATGTTTCAAAACAGTGCATGCAGTCAATGGACATGTTCATGAAAAGAGAAAAGAATTCATGCTCAAATGATCATAACTTATTGAATTTAAAATGACATGAATCTTAAATCATGGGTTGCCTCCCATGGAGCGCTCTTTTATTGTCATTAGCTTGATATTGAGGCTTTCTTTTATGGTGGTTGGTGCTTGTAGAGCCTCAATTTGACTCCCCTGACTGTAATCCTCTTCTTTGTTCACTGGTGTTCAATTTCAGCATGCTCTAATGAGAGTATGTTGCTGACAGTGTAGTAGTCCTCAGTTTGTTGGTTTGCCCCCAGCTGTTGATATATCAGTTGCACTTTGTCACCTTTGGAAAGCCCCTCTGTTGGGATCTTCCTGTTCTTCCAACCCCTTTTTGTTTTGTTTCTCCGTTTCATCTTTCCTTTTGTTGATCTTTCTTTTTTGGCCGTAGGCTTCCCTTGGGGACCTCTCTTCTCAGTGGCTAATACTCCAATATCCTCTTGGGCCTCTTCATCAGTTTGCATAATCCTTAGCCTTGGGATGTTGCTGTGACTCTCTTTGTCATTTTCTTCCTTCAACTGTGATTCTCCCTTGTCAATTTTCATATAGTCTTTCTTCTCCTTGCTAAATTGTGCCTCTGGTAATACCTTCAGAGTGACACTCTTATCATGCATTCTAAGAGTTAATTCTCCTTCCTCTATGTCTATGATAGCCCTAGTAGTGGCCAAGAATGGCCTTCCCAGAATAATAGAATCACCATCATCCCCTTCTGAATCTAGAACCACAAAATCTGCAGGGTATATGAAGTTGTCCACCTTGACCAGCAGGTTTTCAATCATACCCCTGGGATATACTGTTGACTTATCTACTAGCTCTAGAGATATTTGTACTGGTTTAACTTCCTCTATATGCAGCTTTTTTACCAAGGAGGATGGTATTAAGTTGATACTTGCTCCTAGATCGCACATTGCTTTAGTGATGGTTAATTCCCCAATGGTGCAAGGTAGCAAAAAGCTCCCTGGATCTTCAAGCTTAGGGGGAAACCCTTTTTGAATCAAAGCCCTACATTCCTCAGTGAGCAGTATGGTTTCTTTCTCATCCCAACTTCTTTTCTTGTTGATAAGCTCCTTCAAAAACTTGGCATACAGAGGCATTTGCTCAAGTGCTTCAGCAAAAGGAATATTGATTTCCAGCTTTCTGAAAGTCTCAAGGAACTTATGAAATTGTTGGTCCTTGGTTTCTATGTTGAACCTCTGGGGATATGGCAGTGGAGGTATAAAGGTTTTCTCTGCTTGCTGCTTTTGATTCTTGGTTGGCTCTTCAACTGCTTCATTCCCTTTTTTCGGAATTTTTGATTGTTCCTCCTTTGCCTGACTTTGCTTTGAAGCTTCCTTGCTTGCCATTGCATCATCATCATTGGCTTCCTCTGTGTGTGTTGGCTGTTCCTCTTCTATTGGTCTTTTGCTGCTCTCTACTTGCTTCTTAGTAGTGTCATTGTTGCTCATCAATGTTCTCCCACTCCTTAATTGTATTGCCTTGCATTCTTCCTTAGGATTTGGGATTGTGTCACTCGGCAGTGAGCTTGAAGGTCTCTCAACAGAAATCTGTTTGGAGATTTGCCCCATCTGTCTCTCTAGGCTTTTCAGGGATGCTTCCTGATTCTTGGTTACCATTTCCTGGTGTTTCAACATTTTGTCTATCACAGCCTCCAAGTTAGTGATTCTCTGGGCTTCAGGTGATACTTGAGGTGGGTTATGAGATGTGGGTGGTGGATGGTAGGCATTTTGGTTGGTGGGTTGGTTATTAGATTGGTATTGGTTGGGGTTGGGGTAGTTGTTTTGAGGTTTTCTGTAGGGGTTTTGGTTAGTCTGCTGCTGGTTGTGGTTTTGGTTGCTTCTTGGGTTGTTTTGGTTTGAGTTCCTCTGCCATGGTTATTGGTTTTGGGTATGATTATCTCCCCATCTGAGGTTTGGGTGGTTCTTCCAGGATGGATTGTATGTATCACCATGCACTTCATTTGGTCCTTGGTTGTGCATATACTGTACTTGCTCTTGTTGTTGTTCTTCTTGAGTTTCTTCACTCTGTCCCCATGTGGTTGATGGTTGACTAGTGTTAACTGCTGCAACTTGGAGACTATCAATCCTCTTGGCCATTTGCTCAAATTGTTGTTGAATTTGCTGCTGCATCATCTTGTTTTGAGCCAAGATTGAGTCCACTCCTTCTAGCTCCATTACTCCTCTTCTTTGTGATGGTTGGCGGTTTCTTTGATGAGCAAAGAAATATTGGTTGTTAGCCACCATATCAATGAGATTTTGAGCTTCCTCTGCAGTTTTCATGAGTTGCAAGGAACCTCCAGCTGAGTGGTCAAGTGATTCTTGAGCCTTTAGGGTGAGTCCTTCATAGAAGTTCTGTAGCTTGTCCCACTCAGTGAACATTTCTGGTGGACATTTCCTCAGCAGAGCCTTGTATCTCTCCCATGCTTCATACAGATTTTCAGCATCCAATTGTGTGAATGTTTGTACCTCAGTTTTCAGCCTGTTAACCCTTTGAGGTGGATAGAATTTGGCTAGAAATTTAGTCACCAAATCATCCCAGCTAGTGATGCTTCCTTGAGGAAAAGTTTCAAGCCATTGTGCGGCCTTGTCCCTTAATGGGAACGGGAACACTAGAAGCTTGTAGGTCTCAGGATTCACGCCATTGGACTTGACAGTGTCACAAATCCTTAAGAAGGTAGACAGATGTTGATTTGGATCCTCCAATGGTCCTCCCCCAAACGAGCAGTTGTTTTGGACCAATGTAATGAGTTGTGGCTTTAATTCAAAGTTATTTGCATTGACATTAGGGGTGAGAATGCTGCTTCCATAATGTCTAGCATTTGCAAAGGTATAGGAGGCCAGAACTTTCCTCTGGGGTGGATTGTTATTGTTGTTGTCTACTCCACCTGGTGGATTGGTTGAATATTCCTCCATATCTTGGAATTCTTCTTCTGATTCCTCTTCTCCAACAATATTTTTCCCTCTTTCAGCTCTTTTTAACCTTCTAAGAGTTCTTTCGTCTTGTTCATGAAAGATGGGTGTATTTCTTCTTGTACCTGACATACAAGCAGAAAACATAAGAAACACACAAACCAGTGACACTTCAATCTATTGCTAGAATGAAGTTTTAGTTAGCTTAAGCAAAAATTCAAACAGTTAGTGGGTTAATTGAAAATTAAAGGAACAGAAAATAAAAATGCTAGATCTAGATCACCACCTCACTTAATCATTGTCAATCTAATCAATCCCCGGCAATGGCGCCAAAAACTTGATGGGATATTTTTGTGGAGAAACGAATTTCTCCAAAACACCCAAAACTAACCGGCAAGTGCACCGGGTCGCATCAAGTAATAATAACTCACGGGAGTGAGGTCGATCCCACAGGGATTGAAGGATTGAGCAATTTTAGTTTAGTGGTTGATTTAGTCAAGCGAATCAAGATTTGGTTGAGTGATTTGTGATTTGCAGAATTTAAATTGCATGGAAAGTAAAGGGAATGGGTAATTGACATGAAATTAAAGAGAACAGGAATTTAAATGCTGAATCTTAAAGAACAAGAAATTAAATGGTAGAAACTTAGAACGCAAGAAATGGAAATTGCAGAATCTTAAAGTGCAAGAAATGTAAATAGCTTGAATTGTAAAGGGAATTGGGAGTTGGATTTGCAGAAATTAAACGAGGGAAAGTAAATTACAACCAACAGAGAAGTAAAAGAACACTTGGATTGAACCGGATCTAAAAATAGAATTGTAAATAAGCATGAAAACAGTAAACAGGGAATGGGAAATGGGGAATCCGGATCTCAGGACCCAAGAGACTAGATAACCAATTCTAGATCTCAATGCCTTCCTAGATCCAACAAGAACAATTGCAAAGGAATTGTAAATTGCAAAGGAAGTAGATGAAGAACAATTAACAGAAATTAAATTCAATAAGCAATAGAAGAAACAGAGAGATCTTCGGATGAGATTGAAACAGAATTCCTTCAATTCTCCAACCCAAGATCCAAGACAATTGCAATTGAAATTGAAAGCAATAAAACTAAGAGGAAGAGAGTGGAATTCTCCTTCCCCGAAACTAAGAAATTAAAGAGCACTCAATATCCAAAGCTTTCCAAAAACTATTATGAAAACTCAAAAGGAAAGCTCTCTAAGAACTTGAATTCTATCCTATTTATACACTTTCTTCAAATGATCTTCAAGCCTTGAGTTGGGCCTTTGCTCTTGGTGGAACTGGGTTAAGAGAGGCCTTGGTTGATTGCTCTTGGAGTTTGGAGAGGAACCAAAGTGAACCAATTGAACCGGGTTGAAGTTTTGCAAAAGTTTGAGTAAAAGTTAGAGTAAAAGTTTGAGGCTAACTTTTACTCTAACTTTTACTATCAGCCTCCATGCTTTGCTGCTATCCACGTTGAGGCAAAAGTTAGGGGTCTAACTTTTGCTCCAACGTTGGCCTCCTTATGTGTACTTATGGCGCCAACGTTAGCCCAAAAGTTAGAGGCTAACGTTGGCGCAAACTTTTGCTCCCCCTTTGTAATGTTCATGTGCCAACGTTAGCCCAAAAGTTAGAGGCTAACGTTGGTGCAAACTTTTGGTGGCCAGGGGGTGTTTTTCTCATGCCAACGTTAGCCACAAAGTTAGGGGCTAACGTTTGCGCAAACTTTTGGTGCCCAGGGAGTGTTTTTCTCATGCCAACGTTAGCCACAAAGTTAGGGGCTAACGTTGGCGCAAACTTTTGGTGCCCAGGGAGTAACTTTCATGTGCCAACGTTAGCCCAAAAGTTGGGGGCTAACGTTGGGGCTAACTTTTCACCCAAAAGTTTGTGCAAAAGTTTGAGGCTAACTTTTGGTCCAGCTTTTTGCTTCCTGGTTCATTTTCACTTATTCCATTGTCCTCTCTTTACTCCTAGCCATTCCTTCTTGCTTCAACCTTTCTCCAAGCTTTCTTCACCTATCATTAATCAACCAAACACATCAAAGCTATGCTTAAAATCATGAGATATTCATTTTATCATAATATGTGACAATTATAGCATAAAACCTCATGAAATAGCATGAATTCATACATGGTTGATTCAATCAAAGGAAGCATGAAAATCTACCCAAATTAGCTTACTTGTAGCTCAAGAAAGTGCACAATTCAAGTGAAAACAAAGGAAAAAGACTAGTGAAACTAGGCTAAGATGACTTGTCATCAGGGATCACTGTCTTCTTGCTCATTATTTTGTAATAATGTTCCTTATGTTGCTTGGTGTAGAATCTGAAGGGTTTTAAAATAGCAATTGGTGTTGATAGGTCGTCTTCTTTCTTGCTTCTTGAATTGGATTTTCCACTTTTTAGAGCCATGGAGTTCGAATGAATGAGAGAGCAGAGCTCTTTCCACACCAAACTTAAAAGGTTTGCTCATCCCCGAGCAAAAAGAAGAGAAAGAAGTTGAATGAGAGGAGAAGGAGTCAAATGGGAGATGGATGAAGGAGTGTATGGAGCGAGTGGTTTATATAGGGAGGGGTAGGGTAGGTTTCGAGAATTGATTAGATAAAAGATAAAGAAGAATTGACTTAAACTTTGATAAAAGATAAGAAAGATAAGTTTTAAAATTGTTGAAGCATGAAAGTTAAAAAAACGAGATATAAGTTATTTAAAGATGTGAAAAAGATTTAAAAGTTTAACAAAAGAGTTGAAGAATAATTGAAAAAGATTTAAAATTTTGAAAAAGAGTTGAAAAGGAATTGAAAAAGATATGAAAATATTTTTAAACTTAAAAGGAAATTAAATTTAAAAGATAGTAGTTGAAAGATTTTTGTTTCAAAATTAAAAACAACAAGATATGATTTGGAAATAATATGATTTGAAAGAGTTAAACCTTACTACCCTTTGTTGGGCGTTTAACGCCTAGATTATCCCCCTTCTGGCATTCAACGCCAACCTTGTGCTCCTTCTGGGCATTGAACGCCCAGCCACTGGTCCCTGGCGTTCAACGCCAGCTGGCCATCCCTCTTAGGGCGTTGAATGCCCAGCCAATGCTCCTTGGCTGGTGTTCAACGCCAACTTTTCACTCCTCTTAGGGTGTTGAACGCCCATCCAATGCTCCCTGGCTGGCGTTCAACGCTAGGCCTCCCCTCTATTGGCGTTGAACGCCCATCCTGCCCCTTGTCTGGCGCTCAACGCCTGCAAAGAGCTCTCCCCAGGGTGCTCTGTTTTCAGTTCTGCAAGTTTCTGTCTCTGTTCTAAGAATTATACATGATCATAAATGTTAGAAAGCCAAGTAACTATACAAATTAATTGAAATTAAAAGAGAACTAAATCAAATTTGAATAATCAAAGAAACATAAAACCATAATATACTATTAATTGTTGGGTTGCCTCCCAACAAGTGCTTCTTTATTGTCGTTTACCTAGACCTTACTGTGCTCATGTCAGCAACAGGGTGGATCTTTCTTGCTCAATTTCACCACCCAAGTAATGTTTCACTCAATGGCCATTAATAGTCAATCATTTATCAGAGTGGTTACTCTAGAGTTCTATATGAACATAAGGTGATACATTAGTGATCAGGAAAGGTCCTATCCAACGTGACTTGAGCTTCCCAAGGAAGAGCTTCAGTCTATAATTGAAGAGTAAAACTTTCTGTCCAGGTTCAAAGACTTTGGAAGATATCTTTGATAAACCCATATTCAATAATATATTTTGTGCTCAATTTAAGTGATTTATTTAATCCTTCACCCACTTATTCATGTAAATTGCATGGTTTTACTTTCCCTTCCTTATTATGTGATATATGTAAAAAAAATATGTTTCCTATGCTTTAAAAATAATTATTTTAATTACCTTTTATTACCATTCGATGCCGTGATTTGTGTGTTAAGTAGTTTCAGATCTCCTAAGGCAGGAATGACTTAAAGGATGGAAAGGAAACATACAAAAATGGAAGGAAAGCACAAAATGGAGTTTTTGAAGAAATTGGCAGCGACGCGAATGCATGGACGACGCGGCCGCATGCCCAGCGCAAAAAGGCAGCGACGCGAACGCGTGACTGACGCGGATGCGTGCCTTGAGCAGAACGCAGATGACCCGTACGCGTGACAAGGAAAACTCCCAGATGACGCGACCACGTGACCCACGCGGACGCGTGACAGACGCCACACACCAGAAACTGCAGAAAATGCTCCCAGCAATTTCTGAAGCCCTTTTCGGCCTAGATCTAAGTCCAGAAAGCACAGAGTAGAGGTTATAAAGTGGGAGAGTGCATCCATTCAGAGAGAGCTCTCGAATTATTCACTTTTCATGAATTAGATGTAGTTATTATCTCATCTCATAATTCTACTGCTCTTTTGCCACTATGTGCTTATATTGCCATTATTCTAGTTGCCTACTTATTTTCCTGCTCTGTTCTTCATTTATATCCTGGAATTTCTTCTTTTTAAGATGTCTGACCCTTAAAGAAAAGGAAAAGGCAAGGCAACCATGGGTAAAAGGAAACGAGGTGAATCCTCTCTATCTATCCTGGATATTATGCATGATGACTCCTGGCGGGAAAAGCACTTTACCCCGCAGGAGAAGGCTGACTAGCTCCTCACTGCCAATGATCCGGTAAAATTTGCAAACAGATACTATGAGCTGAAGTATCCAGTGTTTGCCACCTCCAGAAACTTGTATCTAGAGAGAACTCTGAAAATTCCAGACAAACTACAGCATTACACCTCTGATCAGATAAAATAGAGAGGCTGGTTCTTCTTGGAGAGAAACCTGATAGAAGTCAATGCTTCCTGGGTTAGAGAGTTTTACTGCAACTATTTCAAGACTTTCCTAGATGCAGTGCACCTTAGAGGGAAACAAATACTGGTCACTGAGGAAGCTATTGAGGACATCCTCCGCCTTTAGCCTAAGTCAGATCAGCCTGACGGTTACCAAAAGGATGAAGAGGACATGCGCTTTATGCGATTTGACTGGGATATTGTCAAGAAGAGGATAGCCCTTGATCCGACTGTCCCATGGGTCATGGGTAAGAACACCACAATGCCTAAAGGAATCAAGCTTATGTATCTGAATGATGAGGCTCGGCTTTGGCACCAGATCCTGAGCAACTTTGTTATGCCGAGCACTCATGAGACAGAGCTGCCTGCTACTATGATCACCCTCATCTGGTGTGTGCTGGAGGGTAAGGACCTATATCTGCCACGATTCATCCGGCACTATATGGTCAGGGTCCATGTCAGAGGCACCCTTCCTTTCCCATATCTGATTACCCAGCTCGGCCGTCGAGCTGACGTGCCTTGGGAGCTTGCTGATGAGAAGCCACCTGCTGTAGACTGCAAGAGGATTATCCCTCACAGCAGGAAGTTTTAGGCTTTAGGCTTTAGACCTCCATTCCTCCCCGCTTCTGATGATACAGCCACACCTTCCGCTGCCCCTTCTTCATCTACTGCTGCCCCAGCTACCACCATTGCACCTCCACCTGCCCTTGAGCCCATTTATCACTTGGTGTATCGACTCTTCGCCCGCTTAGTGTAACGGCCTAGCCTCGAAGAAACAGCACTTTTTCGGGATCAAACGGAAATTTTATGGAATTTTTAGGAATTTTAGTGCATATAAGCACCTCTGCTACACAGGTGCTGTGTCATCAAGCTGCTGAGTCAGCAGCTTGACTGCACCAGACACCTCTCCTAATCTAAGCAGGCACGTCACGAAAGTTGCGTTCTTGAACCACTTCAGGTCCGAATTTTAAAATTCTGATTTTCATGGTTAGTCTCATTGTGACGAGCCGGTCCCGAATTTCGAGAGAAAAAAATTATATTAATATAATAACTGAGCTAGAAATCTACCGGTAATCGATAATACCGGCATTCTTAGATGAACTTAGCAATGCTAATGCTTCATCATATATCTTTTATCCTCATGATTATCATGTTACTAGTGTCATTTATACCAGGAAAGCTCATGCTTATCCTTTAGTAGTGTAACCTGATGTATTTAGTTTAAGTAATTATCTCCAGAATGATATTTTATTATTAAACTCTGAGTGATACATGGCTCTCCCAGAGTTAGCCAGTGATATTTTATTCAGCACCCAGTGATACATGGCTCTCCCAGAGTTAGCCACCACATGTTTCCTTTCTTTCTCTCCAAGCCAAGCTTTCTTAAGGAAAAAGTAAGAAACACTTGTATTCTAATACATCTAGCTTTAGTAATTATCCTTTCTTGAGATATTTTTACACCAAACTTTAGGATAATGCTTATCCTAACCCATGGTCTCCTAGGCATCATCATTACTATCATTTTTCTTCCTAAACAAGCTAGAATTCCATGAGAGAAAACCAAGAGAACTTCCATGAACACCTAAGCTTCAACCTCCGTTCTTTCTCAAACTAAAACCCCTATCAAAAATCTAATCCGACCAAAATGTTCATCTTTTCCTCCTTTTCATTTCTATGACAATTTTTAAGGAGTAAATCAAGGTATGATGGCTGCTCCTCCTCCTTGAAGTTTCAGCCATGGTGGAAACTCAAGCTAATGGTGTTTTCTTCATGTTTTCTCTTCGGATCTCTTGTTCAACCACCATAGGCTCTAAGTAAACGTGATTTCTAGTTGCTTTAAGGTGAGAATAACCTTCTTTTCATCATCATGAAGCTTCAGCCTTCATGATTCATAAGGATCTAAAGTTGTTTTTGATGTTAAATCAGGCGTAAAAGTACTTTTTGAAGCTTGTTCTTGGTTCAATTCTTGGCAGCTGCAAAGGAGGTAAGGTTTGGTAAATTAATCAATGATTTGTTGTGTTCTTGAAGTGTTAAATCAGATATTGTTGCTTCAGGCTTGATTTTGAGTGTTTGTGTGATGGTTTGATCATGAGATATTGTTGTTTGATGCTTGAAAATCATGTTTTTGATGGTTCTGAAGTTGGTGTTGTTGCAGCTGGAAAACGTGCCTTTCCAGCCATGAAATTCATGATATTCGATGTGTTTTTGATGTGTATTTGATGGCTGAAAAGTTGCTCTTTGGTTTGGTCAAAACCAGGTAAAAATCGGTTACCGAAAAGTTTGAAAAACTAGTTGAAAATCAAGCTGAAATCTGATGAACTTTTGGAAAAATGTTTTTGGTCCTTGAAGGACAAGAAAAACGTTGGTTTTGATGATTTTGGGGTCAAGTTATAATTATTAAAAAGTTTGGGGTTGAGAGTTAATTAAGGAAAGGTTAAGGGGCCAAAGTGCAAATATTAAAAGTTAAGGGGTCAAAATGCAATTTCCAAAAAGTTCAGGGGTAAAAATATAATTTTTGAAAGTTGAATAAAATACTATTATTTTAACATTAAAATAGTAAAAATATTATTTTATTAATAATATTATTTTATTAATAATAATAAAAAAATTGACAAAAAGGCAGTTTTCTCTAAAAGCTTTAGGAAAGTAGTTTTGAGTCTAGAATTTCCTAATTCTCTTTATTAAATACCTAAGGAAAGGTATAAGAAAGGGTATAGAAGTATGTAAAGTAATGAAACAAGATTTAGAAGCTTGTAATCATGTTAGAAAGAGAGGGAGTTAAAAGCTAAATAGTAGTGTGCTGTTGTAATGTTGTGATGTATACAGAGAATTATGAAATGAGATCACTGAGATGTTGTGATGCTTGATTTATGATTGTGGAAAGATGATAAACAAGATAACAAGTGCATAATCAAAAGTCAAAGAGAAGAGAGGAAAAGAGGATAAAGATAAAGAGTTAAGTCTTATGGCATGATATTCTATTTTATGTTCATCTGCTGTTTTTTCTTTGGCCCTAGAGGTCCTGTAGGCCGAAGTTCACCTACAGAGCATTGTTATTCTTGTAGGCCGAAGTTCACCTACAGAGAGTTGTGATACCGGTAAGCCGAAGTTCACTTACAGGGACGCCATTTCTGTAAGCCGAAGTTCACTTACAGAGGTGCCATTTCTATAGGCCGAATTTCACCTATAGAAAGTTGTTGTGTTGTGATTGAACTATTCCTGTAAGCCGAAGTTCACTTACAGGAGTGCTATTTCTGTAGGCCGAAGTTCACCTACAGAGATAAAGCCATATCTAGGGCTAGTTCCTAGGTAATGTCGGGCTGCAGGGTGTAAACCGACACGTGAGCTCATGGCCTGCATAGGACAGACATGCATCATACTTGGTTGTGCATTTCCTCTGTTATGATTGTTGTATGAATGTGTGATTTCTTTGTTTGTATTCTATTATTTGTGTCTGTGTTTTATTTTCTTGTATTCTTTGTTGTGTTCTGCTTTCTGATTTCTTAATTTCTTTATTTATCTGTATTTTCTGTTTACTGCTTCTCTGTATTCTGCTATTTGTCTTCTAAGCAACACAGAGTTAATGAACTTAACTAATAACCCCGACCTTACTAAGAACACCCCAGTTCTTACCCCTTCTCTCTCCCTTCACCCTTCAGATGGAAGCATGAGTACCCTTCCGTAGTTCGCTGATGACGCTCTACCTAACCTGAGTTTTGAAGACCTAGAATGTACTTTCCCTCACATTAATAGTTTAGAGGGACTACGTGAGTGAAGAGTCTAGGCTAGCCTAGGCGCCAGCTTATGGACTCCTTGAACAGGTCAGGGCCTGGGATGTTGTATATATATATATATATATATATATGTATAAGGTTATTATCTAGCTATATCTAGGGGTGTTCTAACTAAAGATCTATGATCTAATAAAGGCTGGATGACTGAATGATGTCAGTTGTTTGAGATGTATGAATTTATATAAATGTGTGTTTACTTTTGACTGCTTATCTTGTTGTTACTTATGATTTCATCTATGTATGTTCATGCCTGACAACTTAAATGTTTTGAAAAAAAAATTTACTCCGCAAAATAACAACACTTCAACAACAAATCAGGATCATATGATAAATAATAGATAATAATTAGGAAGACAAATTAGTAGCACTCAGTTTCCGGTATGATCTAGACATACTGAAAATTGGGTCATTACACTTGGACTCTATGGAGCGTCGCAACAAGCGACGCTATGAGCACCTCAAGTTGATGATCCGATCTGGCGGCGACATCACCTTCGAACTTGACACCCCCTCTGATACATCTAAGGTGGAGGAGGACGATCACGAGGAGGAGACACCTACCTAGGCTGCCCAGGCAGGACCAGAGCAGGCTGCGCCACAGTAGTGGGAGCCACCCCAGATACAGGCCGCAGATCCTGAGATTCCTATACAGTCAGAGCCTCCACTGCAGCAGACAGACCCTCTTACCCTTATCCAGTCTGCAGACCCTCAGGCCACCACAAAGACACCATCAGCCCATCCTTCCGGAGATGACACTCCTCCACACCCAGTTTGAGTGAGCATCGAGGACGATGCTTTATTTTAAGTGTGGGGAGGTCGCCATCTCTGGCGTATTTTTTTTTGTGAACCACTACAGACTCTTTTATCTTATTTTTTTTATTTTTCTGTATTTTTATTTTTATTTTTATTTTTCAGTACATATACATTGTTCTTTTCATGTATTTTTACTTTATTTTTACATTTTGCACTTTAGTTCATATTTTAGCCATTTAGTTTAATTTGCAATATAAAACTTATTAGTTATAGAATATGTGGATTAATTAGTATAGTTTACCCTTTTGGCATATAATAGTTTGGTTTAATTGAAAATCAAAAAGGAAGTAAACTAGAGACTTTAACATAATAAAACAATCCACACACCTTGTATATATAGCATTTCATGTTAGTTAGTTAACAACATTTCATCAAGGAACAACACTAAGATTTTAAGGGCCACCCTAAAGATTTACATTGAGAATAATGGGAACTCTTAATTTTTACTTGCATGACATATATAACTGATATATGCTGTTTGAGCTGGAGAACACACAGCCTGTGAGTTTTGAGCTTAATTGTATGGTTACATTCAAACCATAAATTTTATTCCTGTGCGTTTTGCTTTTCTTTTTTATTCTGATGTTCTTTACTTTGTTTTAATCTATATGTTCAATTATACAATATAGATACATACTAAGAGATGATTGAGGCCATCATTTGAATTTTTCCTCACTTATTCCAAATTAGCCTACCTTTTACATCACCCTTGTTAGCCCCCTTTAGCTTTTTAATCCCCTCTTGTTCTATAAACCACATTACTAGCCTTAAGCAGAAAAATAAAATAAAAATCCCAAGTTGAATCCTTGGCTAGCTTAAGATAGAAATTGTGTAGCGTTCAAGTGTGGGAAATTTTATGGGAACATGGGATGATAGAAACAAAGTAGGAAGTTAAAAAGAATAAAGATGTTTCAAAATAAAAATTTGGGAAGCATGCTCATGTGAAATCAAAACAATTGAATTACCATGTGTATTAAAAAAAAGTTTTAGTATTTAAATAAAGGGGATACAAAAATTCTACAATTGCAAAATAAAAAGAATTAGTGCACATGGAATAAAATCAAAGTTAAATGCATGAGCTTGCAATACAAAGTGGAAAAATTTGGGCAAATAGGTTAAAGAACTTTTGACTTATCAAGTATGTATGTTAGGTGAGACCTTAGACTAATCATGGATTCACTTATTAGCTCACTTAGCCTTATACATATACCCTTACCTTTACCTTGGCCCCATTACAACCTTGAATAAGACCTCATGATTTTTGTATGTCTGTATTCTATAATTGTTGATTGGTTAGATGAAGAACAAAGTTGTAGAAAGTAAGGATAGAAAAAGAATAGAGTGATTAACCCACTAAACACTGAGTGACTAGAGAGTAAACAGAAATTCCAGTGAGGGTTCAATAGCTCATCACCATATATCTCTGCTTAACTGTTAATTGTCTTACAAGTTTGTGAAATACTTTTACCCATCTGAATTGTAAAGGTGCTTTAATATTATCTAGGGTTTGGCTATGCATATATGATTCCTTGAGGATATGAAATTAATTTAACTACATGCAAGATTTATATACAAGTGAATAATAACTAGAATTGCATGACTCATTTAGGCAGTTACAATTAGGATAGAATGCATTGCATGAGATTCCACCACTTTAACCTTACCTTATTCTTCATCTTGGATTTAGCATGAGGACATGCTATTGTTTAAGTGTGGGGAGGTTGATAAACCCATATTTTATGATATATTTTGTGCTCAATTTAAGTGATTTATTTAATCCTTCACCCATTTATTATGTGATATATATAAAAAAACATGTTTTCTATGCTTTAAAAATAATTATTTTAATTACCTTTTATTACCATTCGATGCCATGATTTGTGTGTTAAGTAGTTTCAGATCTCCTAAGGCAGGAATGACTTAAAGGATAGAAAGGAAACATACAAAAATGGAAGGAAAGAACAAAATGGAGTTTTTGAAGAAATTGGCAGCAACGCGAACGCGTGACTGACGCGGACGCGTGCCTTGAGCAGAGCGCAGATGATGCGTACGCGTGACCGAAGCGAACGCGTGACAAGGAAAACTCTCAGATGACGCGACCGCGTGACCCACGCGGACGCGTGACAGACGCCCCGCACCAGAAACTGTAGAAAACGCTCCCAGCGATTTCTGAAGCCCTTTTTGGCCCAGATCCATGTCCAGAAAACACAGAGTAGAGGTTATAAAGTGCGAGAGTGCATCCATTCAGAGAGAGCTCTCGAATTATTCACTTTTCAAGAATTAGATGTAGTTTTTAGAGAGAGGTTCTCTCCTCTCTCTTAGGTTTTAGGATTAGGATTTCTTATTATTTCAATTTAGTATTTTAACTCTCTATCAAGTTCAATATTCCTTTTACATTATATTTCTCTTTTACTTTTAGATATTTTAAAGCTTTCCTTCAATTAGTTTTGTTGCCCAATTGGCTTATGAACTCTCTATGTTAGATTGATTTTCTCTTATTAATGTAATTGAGATATTTCAGTTTGTAATTCTTATTTAGCTTTTCATGAGTTATTAAACTTATCGTGATTGATGGTTACGTCTGCTAATTGACTTGAATTCCACTAACTCTAGTCTTTCCTTAGTTGTTGGCTAGGACTTGGGAAATCTAACAAATTAGTTCACTTGACTTTCCTTGCTTTAGTAAAGGTTAACTAAGTAGGATTAACTTCAATTCTCATAAGAATAACTGGGATAGGACTTCCGAATTTTCATACCTTGCCAAGAGTTTATTTTATAGTTATTTATTTATTTTACTTGTCATTTAAATTACTCGTTCCTTACTCTCAAAACCCACAATTTACAAAACTCATAACCAATAATAAGAACACCTCCCCGCAATTCCTTGAGAAGACGACCCGAGGTTAAATACTTCGGTTATCAATTTCAAAGGGGTTTGTTACTTGTGACAACCAAAACGTTTGTGAGAAAGGACTTTTGTTGGTTTAGAAACTATACTTGCAACGGGAATTTATTCTGAATTCTAGACCATGCAAAAGTTCTCTTTTCAATCTTCCTGTCATGCCACGTTTTAGTTTTCTCCTTATAGATTTTTGCATTCTCGAATTCAGAAAGTCGGAATTCATCCAACTCATTTAGTTGGAGTAACCTCTTTTCTCCTGCTGCCTTAGAATCAAGGTTGAAGAATCTGGTTGCCCAGTTGGCCTTGTGTTCCAGTTCCACTGGCAAATGACATGCCTTCCCGTACACCAGTTGATATGGTGATGTCCCTATATGGGTCTTGAAATCTGTTCTGTATGCCCAAAGAGCATCATCAAGATTTCTTGCCCAATCCTTTCTAGAGCTATTCACAGTTCTTTCCAGGATCCTTTTTAGCTCTCTGTTGGAGACCTCAACTTGCGCATTTGTCTGTGGATGATATGGTGTGGCCACTCTATGACGAACGCCATAACAATGCAGAAAGGAGTCAAGCTGTCTATTACAGAAATGAGTGTCTCCATCACTGATCAGTGTCTTTGGGACACCGAACCTACTGAAGATCTGCTTTCGGAGGAACTTCATCACCACCTTGCATCATTGGTGGGTGAAGCGACTGCCTCAACCCATTTAAACACGTAGTCTACTGCCACAAGAATATAGGCGTTTGAAAATGAGGGTGGGAAAGGTCCCATGAAATCTATTCCCCACACATCAAATAGCTCAACCTCCAGGATCCCTTGCTGAGGCATGTCTTGAGTGTGAGGAAGATTGCCAATCCTTTTGCAACTGTAACAGTTACGCAAAAACTCTCGGGTGTCCTTAAAGATTGTTGGCCAATAAAAGCCACTCTGGAGGACCTTGGTGGCTGTTCGCTTACCTCCAAAGTGTCCTCGATATTCTAAGCTATGGCAATGCCATAGGATCCTTTGTGCTTCCTCTTCAGCCACATACAGGCGGATTATTCTGTCGAAGCATCTTTTAAAGAGGTATAGTTCATCTCATAAGTAGTACTTTGCGTCATGCATGAGTTTTCGAGCTTGCTGTCTACTGTATTCCTTGGGGATGAACCTTATGGCTTTGCAGTTTGCAATGTCTACAAACCAACGGGCTATCCGAATTGCAAAGAGTTGCTCATCAGGAAATGTTTTGGATACCTCAGTAGAGGGAAGTGCAGTTCCAGCTTCTGGCTCAATCCGAGATAACTGGTCTGCCACTTGGTTCTCTGACCATTTTCTGTCTTTGATTTCTATATCAAGCTCTTGCAGGAGTAGTATCCATCTTATCAGCCTTGGCATAAAATCTTGCTTGGTGAGAAGATATTTGAGAACAGCATGGTCAGTGTATACAATGACCCTAGACCCTATTAGATAAGATCTAAACTTGTCAATGGCATAGACCACTGTACGTAACTCTTTTTCGGTGGTAGTATAGTTATTTTGTGCATCATTTAGAACACAACTGACATAATAAATGACATGTAGGAGCTTATCATGTCCCTACCCCAAGACTGCCCCAATTGCATGCATGGTCACTGGCATTGCACATCAGTTCGAATGGTAAGTCCTAGTTGGGTATAGAAATAATGGGTGCAGTGATGAACTTGGCCTTCAGAGTTTCAAAGGCATGCAGGCACTCCTTGTCAAAAACAAATGGAGTGTCAGTGATCAACAGGTTACACAGGGGCTTTGCGATTTTTGAAAAATCCTTTATGAACCTCCTGTAAAATCCTACATGTCCTAGAAAACTTCTTATTTCCTTTACATTAGTGGGTGGTGGTAATCACTAAATTACCTCCACCTTAGTTTGATCCAATTTTATCCATTTGTTTGAGAATTTATGTCAGTTGATACCCTAGACCGAGCTATAAGGTCCGAGTTGCACAAAGGCAAGGGACTGACCTCTTTAAAAGGTCGGCCCGTTACAACGGACTGTTTTCAAAGAGCTCAGAAGATCGCCACAGAAGCCCAAGGAGGCCTAGATTGAAAGGACTGCCGCTACTAGAAAGTGGTTAGCCACAAATAATGATCTCACCCATGAAAGATAAGATAAGATAACAAACTTATCTCAAAGGAAGATCATCAAACACTACTATAAATACGCTGGAGCACCCAGGTATAACTTATACTCCAATTCTACAAAAAACCTGCCTAAAGCCCGTACTCACTTAAGTATCGGAGTCACTTGCAGGTACCACCACCCACCGGTGACCAAGGACTGAGCTACTACTCCGCTGCAACAAGTCGGATACAGTAACTATAACCGGACCAGAAGGTCTTGCCTGAGATTGACCACTCTGTTTCAGGTAACCCTCGGAACATTGGCGCCATTATCAGGGAACTTGGAAGTCATCCCAACATCATGGCAAATGACCCTCCTAACAATGACCATACCTCTGTCTTAGAGGATGGTACACTAACAAAAAACACAGATGCCACACCTCCGTCCCCAAAAGAAGTGAATCCTTCCAAAAAAGATAAACCAGCACAGAATGCGAAAATCCTAAATGCCATCCGTGAGCAACAAGACCTCCTCAAATAGCTCGAACAAGAGGCAGAATGAAAATGAGAAGCCGAGGGGGATCTACGAAGAGAAACAAGATGGCGCATAGAGCTAGAAGAAAAACTCCAAAAACTCGAGGCTAACCTCAAAGCCAAAACTATGCAATCCGACCACGACACTAGCCCCCACAGGGAGCAAGACCCATTCACAAGAGAAATTATGAAAGCTAAAGTTCCAAAGGACTTCAAAGCTCCAGACATGATCCCATACGATGGGACATCTGACCCAGGCCATCACCTCAGCAACTTTAGGCGTCGGATGTACCTCAAGAATGCCTCGGACGTAACTCGCTGCAAAGCCTTCCCGACTACTCTCACCAAAACAACTATAAAGTGGTTCGACAGTCTACCACCAAGATCAATCACAAGCTTCGACGACCTCACCAAAAAATTCCTATCCAGATTCTCGATACAAAAGGATAAAGCTAAACATGCTCCAAGCCTGCTATGGATCAAACAGGAAGATCGGGAAAAAGCCTCCGAAGATACATGAAAAGGTTCAACAAAGCATGCCTCGACATACAGAACCTCCTGACAGAAGTACAGGAACGAGCTGAGAGATACATTAACATGGAGAAAAAATCTCGACTAGGGAAAACCTCCAAAGTCGGGTTCTACTACCCATCTTGTGACAAAGATAAAGTGTCAAGAAAAAAGGAGGACCAGCCCACAGAGAAGCCCAGGAAATACCACAATTACACCCATCTTCAGGTATTTTTAGTGGACGTCTACCAGGAAATATGCAACACAGAAAAGATCCCACCATCTCGCCCAATTAAACATAAAAGGGGAGGAAGTCGGACCTAATACTGCGAATACCACAGGATCTACGGACACCCCACAAACGAGTGCTACGACTTGAAGAATGTTATACAAACACTGGCCCGGGAAGGAAGACTAGATTGATTTCTAGGCAACATAATGGACGAACCAAAAAAGAGAAGAAGGGATAAAGAGGGCGGACGGGCCGAACGTCCCCCTTACACCCCGGAAAGGCACGTTCATATGATCAACGGAGGATTCGCAGGAGGAGGATCCCCAAATCATCCCGTAAAAGACACGTTAAGGAAATACACCACGTAGGAAAAGGGGATAGGTCGCCTAACCTCCCCACTATCTCTTTCACCAAAGAAAACGCTGTCGATATCATCTCGTTGCATGATAAACTTGTGGTCATTACTATCATACTGGCCAATGCCAACCTCCACCGAACACTGGCTGACCAGGGAAGCTCCGCAGATATCGTATTAAAATTCGCCCTCGACAAATTCGGACTACAAGAAAAGGAGCTTAAAGCATATCCTAACAGCCTATTCGGGTTAGGAGACGCTCCGATCTAACCCATCGGATACATCCCACTGAACACAACCTTTGGGAAGGGAACCCAGTCCAGGACACTGAGCATAGATTACCTCGTGGTTGACATGAACTCCGCGTACAATGCTTTTATAGGCCGGACAACCCTAAATCAGCTCGCTGCGGTAGTCTCCACGCCCCACCTATGCATGAAGTTTCCAACCCCAGAAGGCATAGCCACCGTCAAAGGAGACCAAAAGTTAGCGCGACGCTATTATAATGAAAGCCTTAACCTAAAGGGCGATCCCAGAGGTAAAGAAGCCAATACAATCGAATTCAGAGGAGCTCGAACTCGCGAGGAACTTCATCCCCAATTGGAAGGCGAGACAGAAGAGGTCCAAATCAGCGACACCAGAGATAAAACAACCAACATAGGTACGAACCTAAAAGAAGACCTAAAGGAGCTACTGATAAAGTTCCAAAGGGATAATTCCAACCTCTTCGCATGGAAGGCCACGGACATGCCCAGCATAGACCCTTGCTTAATGTGCAACAAACTGGTAGTGTACCCTGGATCTCGACCAGTGCAACAAAAGCGCAGAAAGCTTGGCCCGTAAAGATCACAAGTCGTGGAGGAACAGGTGCAAGCCTTGCTAGAGGCCGGGTTCATAAGGGAGGTCAAGCACCCACTATGGCTGGCCAACGTCGTGCTGGTCAAAAAGCCAAATAGAAAATGGCGGATGTGTGTAGACTACACTGATCTCAATAAAGCATGTCCAAAGGACCCCTATCCCCTCCTGAACATCAACACCCAGGTCGGGATTCTAGTACCTCTCCTTCATGGACACTTACTCAGGGTACAACCAAATCCCAATGCATCGACCCGACCAAGAGAAGCCCTCATTCCTAACCCCGAGAGTGAACTACTGCTATGTAGTAATGCCGTTTGGACTCAAGAACGCTGGGGCCACATATCAGAGATTGATAAACAAAGTGTTCGCCGACCACAACGGGAAACTGATGGAAGTATACGTAGACGACAGGCTAATAAAAACCCAAGCAGAAGAAACACTGTTGCCCGACCTCGCTGAAGTATTCAACACCATAAGAAAGTACGGGATGAGACTAAACCCGATGAAATGTACCTTTGCAGTTGAGGCCGGCAAATTCCTAGGGTTCATGCTTACATAGAGAGGCATTGAGGCAAAACCAGACAAATGCCAAGTCATACTCAAGATGAAGATCCCGACCTGCGTGAAAGAGGTACAACAGCTAACCGGAAGACTAGCGGCCCTGTCCAGATTCTTGGCCAAGTCGGCGCTAAGATCTCTCCCTTTCTACGCAATACTAAGGAAAGAGAAGAAGTTTGAATGGACCCCAGAATACGAACAAGCCTTCCAAGACTTCAAAACATTCATGGGGCAACCACCCATCCTGACCCGACCTCAACAGAGAGAAGAGCTGATACTATACCTTGCCGTTGAAAGTCAGGCGATAGCATCAGCGCTAGTCTGAGAAGACAAAAATGGGCAACAACCTGTCTACTTCATTAGCAAGGCTTTGCAAGGGGCTGAACTAAACTACCAAAAGATAGAAAAGTTTACCCATAAAAGGCATCCTGCAGAAAACCGACTTAGCGGAAAGAATCCTACAATGGGCGATCGAGTTGTTCGAATTTGACCTCAAGTATGAAGCTCGCACGGCCATCAAGTCCCAGTATTTAGCTAATTTCGTCCTAGAGTATACTGACACCCTAGGAACCCCCGTTGAATGGAACCTGTACGTTGACGGCTCATCAAACAAAGCTGGGAATGGAGCAGGAGTTATCCTGGAAAGTGACCAGGGGACCCAACTCGAACTCTCCTTAAGATTCGAGTTCCCCGCCTCAAAATAATCAAGCCGAATACGAAGGCCTACTGGCTGGTTTGAAGCTGGCTAGGGAGGTCGGAGCCCAAAAACTTACCATTTTCAGCTATTCATAAGAAATCACCTCGCAAATAGAAGGAAGTTACCAGGAAAAGGATCCCACCATGAAAAAATACCTAGACATAACCAAAGAACAGCTCGGGAATTTCATGGAACATGAGATCCGACATATACCTCGGGAACAAAATGCCAGAGCTGATGCACTTTCAAAATTAGCCAGCACCAAACCAGGGTCAATAATAGAAGCCTCATCCAAGAAACTCTACAGTACCCATCAACCTTAGGGGAAGAGATGGTCCTAAACATAGCAGACGAGGACTAAGGATGGATGACCACATAATCAACTACCTCAAGTCCAAAACACTCCCCATAGAAAAGAAGGATGCAAAGAGGCTCATACGGGAGGCACAATACTACACCTTGATACACGACATCCTATACAGAATAGGAATCTCAACATCCCTCCTAAAGTGTGTCTCGACTTCTACCTCAAGAGAGGTCTTGGAGGACGTTCATAACGGCATGTGCAGCAACCACCTCGGGGCTCGAACTCTATCCAAAAAGGTACTCCGAGCCAGCTTCTACCAGCCGACCTTACAGAGGGAAGCAACCGAGTTCGTCAAAACCTACCCTCCATTCCAAAAACACGCCAATTTCTACGTCACCCCGCCTGAAGAGCTCATTTGCATCACCTCGCCCTGGCCGTTCGCAAAGTAGGGGCTCAACCTCCTCGGACCATTCCCCCAGGAATCAGGACAAGTCAAATTCCTCAGAGTAGGAAGAGACTACTTCACAAAGTGGATCAAAGCAGAGCCATTGGCCGCTGCCACCGCTCAGAGAAGTTGGAAGTTCCTGTATAGAAGCTTTGTCACAAGGTTTGGAGTCCCCCACTCCATCACCATGGACAACAGGACACAGTTCACCGACACAAGCTTCAGAAACCTGGTCGCCGACCTAAAAATCAAACACCAGTTAACCTCGGTAGAACACCCACAAGCCAACGGACACGCGGAAGCCACCAACAAAGTCATATTGACCGGGTTGAAACATCGGTTACAAGATGCAAAAGGAGCTGGGCTGAAGAACTCCCCCAAGTCCTGTAGGCATACCGAACAACGCCATATTCCACCACCGGGGAATCACCCTTCCGACTTGCTTATGGAATGGAGGCAATGATCCCCATAGAAGTGGACAAAAAATCCCCTAGGATGATCTTCTACAAGGAAGGCGCCAACTCCCGAGCACAAAAGGAAGAACTCGACCTGCTTCCAGAAGTCCGAGAAAGAGCTCGGATAAAAGAGGAAGCTCTGAAGTGTCGAATGGCCTCAGGGTACAACCGGAAGGTAGTCCGATGAAGTTTCGCTATCGACGACCTCATCTTAATCCGAAATGACATCGGAATAGGACGGTCAGGAGAAGGAAAGCTGGCGGCAAACTGGAAAGGCCCATACCGGATCATGGGAGTACTAGGAAAAGGTTACTACAAGCTGGCCGACCTCCTAGGGCGGGAGCTCCCGAGGTCATGGCACGCTTGTAACCTAAGAAGGCACTATAGTTAGAGAAAGGCCTGGAGCCAAGGTGTACTCTTGTTCCCACTAAAGGGTTTTTTAATGAGACACCAGGTCAAGACCCCAAGGTGGCCCGACTTGCAGGGTAGCCCCACACATGTACATACTCTTACTTACGGTTTTATTTATTGCATTTTATTTTAATAAACATAGAGATTCCCTAAAAGATTTTCCTACCAAGGCGCATTAATTTATGCTCGAAAAATGCAAAATTCATTGTCCGATCAGATAGAGGTCGGCAAGGTGAAGAGACAAAGCCAAAATTAATGTGAGAATTTATAAAAGCAACCTATACAAAGCGACCAGACGAGGTCGGACAAAAAATAGGGTTGCAAAAAATAACTTGAAAATGCCCGACAGAGAAGTCAAACCAGCTAAAGGATCACTAAAAAAGGGAACAAAGCCTACTTAGCCATGCGAAGGCCCAAAAAGGTAAGTGTTAGAACCACCGAGCTAAACGGTAAAGGTCCGAAAAGGACACTACCTAAAAAGCAAAAGGGCAACCTCAAACCCAAAATAAGGCTTGAAAGTCGTCCAAATAAACTCAAAAGAAAAGGTTCTACATAAGAACACTACCTAGAAAATTATTGGAAACTGATTAAAAAGCTGCAAGGACGATATCGCCAAAGCAAGAAGGTTGACAACACAACTAAGAAAAGGCGAGGTCCAAAAAGCAAAGGTAGAAGTTCATAAAACGAATACTACCTCAAAATCGTCAAAAAAGATGCCGGTTGGAAAGCTCAAACACCCAATCCTAAGGCAAGACTGGAAAACCCAAGGAACGCTATCACCATAAAAGGTTGAGAAAACAACCTAAAGACAAATGTGTTTTCGCCAAAGTCGGCCAGCACACCCCCAGAACAAATCAACACAAAAGTCTTAAAAAAATTAAAACATTAAAAACTCAAAGGTTACCCAAATAGTAACCCAAGAGTAAAAGTGTTTTGATTAAAAACTAAAAGTTTCTAGGGAGCAACTATAAAGTGTTAGAAGAGTTATACAAACAGTTACAAAACCAAGAGTTCCAAAGGTCCACAAGTCGGACCGTATCAATACATAATAAAAAGAAAAATAAAAGATAGAATCACAAAGGATCCAGCTTTGCCCCAGTCGCTGCATCTTGAGGAGTAGGAGGGATAGCTGAGATCGGAACAGCTCCGACAACACCATCCGGGCCATTCAAGATCTCCAACTCGGGATCAGCCTCAGGTCAAGACGCCTCAGCAGACGGGGCTGCAAAAGATTTGGCGAAAGGGTCCGGCACAGGGATCTCATCCTCATCAGGAGCAGGCACGATCTTACCATCTTCAACAATGTTTTCCATACTAAGCAAGGTAAGATCGGCATCTAGACCGAGAATTCGGACCTAAGCTTTCAAATTTTCATACAGAGTAGTCATGCCATTCACTACGTGGCCTTGAGGCTTAGCATAATCATCGTAAGAAGACTGAAGTTTCTCCTTAACCTCCAGAAGATCGCCATAAGTCCAGGTGTAGCTCTCCATAGCCATCTTGGCCATGTCTTCAGCCAAATTAGCAGCTGCCTCTGCAGCAGTAGCCCAGGCCTTCTCCTTCTCCACCATAAGCTCCAGCCTAACATTCTTTGCCTCCAACTTAAGCCTCAACCCCTCCACCCTATCATAATCAACCTTTGCCTTTGATGAGAGAAAATCGATTCCACACAAACTCACCGGCATGTGTACCGGGTCGCATCAAGTAGTAAAACTCACAAAAGTGAGGTCAATCCCACAGGGATTAATGGATTATGCAACTTTAGTATGGTGATGAATTTAGTTAAGCGAATATTTGATGAATTGGGTGAAATTTTATTAACAAAAAATAAATAGCAAGTTAACTAGAGTGCAGAATGAAAATTGGCAGAATCTTAAAGTACAGAAAAAGTAAATTGCAGAAACTTAAAGTGCAAGAAATTAAAAGAGCTAAAACTTAAATTGCAAGAAGGGTAAATAACTGAAACTTAAAGTGCAAGAAAGTAAAATTGCAAAATCTAAATTGCAAGGAAACTTAAATTGCATGAATGAGAAAGGGATTTGGGTGCTGGGAATTAAAACAAAACTGGAAAAGGCAAATTGCAGTAAATCAGAGATTCTAAGGTGAAGAAATTCAGAAAAATCTATCAATCAGGGTTCTAGCACCAAAATAGAAACAAAAAAATGGCAGAAAAAGAAAAACAGAAAGAGAACTCAGATCAAATCTACAATACTAAAACAAAAATGTAAAATTGCAGAAGAAGAAAAATAGAAAGAAAACTCAGATCAAATCTACAATCCTAAAACAGAAATGGAAAATTGCATAAGAAGAACAACTGAAAGAAAACTAAGATCGTCCAAAACAGAAAAGAAAAATTACCAGAAAAGGAAAAATAGAAAGCAAACTCAGATCTGATCTCCGATTATAAAATTCTCGAAAGGAAGAAAATAAAAGAGAGCCTCCAATGAAATCAAATTCTTCTCTATTTATACACTTTTCAATTCTGTCATCAAGTACTTGGAGTGGGCTTTTTTTTTGCCTCTGTTGTAGTGGGTCAGGATGGTTCTTCGTTGTAGCTTCCAGGAGAATGGAGCATTTTCAAATTGAGCGCAGCGTTCACTCACCAACGCGTACGCATCCCTTGCGCGTGCGTGTCTTCGCTTGCTTAATGCATCATCACGCATACGCGTGCTTTGCGCCTATGTGTCCCCTTGCATTTTTGCACATCGACGCGTTCGTGTCATCATTGTCTTCAGCCTCAGCCATGCTTATGCGCCATCTTCACCCGTGCGCATCCCTTGGCAGCATTCATTAACTAAACGCTACGTTCGCGCCATGAACGCTCCTCACGCGTGCGCGTCCTTTGTGTGTGCACGTGGATGGTAAATCACCACTTCTATGCCCTGGCATCATGTACGCGTTTGCGCCAACCATCACTTTTGTCACATCGATGCATGAGCGTCGGTGACCAAATTCAAATTCCAATTCTGAAAGTATCGCTGGTATTCCTTCAAAGTGAACGTAGCGTTCATTGCTGGTGAACGCTGATCCTCCTTCCATGCGTGTGCACCATGCATAAGTACGCGTGGGTCTCCAAAGTGTCATCCTGCGCGTAAGCGCCTTGTACGCGTGCACGTCACTAGTGAACATAGCGTTCATCAAATGAACGTAGCGTTCACCTGCACCTCTTTCTTTTTCTTTTTTTTTTTTTGCTTCTTCTTTTCATCATCTTTTCTCCTGTTATCAATCAAACACGCCATCAAAGTCTCACCAAAATCATAACAATTTGCATAACTCATAATAACCACCTAATTCTTGCATAAATCTCATGATTTTGTATAAAATAAATGATGTTTGATTGAATCAAAATAAACATGAAATTCCACTCCAATGACTTATTTATTGTGTAAGAAAGTGCATAAAACTTAATGAAACAAATGAAAAAGGCTTGTGAAACTAGCATAAGATGACTTGTCATCACAACACCAAACTTAAATCTTGCTTGTCCCCAAGCAAGCACTAAAACATGAGAAGAAAGGAGAGAAAACAGAAAAGCATATATGTCCTTATTAGCAGGTAATTGAATTTGGTTCATGGGGTTTTATGCAGATGAAATTAAGCTCTACTTTTATTAGATTTCAGGATTGAAATGTCCCTTTAAGTGATAACCAAAGTTACTACTGTGAACTTTGTTATTCATCCATCCTTGGTGTTTTGATTTTCTTTTGTTTTTCTGCTAAGAAGCTTACACTTTTATTCACAGCTAAGTGTTATGTGTTGCAGCATCTTTTTAGCTTTGTTTTTCAGTCAACACATCTTCACCACAGACACTTGACTCACAATTCATCATAAGACATTGATTCCCAACACCTCTTTGGGTTACTAAATGCCTTGTAACTAGGTTGCTCTTGATAATGGACTTTCGGTTGATAATCCCGGATTAATTAACCCAAGTTACCAACTTTTAAAATACTCCTTAGAACCTAATTGTCCAAGCAGATTATAGTACAAAAATCACCACAAGCATATGTCCTAAGGTCCAAGCTATTGGTGTCTAGCCTTATTATTTGTTTCTTTCATTTTTGTTGCCAATTCTTGGCTTTTCTTCCTTTCCTTCTTACTTTTTCTCTTTTCCCAAGGATTTTTATTCATTAAGAGTTTACAAACAGCAATCTAGTTCATACTATAAAGGAATATCCTAACCTTTATCCTTTATTAGTGAGCTTACTTTAACAATCAAACATATATACCACCACTGAACTTTATTATCATCCCTATCAAATTGGACAATTTCACTTCTGTTTTAACATTTTCTTTTATTCATGCAGAGGAGAACAAGACATGAGTTCAAGTAGGATGAGTGACGCACAAGCAAACTATCATCATAATGCAGAACATGAAAACTTATTCAAAAACATAAAAGTGCAGACATATAAGCTTAATCATAAAAGTGCATAAGATGGAAACTTGGAAGGCATATCATTTTTCAGATGTGCATCTTCCTTATTGACTAAGATTATGAAAGAACTCTACCACCTCTAATTTTTGTGCTCTTTTCCTTTGCTGGATTCTCCTTTCTTCTTTGGCTCCCGCTTCTTCTTCTTTCTTAGTTCTACTTGTTCTTCAAAAGTCTCTATCGGAGCCTAGGAATGGTCTATTTGATCCCAAAGACCAACATCCTTCAATGCCTTCTCCATTCTCTCTATATTTCTTTTGGCCCTTACTCTTTGCGCTTCTCCTAGCTCGGGCTACTATTAATATGGCTTGATCTCTTGGTTTATCACTGGTATGCCACAGACTAGGTAGTTTAGCTTTGCTTGAGTATCTATGTCATACTCTATCTTGTCTACCTGCCTAGCCTCTCCAGATGTGTGATATAAATTCTTCCATTGATGAAGATTTTGGATGTACCTTTCTTGCCTGGCTTGTTGTTGGAACAATTTGTTGAATGATTTTTGATTTTGTGCATCTTGTTCCCTCTGCCTATCCAGGGATATTGCTTGAAATTCCCTTTGTTGATCCATCATCCTTAATTGGAAGTTCTCTTGTTGCTCCTGAGCTCTCATAAATTGACGAGATAATTCTTCAATGGCAACTTGCATTTGGCTTAAATCCATGGTGCTAGAGGCTTGTCCTTCTTCCATCTGTGGCTTTCTCCTTCTTCTCTGAGATCTTCTCTCACTCTGTTCATTAGTGGCCCCTTCTATTCTCTGCCTGTTGAGTTCCCTTCCATCCTGTACCTAATCTATGTCTGAATCTTCAAAAATTACCCCTGCTTTATTGCACAAACGCAATATGGTACTTGGGTGGCCAAGTCTGGCTGACTTGCTGCTACTTTCAGCCATCCCTTGGATGCTATCTGCAATTAGTTGAGGGACATTTATTTCTCCTCCTTTGAGTATGCAGTGTACCATGATTGCTCTTCTTATGGTAACTTCTGAGTGGTTTCCAGTGGGGAGGATTGATCTCCTCACTATTTCGTACCACCCTTTGGCCTCAAGTGAGAAATCCACTTCTTAAGTGGCATGGATCCCTGTTTGAATCCCTCACCCAATCTTTGCCATCCAGACATATATCACTTTTGAGCTCATCAGGGTCATTCTCACCATTTTTTCTTTCATCAAAACTGGGCTCTTTGAAAGGTATTGTTCTTATTTGCAGAACCTGTATGATTGTGGCTGGATTGAAGTCCACTTCTACTCCCATCACATAACTTTTGTAGGGGGCTTCAGTTTTGCTTTGTCTCACTGCATTTGCATAGAACTCCCTTATCATAGTTGCACTTATGTCTGTGAGGGGTTCATAGAGGAGTTCTCATCTTCTGTTTTCAATGATTTCCCTCATCATAGGATATTCACCATCCTTCATTCTAAATCTGACCTCTGGGATTATTTTCTTTTCCTCCATCCAACCATGATATTGTGATTCATGAAATTGAGATTTAAATCTTTTGGCATCATAGGTGGGTGGTTCAGCTTCAATTGGTTGCTTCTATTTTCTTCTTCTAGAGCTTGTTGAAGCTATCAACTAGGGAAGAAGGGGGTTGATTCACAACTTCAATCATAGGAGGAATTATGAGCATGGTTGGAACTTGGGAAGTAGGGATTAAGAAGAACTTTTAGACACACTTGATTTAAGAAGAAAAGGATGGAACAATTGTGAGCACGGTTTCTTATTGAGAAAAGACGAGAGCTTGGGGTCTATGAAGGAAGCACAATCTAGTTGGTTATGAAAGATGATGAGTTAAGTAGAAGTGTGATATCAAAAAGAGAAGTCACTTGTCAATTTAGAGTATGAAACTGAGTTGGTACAGCAAGACAAAAGTGGGATTCAGCTTTCTTAAACTGGAGGGTGAAGATTGAACCAGTGTTGGTAGAAATGGACGGCTCATATGAAGAGGTGGAATGCATATAAGGATTGAGGTTGGTAGTGGTGGCATTTTTGTAGAGGTTCGGTCCTTGCATGAGGGGCACCATTATTCTTTCCAATGCATGTTAAAGTGCTCCGCCCAAGGCACAAAGGTCCAAACCATTTGATTTCCTATGCTATCCTGTTTTCATTGTTCTGTCCTTTCCCTTACCCTTCTTTTCCTCATATCTTCCCACCTTAGCAAAACAACAAAAATTGGATTGATACAAGTGGCGGCAATTCAATCAAAACTAATATAGCTACAAGATTTGAGAAATTATATTTTTTTATCTTTTTTTTAAATGTTCCTTGTAGTCAACCGTGGGCTTTGTATGAACTTGTAAAGCCTTGATGGATATCAAAAACTCACTTGGTTTATGTAAAATCCAATAGAATTTCGATCACTGGTTAACTCACAAGGAACATTTTATTTTCTACTTTAACAAAATAAATTCACAAAATGATGCAAGACATGGTTTATCTATTCATGAATTTGAGTCTTAGAGCAAATGTGACTTTCTTAAAACTAATAGCACATGTAGAACACCAAACTTAATGTTTGGCTATATACTTCAACAAATTGAATGAGTCCATATCCCCAGATGGTTATATGATCATCATGTTTGGAAAGCCATTTTAGAGTGCCTTTAGGCACACCAAACTTAGGAATCAGACATATGCTTTAAAAATGATGTATGCAGCCATCAAATTTACCCATGAAATTTCAAATTCATGCTAGAGGAACCATTGATTATTGAAATTAAAATAAAAGCAAGAATATTAAATCATGGGCTGCCTCCCATGCAGCGCTCTTTTACTGTCACTAGCTTGACATTGGTTCTTTGTTAGGGTGGCTGATGATTATGCTGCCTCAGCTTGTCCCCTCTCACTGTGAGCCTTCTTCCTGTGCTTTGATGAACAATCTCTATATGCTCTAATGAGAGTATCTTATTGACAGTATAATAATCAACAGATTGTGGGGATGTCTCCAACTGTTGGTAGATCAGTTTCACTTTGTCTCCTTCTGAGAATCCCTCAGTTGGTATTTTCTTGTTTTTCCACCCTTTTGGAACCTTTTTCTTACTCTTCTTTCCTTCTTTTGGTGACCCTTCCTTCTTGGCAGAAGGCTTTATGTAGAGAGTTTTCTTCTCAATGATTAATCTTATAACCTCTGGTTGCAATCCTTTTCCAGCCTTCTCATCTTCATTACCCTTTTGTTCTTCTCCATTGTTTGTCTTTTGCTTCAAAGGTGAACTGATGAGTGCTTCCTTGGGTTTTTCCTTCCATTTCAAGTCTTCCTCTTCAACTCTCATGCAACCTTTCTCTTCAGCAGTATGCTACATCTCCTTAAAGACATTTAGAGTGATCTGCTTATCATGTGCTCTCAAAGTCATTTCTCCTTTCTCCACATCAATAATGGCCCTTGCTGTGGCTAGGAAAGGCCTTCCTAATATGATAGAATCGCCTCCCTCTTCATCTAGATCCAAGATCACAAAATCTACTGAAAATATGAACTTACTCACCTTGACTAGGAGATTTTCAATCACTCTATTAGGGATTACCATTGATCTATCAGCAAGTTGCAAGGTCATCCTTATAGGTTTCACTTCTTTTATAAACAACTTTCTCATCATAAATAAGGGCATCAGATTGATACTTTATCCTAAATCACACAATGCCTTATCAATGGATATATTGCCAATGGTTCAAGGCAGAAAGAAACTTCCAAGATCTCTGAGTTTGGGTGGGAGGCCCTTTTGGATTACTGCACTGCACTCTTGGGTTAAGATCACTGTCTCCTTCTCATTCCAGCTTCTCTTCTTATTGATGAGCTCTTTGAGGAACTTAGCAAATAAAGGCATCTGCTCCAATACTTCAGCAAGTGGGATGTTGATTTCTAGCTTTTTAAAAACCATTAGAAACTTGGGAAATTGTTGATCCTTGAGCTCTCTTTGCAATCTTTGAGGGTATGGCAGAGGAGGAGTGTAAAGCTTCACTTCCTTCCTTTGTTCTTGTGAATGCTCCTCCATAACTTGCTTTCCCTTCTTTGAAGCTTGTGGCTCTTCATCCTTATTCTTGAGTTTTTCTTGGTTCTTCAATAGAAAGTAGAACTCAATAAGAAACACAAATATCCCCCTTATGGTCAATTTCTTAATAGAAAGTAGAACTCAATAAGCAACTACAATCTCAACATCTGGATCCTTTTCTTTTCGTTGCTTAATAAATCTATAGATAACAAACAAATAAATGCAGAAAATTTTGCTTATTCCTTCAATACTGCATATGAAATTCTTGAGTTCTAAAATTGGTTCCAAGTGAAAAGCAATTGCGATTTGGGAGTTATATACACTTAGAAAGTTGACTACCCCTTTTTTTAACAGATCTTGGAAACTCATTAATGGTCACATTCTAAAGTTCATAAGCCACTCACCTCGATTCCACTACCACATGCATCCATCTAAACAAAACAAGACAAATTTGCATACCTCTATAAAGCAAGTTATGTTAGTGGCTGAAAATTTTTTGGTTATGACAACAGAGCTCCTAAGCAATCTTAGCTGCTCCTCAACTCCCTTGAGCTTGCCCTTCCCTCCTATCTGAAGCTCCTGACGGAAATCAATGACAACAATATTCCCAAAAATTAAAGGAAATCAAAATCATAGGGGAGAAAGCCCTTACCAGTAGTGAATCCCGGCGAGACAGCGTTGTTTTCCTGTGACAGGGGCTCAGTGACGCAACCCCTAACAGCGGCGACGACGGTGACTCCACAAACGGCGACTGGGCGCAGCAGGCGAACAACGCCTCCTCCTTTTTCCTCCGTCTTCCAATCTCCACGCTTCTGTCTCTCCTGTGTGTCCTCAGCGTCGTCCGTGATGGGAGATGCGACGGCGGTGGAAGCTGGCAACAACCCGCTCGCGATGAAGACGACGACGGCGGCGGCTTCCCTCGGCGACAACAGAACGCGAACTGACGGCGACGATGGAGGCACAGCGGCTCTCCTTCCTCGCGGAGCTCTTCCTCTCGCTCAACGCCTCCTCCTTCCTGACGGCGACACGACGGCGCGGCGGCAGTGATGCCCACCGGCGCCGTCCTCCCTCTTCCCCCTCTCTTTCTCTTGCTCTCTGATTCCAGCTTCCCCATTTCTTTTCCTTTCTTTCCCTCTCCGTTTTTCCCTTTCTCTTGCTGTGCGTGTGTTTTTGTGTTGTGTTTGTGTTGTGTGTGTGAATTTGGGGAAAGGGGGTGTGGTGGCTGGAAGGGTTTAGGGTTAAGGTGAGTGAGTGAGTGAGTGAGTGTGGATAGGGTTAGGATAAAATTAGAGTTAGAATTTTTAATTTGAGAATTAAGGATTACTTTTGGAAAAAATGTAAAATTAGAAATTTTTGGATAAATTAAAATTTGGTAATTTTAATTAAATAATTAATTTTATCACTTTGATTTAATTATTTTTGATAAATAATTTTTTGAAAATAAAATTATAAATAACTATAATAAATCATAAATAATTTATTATTTATTTTTTAACAATTAGAGATTTTACCGGTTTAATAATGAGTGTTGAGTTATGATGGGTTTAGAATTTTAGTAGAGAGAAGAAAAAAAATCAGAATTTTATATTTTATTTTTAAGGAAGTTTTTAAAAATTTAATTAAATGTAAAAATATGTTAAATTTTAGAGTGGTAATAAAATAAAAAATAATATTTGTTATAAATTTATTTTAAATAAGAGAAGGAAGGTGACCACCAATGAGTTATAACTCAAATGGTATAGTATTCTCATACTCATCTAAGAGATGTGCGTTCGAGTCTTTCTATCTTTAGTATAAAAAAAGAGAGAGAAAAAAGGAGGGTGATCCAACAAGCGGTAGAATGAAGAGTGAAAGTGAGGATTAGAATTAGTAAAAATTATATATTAGTTTTATAAAAAAATATAAAATAATATATACTATTTTTAAAAATTAATCATTTAATCTTAAATTTTTTATAAAAAATAATAAATTAATACAAATAATATTTTAAAAATTAAATTTTTAAAACACAATAAAATTATCTTAAAGATTTAAATATTTTAAAATAAATTTTTTTAGTTACGAAAATTCTTGTTTTTTTAATAAAAAATAAGGATAATATAGTAATTGTAAATTAATTTTAATATAAAAATAATTATATAAAGATATTATTCTTGAATTAGAGTAATTAAATTAATTATTCTTGAAATATTATTTTATTATTAATTTATAATTATTTTTAAATAAATACTAATTAAGATAAAATTTGAGATAATCAAGTTAATTTTTTTATTCATAAAATTTAAAGTATTAAATTCAAAAATCTCAAATATTTAAATTAAATTATATAAAATTTTTATATTTTTTTCAATTACTAAAATTTTAAATTATAAATAAGAAAAAATTCGTTTAATATATAAATCTCTAAAAATTCATTTGAATAAATATAATAAATCATAAATAACTTATTATTTAATTTTTAACGTAATTTTAAACTCAAAGTATCATTAAATTGACTTAAATTTTTTTAATAAATAAATTTTTGAATATAAAATCTTAAATAAATATAATAAATTATAAATAACTCATTATGTTAATTTTCAAAAATTTGAAGTCTTACATTTAATATGTTGAAACAAAATTTTTTATTAGTTACAAAAAATCTTTGAATTTTGTGACAAATAAATAACTTGTTACAAAAATATTGTATTTTGTGACAAATTAATTTTTTGTTACAAAATATTTAGAGTTTTTGAAACAAATAGATATTTTGTTACAAAATGTTTTGAACTTTTGTAACAATAAAATCTTTTGTTACAAAATATTATAATATTTTACAACAAAACAACAATTCGATACGAAAGCCAACATAATTTGTAACAAAAGAAATCATGTTGTTACAAAATATTCAAATGTTTTGTAACAAATTTTCTTGTTGTTACAAAATATTCTTATTTTGTAACAATAACTAATTATTGTTACAAAAAAATCATAATTTGTAACAATTTTAAATTTGATACAAATTTTTTGTTATAAATGTTCCATTTTCTTGTAGTGTTCCTTCTTACTGCCAACCTTGTCATCCTTCAATGTTCTTCCACTCCTGAGTTAAATTGCTTTGCATTCTTTTTTGGGATTCGGAATGGTATCACTTGGGAAAGTGTTGGTTGGTCTTTCTGGCTGTTTGGATAATTGGGCTATTTGTCTTTCTAGGTTTCTTAGTGAAGCTTCATGGTTTTTATTAGCTAACTCTTGATGCTTTATCATCTTCTCCATCATCATCTGCAAATTGGAGATTCTGTGGGATTCTTGGGGTGGTTGTGGCTGAGTTTGGGATGAAGATGGTTGGTGGAAATTATTTTGGTTAGTTGATGGGTTGTGAGGTGGATAGAAGTTATAAGTGGGGTAGTTGTTTTGTGATTTTATGTATATATTTTGGTTAGTTTTTTGATGATTCTGGTGGTTTGTGCAGGGGTTGCTTGAGTTGGAATTTCTTTCCCATGAGTTTTGGTTGTCTCCCAACCTTAGATTGGGGTGGTTCCTCCAAGAGGGGTTGTAGGTGTCTCCATGAAATTCATTCTATCCAGCACCTTGGTTGTGCATATAGTTAACTTGTTCTGGCTACTGCTCTTCATAGGTTTCTTCATTTTGTCCCCATCCAGCTGATGGTTGATTTGTCATGCTCACTGCTGCAATTTGAAGACCATCAATCCTCTTAGCCATCATCTCCATTTGCTGCCGAATTTGTTGGTGCATCACTTTGTTTTGTGCCAAGATAGTGTCCATACCATCCAGCTCCAATACACCTTTCCTTTGAGCTGGTTGGCATTGCCTTTGATGACCATAAAAGTATTGGTTGTTGGTCACTGTATCTATGAGATTTTGGGCTTTCTCAGCTGTCTTCATGAGTTGTACTGAACCTCCTGTTGAATAATCAAGGGTCTCTTGAGCTTTCAATGTCAATCCTTCATAGAAATTTTAATGTCTATCCCATTCACTAAACATCTCTGGTGGATACTTCTTGATCAAGGCCTTGTATCTTTCCCAAGCATCATACAGTGATTCTCCATCCATTTGAGTGAATGCTTGCACTTCTGTCTTCAATCTAATGATCCTCTGAGGTGGGTAGAATTTGGCTAGAAATTTGTTCACTATATCTTTCCAATTGTTGATGCTTTCTTTGGGGAATGTCTCTAGCCATTGAGAAGCCTTATCCCTCCAGGAGAATGGAAACAGCAGGAGTTTGTAGATATTCAGATGCACACCATTTGTTTTGACAGTTTCATAAATCCTTAGGAAGATAGATAAGTGTTGGTTTGGATCTTCAAGTGGACCTCCTCCATAGGAACAATTGTTCGGCACCAGAGTAATATGTTGAGGCTTCAACTCAAAGTTATTTGCATGAACATTGGGAGTGAGTATACTGCTCCCACAGTTTCTTGGATTGGGGAAGGTGTAAGAAGCTAGAACTCTCCTTTGAGGTGGACCATTGTTGTTGGCCACTTCCTCTGGGAATTACGGAGATTTTTCTCCATCTCTTGGTCTTCCTCTTCTCACTCCTTCTGTAATAACTCCCTTCCTTCTTGCTTCTCTTTTCAATCTAAAAAATGTTCTCTCTGACTCAGAATCAAAGGAGGTGGATTCACCTCTTCTTCCTCCTGGCATACAACACAAACAAAACCAGAAACTAAAAACAAAGCACTCTACTGCTAGAGTGAGGTTAAGGTTAGCTTAAACAAAATCTCAAATAGTTAGTATGCTTAAAAAAATAAAGAAATGCTTAATCTAGATTATCACCTACTTAATCATTGTCAATCTAAATCAATCCCCGGCAACGGCGCCAAAAACATGATAAGGGAAAATCGAAAGGGATTTAAATTGAAAGAAACTTAAATTGAAAGGGAAAATCTAAATTGCAAAGAAACTTAAATTGCATGAATGAGAAAGGGATTTGGGTGCTGGGAATTAAAACAAAACTGGAAAAAGGCAAATTGTAGTAAATCAGAGATTCTAAGGTGAAGAAATTCAGAAAAATCTATCAATCAGGGTTCTAGTACCAAAATAGAAACAAAATAAATGGCAGAAGAAGAAAAATAGAAAGAGAACTCAGATCAAATCTACAATCCTAAAACAGAAATGGAAAATTGCAAAAGAAGAAAAATAGAAAGAAAACTCAGATCAAATCTACAATCTTAAAACAGAAACGAAAAATTGCAAAGGAAGAACAACAGAAAGAAAACTAAGATCACCCAAAACAGAAAAGAAAAATTGCCAGAAAAAGAAAAACAAAAAGCAAACTCAAATCTGATATCCGATTCTAAAATTCTCAAAAGGAAGAAAATAAAAGAGAGCCTCCAATGAAATCAAATTTTTCTCTATTTATACACTTTCTAATTCTATCATCAAGTACTTGGAGTGGACTTTTTTATTTCGCCTCTGTTGTAGTGGGTCAGGATGGTACTTCGTTGCAGCTTCCAGGAGAACGGAGCATTTTCAAATTGAGCGCAGCGTTCATTCACCTACGCGTACGCGTCCCCTGCGCGTGCGCGTCTTTGCTTGCTGAATGCATCATCACGCGTACGAGTGCTTCGCGCCCATGCATCCCCTTTCATTTTTGCACATCTACGCGTTCGCGTCACATACGCGTGCGCGTCGTCATTGTCTTCAGCCTCAGCCATGCTTGCGCACCATCTTCACGTGTGCGCGTCCCTTGGCAGCGTTCATTAACTGAACACTACGTTCACGCCATGAACGCTCCTCACGCGTTTGCGTGCGCATGGATGGTAAATCACCACTTCTACGATCCAGCATCATGTACGTGTTTGCGCCAGCCATCACTTTTGTCACATCGACGTGTGCGCGTCATGCACGCGTGCATGTCGGTGATCAAATTCAAATTCCAACTCTAAAAGTATCGCAGGCGTTCCTTCAAAGTGAACGTAGAGTTCATTGCTGGTGAATGCTGATCCTCCTTCCACGCGTGCGCACCATGCATGCGTACACGTGGGTCTCCAAAAGTGTCATCCTATGCGTAAGTGACTTGCACGCGTGCGCGTCACTGGTGAACGTAGCTTTCATCAAATGAACGTAGCGTTCACCTGCACCTCACTCTTCTTCTTTTTTTTTTTGCTTCTTTTTTTCATCATCTTTTCTCCTGTTGTCAATCAAACATGCCATCAAAGTCTCACCAAAATCATAAGAATTTGCATCATTCATAATAACCACCTAATTCTTGCATAAATCTCATGATTTTGTATAAAATAAATGATGTTTGATTGAATCAAAATAAACGTGAAATTCCACTCCAATCACTTACTTATTGTGCAAGAAAGTGCATAAAACCTAATGAAACAAATGAAAAATGCTTGTGAAACTAGCATAAGATGACTTGTCATCAGCCTTCTCAAGGAAAGCACTAGTAGTATGGATGGGAGACTTCTTGAAATCCCTAGACAAAGCGGCGCTAAGATTGGTCCTCTGGATGTTGTTGCTAGATATGAAATCAAGATGGTGAAGAATGGATACGTCATCAGTTGGAACGAAGCCGAAAGGGGCGATATGCTCCGCAGTAAAAGCCACACCGTCGAAGTCCTTGTCATTAAGATCATAAGCCCCAGCAGTCCTCGGCCTCTTGTGTAACAACCCCGGTTTTCGAGAACGCGAATCTTTTCTAAAAGTACGGATTTCTCCGGAAGATCAGTAAGGGGAAAACCTTTGATATATCATCAAGTATCTCAATCCTCATTGTCATTATGTCATCTTTAAGTTAGAACCTTTTCCGAGACAAGCTCGATAACGCGGTCACGAAGAACCTGGTTTTTGAACCATATCGGTTAGAAGTTTTGATTTGGTTTTTTGTAAATAGTCTCAGTTTGATGAACCGGACTCGATTTATGAGAGAAGAGAGATAATAGGATGATATTATCATTATATTAGTATTAGAAGCTTCTTGAATAATATTATAAGGTTACCTGGTCAGTTTTAGTTAAAAACAGAAAATCGGTTTAACCTGGTTTACGGTTTACTGGTGCAGCTTAGCACCAACACTCTCTGATGAATTTAGCAATGCTAAGGCCTCATTATACATGTAATATTCTCATAATAAATATGTTACTAGTGTCATTTAATCTAGTAGCTCAGAAAATAATTTTTAGAGATGTTTTTACTAGTGTTCTGATACACCTAGTTTTAGTAGTTATACAGCTGAGATATTTTAATATTATTTTAACCCACCTCCAAGCCAACCAATCACAACTCTTCCTACACCCCCAAGACCTCCAAGGCTGTCTCATTTCATCATTTTGGCCGAAAATAACAAGAGAGAAAAGAGAGAAAACTTCATGAACACTTAATCTTCAAAGCTTGATTTCTTCTGAACCAAAACTCAAATCAAAACTCTGATTTCACCAAAATGATCCTCTCTTCTTCCTCTACATAACCATGTGACTTATCAAGGCTGGAAATAAGGTGAGATCGCTGTCTCCCTCCCATTTCAATTCGGTTTTCAAGGAAAACCATGCAAAATATGTGTTTTCTTGATGTTCTTCCTTAGGAATCATGCTTAACTTGACTTGAGGGCCAAGAAACGTGAATTTTCAGAAAGTCTAAGGTGAGATATCTCTTCCTAAAATACTGAGTGAGGTTTGGTCAGTTGAGAGTTTTTGGATTTAAAGTTGTTCTTGATGTGATTTAGGAGGAAAAAGTGCTTAAGGACCACCTAAAAGTTTAACCGAATTAGGAGTAGCAAAACCAGGTAGGGTATCACGAAATTAATCTTGATTATTTGTGTTTGAGTTGTGTGAATGTTGTATAAATTGGCTGTGCTAAAAATTGGTTGCTTATATGATTGATTCTTGGTGAAAATTTGGTGAAATTTTGATGAAATTTGATGAAATTCAAGCTTTAAAGTTCATGTTCTTGGGCAGCTGGAAAAACGAAACCCTAAGCTTAAATTGAGGTTCAATTTGTGTTGAAATCATGTAGAAAAGATGGGGTTTTAGTGGCTGCTAATTTATTATGAATTATAGTAAAAATCGGTTGTTGAAAAGAATGAAAAACGGGTAAAAACAGAGAAAGAATCTGAAGAATTTATGAAGAACATGAATAACACTTTGAGTGTGATGAAGAACAATGAAGAACACCTTTTTGATTCATAAAAGGGCAAGGAAGTAATTAATTTGGTGTTTGGGGAGTTATTTAGTAATTTCTGAAAGTTAGGGTGGTAAAAGTAGAAATATTAAAAGTTACGGGTGGTAAAAAGTGAATTTTAAAGGTTAAAAGTAAAAGTAAGTTAATTTTTCGAAAATTTAATGATAAAATAATAAAAAAATAATAAAATAATGCGAAAAAGGCAGTTTTCTATAAAAGCTTTAGAAAGACAACTTTAAGCGCAGAATCTCATGATTACCTTCATAAAACACTTAGGGAGTGGTAAAAACATATTAGTGAGGCAAAGATAAATAAAAGATAAAAAGTTGAAGAAAAGATAAAAAATCGAAGAAAAAGTCTGTAAAGTTTTAATGACAGAAAAACAGACAGAGACTAGTGAAGGAACTAGGGCAACCTAGTTAGTCCTGGAATTGTGAATAGGGTTAGGTATTATATGAAAAGTTAAACTGTTTCAATATAGACTTAATGAACCTATACTTGGGACAGACTAACTATTCATACCGAAATTTACATAAGCTTTAAATACATACGTTAAACAGAGTAACCAGAGCAGAATAAAGGGATACAGAGAAAAGAGTAATCAGAGCAAAGTAAAAAGACAAAGAGAAAAGAGTAATGTGATAAAGAGAAATGGTTTGAATTAAGATGTTGTAAAAGTGAAAGATGTAAAGTTTGTACAGTATGATTGAACAGAGAAAGAAAGAGGTACTGCATAAAAATGTGAAAATGATGATGAATAATGAGAATGATGATGAATGATGATAATGAGAATGATTATGTGATGATTTGTTGCTTGAGGCAACCCAAGAGATATTTATTTGTTGCTTGAGGCAACCCAAGAGATGTGTTTATTCATTTGTTCCGTTAAGGCAACTCCAGATATACTTGTATGATCATCTGCTGCATTGAGGCAGTCAGATAGATAATGGTGTGATCACTGAGAACGCTTTCCTGCGATACAGATCCATATTTTATTTCTGTAAGGCAGAGGGGTTATTTCCTGATACAGAAGTACCGTGACCACCTGTTCCATTTCTGTAGTGGTAGAGGGGTTATTTTCTGTATACAGAAGGTGTGTCGGCGTACATCCATGCAGTGGCAGATGTGTTATTTCCTGCGTGCAGTGGACCCTGTGGTGGCAGAAGGGTTATTTCCTGTACACAGGGGTATAGCCAATAGGAAAGCCTTATCCAGACAGAGGTTGCTGGATAACGTCGGGAGCGGGTTAGTAACCGACAGATGAGCTCATTACCTGCACTAGGGCTAGACATGCATCATACTTGGTTGCGCATTTCCTTTGTTATGTTTATGGTATGAATGTATGCTTTCCTTGTTTGTATTCCATTCTCTGCGCTTGTGATATTTTCTTGTATTCTTCTGTTTGTGTTCTGCTATCTGTTTTCTCTATCTTCTCTACTTATCTGTGTTTTATAATTATTGCTTCCTTGTATTCTGCTAATAGTCTGCTAAACAACATAGAATTAATGAACGTAACTAATAACCCCGACCCTACTAAGAACTCCCCAGTTCTTACCCCTTCTCTCTCCCTTCCCCCTTCAAATGGAAGTAAGAGTACCTTACCATAGATCGCTGATGACCGTTCGCAAGAAGAGGATTCTACTCTAGATAGTCTTCTGAGTCTAGGGTGAATATCGTTCTCTGATTATATGTAAATACTGTGAGACCAGCCAATGTCTGCACCCCTTCGTATGCGCACTTTAACCTAAATCCTGTGTACGAGATTCCTATTTTGTGGATACTTCATGAGGTACCAGAGAGACGTCCTGTGGAAAAGTCTGATCGTGCAGAGGAGTAGCAGATGATATTCTATCTTTTGATAACGTTCCACCTGACTTGAGTTGTGAAGACTTAGAACGTACTTTCCCTCGCTTTAGTAGTTTAGAGGGACTAGGTGAGTATAGAGTCTAGGCTAGCCTAGATGCCAGCTTAGGGACCTCTTGAACAGGTCAGGACCTGGGATGTTGTATGTATGTATATGTATATATTTATTATCTAGTTATACCTAGGGGTGTTCTAACTAAAGGTCTATACTCTAATAAAGGCTGGATAACTGAATGCTGCTAGCTACTTGTGATGTATTTATGTGTGGTTGCTTATAAATATTTTATCTGTTATCAGCTGTGAGTTGATTATGAATGAATCCGTCTATTAATCCAAATGTTTTCAAAAAAAAAAAAGTACCTCGCTAACTAACTACGCTTTTAACAACAAATCAAGCTCATATAATAAATAATAGATAATATATAGGATGACAAATTGGTAGCACTCAGTTTCTGGTATGTCCTAGGCGTATTGAAAATTGGGTCGTTACATCTTGTGGGAAGAGCCAGACGAAAAAGGAGAGGAGGCAGCTCTAGAAGTCGCCAGCTGTGGACCAGTAGAGGCCACCCGAACGCAAGGGGTCGGGATGACCTTTCTTTGGAGGAACCTGGCTAGAACCCTCCACCGACATCTTCTTTTGGATGTTCTGGGTGGCCATCATTTTCTTAGTATTCCGTAAGAACTACATTGAATCAGAACTAGCAACCATCTCTGGAAAAAGGAAACCACAGAAACAAGTCACATAATGGACAAATGACAAGCAAAAAACAATAAATTTCTTTGAGAAGTCGGGCGCTACCTAGCTCAGAACAGAGAAGAGTGGGATCCCCTAAAAACCTCTTAGTATCCAGATGAGGAGGCTCCCCCCAATGCTTCTTTAAAACATCCACAAAGGCCCTCTCCACCTCATCAAGACTCTCTAAAGGATACTTAAGAACTATAGGGTCCTTTTGCCACCAAAGAGGGAAGGTCGGTTCATTGTTCTCATCTAGAAAGAAGGGGTGAACATCCTCGATAGCCCAGACTTTAAAATAAAAGTTTTTAAAATCGTGGAAGAAATCACCAAAAATAGAAAAGACTTTCTTTCCCTGATCGCCCCGGAAAGAGATCCAAGAAGGCTTCTTCTTGGCCGTCCCCGGTTTGGTCATTACAAATAGATAAAGAAAAAGAGAAATGGTAGGTCAGACACCCAGCTCCTGACACAACAACTGAAAAATCTTCATGAAAGCCCTAGAGTTTGGATGAAGCTGAGAAGGAGCCACTTTACAGTTCCACAGGATATCAGTCTCAAACGCGGTAAAGGGAAGAGTAATACCTAATTTGGTAAAAAAGCAGTCATAAGCATAAAAAAGGTACGCTCTGTCCGACCTAAGGGTGGGAAACTAACCCTCTCCTCAGGGTCAGGTGACAATAGCTCGTAGTTTTTCTCATTCTCCCTATTCTCGCAGATCCTATGAGACCTCCTAAACTTCTCACAACACTCTGGGTCTGCTACAGTAACACATCTTAATACTATGGAATCTAACCAGTCAGTCGTACCAGGGGAGACCTTTGTAGACATTTCAACAATATTTCTACGAGAAGACATAGAAACTATACCTACAATAAGAAAAATGAAAGGGGCATCACTACCAAACAACTCGGCCAGAAATATGAAAGATGAAAAAGGGAACAAGCAAACAGCAACACAATAACAAAAGTGCGCCCCAAAGTTCACACGAAACAAGAAGACCTCCATCAAAATCCAGGAGCACCCTTTGGAGGAAATGAAAGATATAGAAAGAAAAAAAACGCAAGGAATCAAAACCCTAGCCCTTTCAGTAAAAAAGGAAAGCACGAATGAAAACCAAAACCCCAAGTGCCAACATATTTCAAACAAACAACAAGATAAAAGATCAAAACTTTTCAAGAAATAAAAGCATGCAGTGTCACCAAAAGCCAACACAAAGAAGGATTGCAACTATCAAACAAGGAAAATGCGAAAGGCATAAGAGAAATACCAACCTACAGCAAGAAGAAACAGTGGCAACAAGTGTACAGCAGAGTCACGAACGATCTACACCAACAAAGTTTTCGAAACTTCAGAGAAGGAAGAAAGCTTGGGGCAAACTGAAAGAAAAAGGATCTTTCTCCAAAAATGTGAAAGAAGAACAGAAGCAAAAAAAAAAAGAACTAAGAAACTGAAAGGAAGAAAAATCCCTCTAATTTGAAACAAAATGCAAAGAGGGAAAAGAAACGGCAAAAAGAATGAAAGCCCAAATCAATAGGCTTTAAAAGCACTTTCATGCTCCCAAGAAAATAACGCCCTCAAAAAACGACGCAGTAATTAAGGAGCGAAAGCAAAAACGCTTCGCATTTTGAAGAAGCATTTAAAGAGCGAAATTCGCATGAGAAGAAGCAGACTGGGCACAACCGAACAGATGCTTGAACATGACTTTCCCCAAAGAGGTCAAAGCTCGGGAGCACAACCTCGTGGAAAGGTTGAAGCTCAAGCAGGGGCAATGTTCATACCATGGACCGAGCTATAAGGTTAGGATTGCATGAAGACAAGGGAGTGACCTCTTTAAAAGGTCGGCCCATTTCAACAAACTCTTCTCAAAGAGCTCAGAAGATCGCCACAGAAGCCCAAGGAGGCCCAGAACGAAAGGACCGCCGACTACTAGAAAGTGGTTTGCCAAAGATAATGATCTCACCCACGAAAGATAAGATAAGATAACAAACTTATCTCAAAGGAAGATCATCAAACACTACTATAAATACACTGGAGCACCCAGGTATAATTCATACTCCAATTCTACAAAAAACCTGCCTAAAGCCCGTACTGACTTAAGCATCAGAGTCTCTTGCAGGTACCACCACCCACCGGTGACCAAGGACTGAGCAGCTCCTTCGCTGCAACAAGTCAGATACAGTAACTATAACTGGACCAGAAGGTCTTGCCTGAGATTGACCACTCCGTTTCAGGTATCCCTCGGAACAATGTCCAAGAACAATTCCTTCAGTTACCATGAAGTGGTATTTTTCCCAGTTTAAAACCAGGTTCGTTTCTTGGCAATGTTTCAAAACCAGTGCTAGATGGTCGAGGCAGGATTCAAATGAATCTCCAAAGACAGAGAAGTCATCCATGAATACTGATAAACCACTATTTTATGGTTTATCTTGTGCTAATTTGAGTGGTTTTTATCAAGTCTTTGCACACTCATTACAATTTGCATGATTTTACAATTCCTTCCCAATTTTGTTCTATAGTTGAAAACTTGCTTCCTAAGCCTTTAAATTGTGTATTTTAATTCTCCTTTATACCATTTGATGACGTGATCTATGTGCTAAGTGTTTTCAGGCTATATAGGGCAGGAATGGCTTAGAGGATGGAGAAGAAGCTTGCAAAAATGGAAGGAGAACAAGAAATAAAGGAGATAACCAGCGAGGATCGATGCGCACGCTTGGCTCACACGTGTATGTGATTTGGAGATTTTTACAGCGACGCGTTCCCATCCTGACGCCTACGCGTGATAAGCGAGATTGCACAGCGAAGCGTGCGCGTACCTGACGTGTATGCGTGACATGCGAAGAGGACCATTAACGCGTACGCGTGACTGACGCGTACGCATGATGTGCGCCACGTGCAAAAATTGCAGAAGATGCTGGGGGCGATTTTGGGCTGATTTTGGACCCAGTTTTCGGCCCAAAAACACAGACTAGAGCCAGGAGACAAGCAGAGACTCAACACACATTCACTTTTACACAGTTTTTTAGTTTTTAGTTTTGAATCTTAGAGAGAAAACACTATTTCCTCTAGGGTTCTTCACATTCATAGTTTTAGAGTTTTATGCTTTTGATTTGGATATTGAGAAGAGTTACTACCTCCGTTGAAGTTTCCATCATTCTAGTTTGTTTCCTTATTTCCTTACTCTTTTAATCACCCATTTACCCTGTTCAGAATTACATATGGATATCTTTGATTTTGAAATTTATTAATGCAAAGAATTATTTTTACCTTTAATTAATTTTCTGTTATTATTTTATTTGAATTTCCATGTCTTCTTTTCTTTCCCTATTATCGTTTATGAAAATGGCATTCATGTCAATGGAGTAGACTCCCAACTTGACTTGGGAGTTGATTAAAAGGAAACCCTTGAGTTGGAATATTTAAGTGTTAATTGGAAATTGGAAGTTGTTGGCAGGCTCTCTAGTCACTAATGCTAATCTTTCCATAGGAGAGGATTAGGACTTGTGAATAGGGGCTGGTTCAGTTACTTGACTTTCCTTTATTTGTTAAGGGATAACTAAGTAGAAACAACAACCTCTTACCATTACACTTGGGAAAATTCAACAAGGATAGAACTTTCAATTAATCTTCTCCCAGTCAAGGCTTTTTATTTCAAATATATAAAATCTCTCGTTAATTTTCATTGCTTTAATTAATAATTATTTTAATTTCCTGTTCTCCAACTCTAAAATTGTCAGAAAAATTTCTGACCAATAACTTGCACTCTTTTGTCAACTCGTTGGGAGACGACCTGGGAATTCTACTCCCAGTATTTTATTCTTGAGTTGTGACAATTCTTTTTAAATTGATAAGCGAAATTTTCGTCGGTTAAGAACTGTACTTGCAACACTGTTCTTATTATAAATTCTTAATTGGCAATTTCCACCCGTCAATTTTTGGCGCCGTTGTTGGGGAGTTGCAACAGTATGCTAAATTATTGGTTAGTGTAAATATTTTTAATTTTACATATTTACATATTTTATTTTGTTTTACTACCATGAGCTGTATGTTTCTTTCATTGAAAGACTGAAGAGAGAACTTTTGCGTGGTCTAGAATTCAGAATAAATTCCCGTTGCAAGTATAGCTTCTAAACCAACAACACTCCTTTCTTACAAACGTTTTGGTTGTCACAAGTAACAAACCCCTAAATAAATTGATAACCGAAGTATTTAAACCTCGGGTCGTCTTCTCAAGGAACTGCAGGGAGGTATGTTCTTATTATTGGTTATGAGTTTTGTAAATTGGGGGTTTTGAAAGTAAGGAACAAGTAATTTAAATGACAATTAAAATAAATAAATAACTATGAAATAAACTCTTAGCAAGGTATGAGAATTTGGAAGTCCTATCCTAGTTATCCTTATCAATGGTGATGAGAATTGAGTTTTAATCCCACTTAGTTAGCCTTTACTAAAGCAAAGGAAGGTCAAGTGGACCAATTAGTTTGATCCTCAGGTCCTAGTCAATTCCTAAGAAAGGACTGGAGTTATTGAAGTTCAATTCAATTAGCAAAGACAACAATTATCAATCACGTTGAGTTTGATAACTCAAGAGTTGCCAATTAATCAACCAAAACCAAAAGGAAAAAATATAAATTATTAATGGAAATAAAGGAAAGCAACCATAATTCTGAAATACCTCAAATTATATTAAATAGAAAATCAAATCTAAACATGAATGATTTATAAGCCAAATTGGCAACAAAAGTAATTAAAGGAAAGCAATAAAATATCTAGAAGTAAAAGAGAAATATAAAGTAAAAGGAATATTGAACCTGATAAAGAGTCGGAATACTAAATTGAAATAACAAGAAATCCTAATCCTAAAACCTAAGAGAGAGGAGAGAACCTCTCTCTCTAAAAACTACATCTAAACTATGAAAAGTGAATAATTCGAGAGCTCTCCTCGAATGGATGTATTCTCCTACTTCATAACCTCTAATCTGTGCCTTCTGGACTTGGATTTGGGCCAAAAAGGGCTTCAGAAATCGCTGGGAGCATTTTCTGTAAATTCTAGTGCGTGGCATTTGTCACGCGTCCGCGTGGGTCACGTGGTCGCGTCATCTGGAGTTTTCCTTGTCACGTGTTCGCTTCGGTCATGCGTTCGTATCATCTGTGTTCTGCTCATGGCGCGCTTTCGCGTCAATAACGCGTTCGCGTCGCTGCCTTTTCGCGCTGGGCATGCGACCGCGTCGTCCATGCGTTCGCGTCGCTGCCAGTTTCTTCAAAAACTCCATTTTGTGCTTTCCTTCCAATTTGGTATGTTTTCTTTATATCCTTTAAGTCATTCCTACCTTAGAAGATCTGAAACTACTCAACACACAAATCACGGCATCGAATGGTAATAAAAGGGTAATTAAAATAATTATTTTTAAAGCAAAGGAAACATGTATTTCACATATATCACATAATAAGGAAGGGAAAGTAAAACCGTGCAATTTACATGAATAAGTGGGTGAAGGATTGAATAAATCACCTAAATTGAGCACAATATATATCATAAAATATGGGTTTATCAATCTCCCCACACTTAAACAATAGCATGTCCTCATGTTAAGTCCAAGATAAAGAGTAAGGTAAGGTTAAAGTGGTGGAATCTCATGCAATGCAATCTATTCTAAATGAAACTACCTAAATGAATCATGCAATTCTAATTGTTATTCACTTGTATATAAAACTTACATGTAGTTAAATTAATTCATATTCTCAAGGAATCATATATGCATAGCCAACCTTAGACAATGTTAAAGCACTTTTACAATTGAGATGGGTAAAAAAATATTTTTCAAACTTGCAAGACAATTAACAATTTAAGCAGAGATATATGGTGATGAGCTATTGAACCCTCACTGGATTTTGTGTTTACTCTCTAGTCACTCAGTGTTTATTGGGTTAATCACTCTATTCTTCTTTTTTATCCTTACTTTCTATAACTTTGTTCTTCATCTAACCAATCAATAATTATTGAATACAGACATACAAAAATCATGAGGTCTTTTTCAAGGTTGTAATGGGGCCAAGGTAAAGGTAAGGGTATATGTATAAGGCTAAGTGAGCTAATAAGTGAATCCTTGATTAGTCTAAGATCTCACGTAAGATACATATTTTGTAATTCAAAGTTTCTTAACCTATTTGCCCAGCTTTTCTCACTTTGTATTGCAAGCTCATGCATTAACTTAAATTTTATCCCATGTGCATTGATTCTTTTTATTTTGCAATTGGAGAATTTTTGTATCCCCTGAATTAAATACCAAAAATAAAAATATTTTTTTTAATGCACATGGTAATTCAATTGTTTTGATTTCACATGAGCATGCTTCCCAGATTGAGATATATTTTGAAATATCTTTATTCTTTTTAACTTTCTACCTTTGTTTTATCATCCATGTTCCCATTAAGTTCCTCACACTTAAACAATACACAATTTCTATCTTAAGCTAACCAAGGATTCAACTTGGGATTTTTATTTTATTTTTTTTGCTTAAGGCTAGTAATGTGGTTTATAGAACAAGAGGGGATTAAAAAGCTCAAGGGGGCTAACAAGGGTGATGTAAAAGGTAGGCTAATTTGGGATAAGTGAGCAAATATTCCAAGCAATAGCCTCAATCATCTCTTAGTATGTATCTATATTCTATATTGGACATATAGATTAAAACAAAGCAAAGAACATCAGAATAAAAAGAAGGGCGAAACACACAGGAATAAAAATTATGGTTTGAATGTAACCATACAATTAAGCTCAAAACTCACAGGCTGTGTGTTCTCTAGCTCAAAAATCATATATTAGTTATACATGTCTTGCAAGTAAAAATTAAGAGTTCCCATTATTCTCAATGTAAAAATTTTTTTGGGTGGCTTTAAAGTTTTAGTGTTCCTCCTTGATGAAATGTTGTTAACTAACTAACATGTTATGTTCTATATACAAGGTGTGTGGATTGTTTTTGATTATGTTAAAGTCTCTAGTTTACTTCCTTTTTATTTTCAATTTAAACCAAACTATCATATGCAAAAAGGGTAAACTATACTAATTAATCCACATATTCTATAACTAATAAGTTTAGAATTGCAAACTAAACTAAATGGCTAAAATATGAACTAAAGTGCAAAATGCAGAAAATAGAGTAAAAACACATGAAAAGAACAATGTATAAGTACTAAAAGATAAAAATAAAAATAAAGATAAAAATACAGAAAAATAACCAAAATAAAATAAAAGAGTCTGTAATGGTTCACCAAAAAGATATGCCAGAGATGGCGACCTCCCCACACTTAAAATAAAGCATCATCCTCGATGCTCACTCAAGCTGGGTGTGAAAGAGTGTCATCACTGGAAGGATGGGCTGCTGGAGTCTCGGTGGTGGCATGAGGATCTGCAGACTGGATGAGGGTAGGAGGATCTGTCTGCTGCAGTGGAGGCTCTGACTGGATAGGAATCTCTGCATCTGCGGCCTGAATCTGGTGTGGCACCTCCTGCTGTGGTGCAGCCTGCTCTGGGCCTGCCTGCTCAGCCTGGGCATGTGTCTCCTCCTCATGAGCGCTCGCCTCCGCCTCAGATGTGTTAGAAGGGGTGTTAGGCTCGGAGGGGATTTCGCCGCCGGATCAGATCATCAACTTGAGGTGCTCATAGCGTCACTTGTTGCGACGCTCCATACGGTCCAAGCGGGCGAAGAGTCGATGCACCAAATGGTAAATAGGCTCAGGAGCAGGTGGAGGTGCAGTGGGTGGGGCTGGTGCAGCAGTGGAAGAAGAGGGGGCAGCTGAAGGCGTGGCTGTCTCAGCAGAAGCGGTGAAGAATGGAGGTGTATAGCCCAAAGCCAGAAATTTCCTGCTGTGAGGAATGATCTTCTTGCAGTCTACAGCAGTCGGCTTCGCATCAGCGTCCTCCCAAGGCACGTCAGCTCGACGGCCTAGCTGGGTAACCAGGTAAGGGAAAGGAAGGGTGCCTCTGACATGGACCCTGGCCATATAGTGCCGGATGAATCGTGGCAGATACAGGTCCTTACCCTCCATCACACACCAGAGGAGGGTGATAATAGCAGCAGGCAGCTCCGTCTCATGAGTACTCGGTATAACAAAGTTGCTCAGGATCTGGTGCCAGAGCCGAGCCTCATCATTCAGATACATAAGCTTGATTCCTTTAGGCATTGTGATGTTCTTATCCATGACCCATGGGACAGTAGGGTCAAGGGCTATCCTCTCCTTGACAGCATCCCAGTCAAATCTCAGAAACATCATATCCTCTTCAGCCTTTTGGTAACCGTCAGGCTGATCTGACTTAGGCTGAAGGCGCAGAATATCCTCAATGGCCTCTTCAGTGACCAGTATTTGTTTCCCTTTGAGGTGCACCGCATCCAGGGAAGTCTTGAAATAATTGCAGTAAAACTCTCTTACCCAAGAAGCATTGACCTCAGTCAAATTTCTCTCCAAGAAGAACCAGCCTCTTTGTTTGATCTAATCGGAGGTGTACTACTGTAGTTCTTCTGGAATTTTCAAAGTCCTCTCCAGGTACAGATTTCTAGAGGTAGCAAACACTGGATACTTCAGCTCACAGTATCTGTTTTCAAACTTGATTGGATCATTGGCAGGGAGGAGCTGGTCAGCCTTCTCCTGCGGGGTAAAGTACTTTTCCCGCCAGGAGTCATCATGCATAATCTCCAGGAGAGACATAGAGGATTTACCTCTTTTTTGTTCGCCAGTTGTTGCCTTTCCTTTTCCCTTTTTTTGAGGGTCAGACATCCTGAAAAATAGAAATCTAGGATATAATAAAAGTAGGTAAACAAGTAGGCAAATAACAAGATAAGCACATAGTGGCAAAGGAGCATTAGAATTATGAAATGAGTTGAATAATTATGCATTTTGGATTATGTTGGAGTTAAAAACCTGAGATGAGAAATTACAATCCAAAGTGTATTATAAGGAGAATACTTGTTAATTAGGAGCAATAATAATCATGCCATGAGTTAAAAAGTGGAAAGAGTTAGAAAGTGAAAAGTGGTAAAATTGAAAAAAAAAAGAGGTTAGAAAGCGAAAATCGGTGAGTTAGTAAAAAGAAAGTCAGAGTAAGTGGTATGATGACCGGTTTCTAAGTAACAAGAAATCCACAATTGTAAGCAACAGTCAACTCATATTCAAGCAAGGAAATTAGGTTGTTGATGATTCATATAGATATAAAAATAGCAAAAATTAAAATCTAATCATCAATAAAGCGATTTATTAACCGGGAAGACAGATGAATAGGAATGTTGGCCCGTGCATTCATGAATTGGTTTGGTAAAAGCTGAGGAGTGCCAAATTCAAATTGCCAAAACTAAAACATGAATGAATATCAAAACAATTTACAGAAAATCGGGCAGCGTTCCGGCTAAAATTGGATGTGCCCGGGTAATAAACAGCAAGCAGAATAGTTCATATAAATTAAAACAGATCTGCAAATAGGCATAAATAATATGAACATGAAAGAGCAGTCACAATAGCAGCATGAACAGTAAAAACATCATATGAACAATACTAACATCACAGCAACAGCAGAATTGTGAAAATCAGAAAACAAGTAGCAAGAACAGCGCAATGAATTAGGCCTAAATCCACTAACCACATCCTAGCTACCTAACCACCTAGAATCTACTACAACATACATCTCTAACTATCCTAAATTTAAACATAAACTGAGAAATATGTAACTAACTACGAATGATAGAAAAGCGGCGTTTGGCGGAACCTGGTGGTTAGAGGCACAAGTATGGAACGACGAGAGGTGGTGGGAGTGGGGTGGTGTTGGCAGCAGTGCAGTGGCGGCGTAGGGTGGCGCAGCGATGAACTTTGGTGGCGGCAGGGATGGTTTTGTGGTGTTGGGTTAGGGCTGGGGTGCAGGGAGTTGAGGTTTAGGGGAAGGAAGGGAGGGGGTGGGCGTTGATGGCGGGAGGGGGGAGAGAGGGAGCAGTGGGGGGTTTGGGGGGGAAGAATGGGGCGGGATGGGGCTAGGGTTTTGCGTCATTGGGGGTTAGTGAAATTGAATCCACGTGAACGCGTGGTTAGGGTGGACGGGGGTTGACGCGATCGCGTGAGTGACGCGATCGCATGGAATGGGTAAAAGGGTGAATGAGGCGGTTGCGTGAGGCATGCGACCGCGTAGCTGGAAATTGTGCTAAACGCATAATTCCAGCGTCGTTTCAGCACAATTCTCTGTCTCCTTTGGGGTGTTGTGCAATCCACGCGACACGAATGCGTCGCTCACACTTTCGCGTGGGATGGATGTTTTGCAAGTTACGCGTTCGCGTGATGGACGCGAACGCGTGGGCCGTTTTGTGCTAAACGCACAACAACCGCACGATTCCAGCCCAGATTTCTGGGCGTTGGATTTTTATGCCGATTTCCAGATCACGTGTCCGCGTGATTGACGCGGACGCGTGGGAGGTGTTTTTCGCAACTGACGCGAACGCTTTAGTGTTACGATCGTGTCGCATGCCTTCCTCTTTTATATATATATATATATGCAGTATGCAATGCTAATGCAAATGCTATGAATAATATCCAGGTTCAATAAAAGTAATATAACATAAAATCAAATAGGACGAAATAAAAATTGAAAAAGAAACGACTATACCATGGTGGGTTGTCTTCCACCTAGCACTTTTAGTTAAAGTCCTTAAGTTGGACATTGGATGAGCTTTCTGTTATGGTGGCTTATGCTTAAATTCATCCAAAAATCTCCACCAATGTTTGGAATGCCAACAGCCTCCGGAGTCCCAAACTAGGCATGTAAAGCTTCTGAGCAGCTTCAAATAGATTTTCAGGCTTCTGGGGTGACGAATATCAGAGTATTTTCCAGGATCCCAAACTTTGGTTTTAAATCCGCCTTCGTCTTGATCTATATTTTTCCATTCGGGCGGTTTAGAAATTAGATTCTCACCAAGATGACTAAACATTTTCTGAGATCCATTCGATTGAACATGATACCAATCCGTGCACTTCGAATTGAAGCGTAGAACCCTATTGAACCTTATGCACCAGCTCTGAGTACGAGCCATTTTCCTCTTACTCTTAAAGCCGCATAGAGCTCTAAGCTGGCCATCTGTTTCAAGCAAACCATATTCAAGTGGAAAAATAAAGTTAAAGGTTAAGGATTGTACCCACTTGAAGCTTGTATTGGGTGGTAATGGCCTTGGGATAGGTGTTTCCAGTGGTTCTGTAAGTTCTACTCCCTTGTAATCTTCTGCGGATTCCTCCACTTCCTTGCAAACTTCTTCAAATGCAACCACGTCTTGATCAAAGTCTTCGACATCTTCCGCATCACTCAAGTTATAAGTTGGAGGTTGAGAAAAATCTACCTCGACAACATCTTCGTATTCACTTAGATAAGGTTCTTCAATTTCAGAGAACTCACTTGCGGATGTAAGTTCATTACTAGGAGAACTTGACTTGAGACTATCATCATCAAGGAAACGTGCGTCTTGGGTTATTCCATCTAGTTCTTCATGAAATACCTGCTTTGGGGGTTATGCACTATCCTCCTTAGCATTAATTGTAACGTCCTTGACGAAATTTTTCACAACTCTGGATTCCCATGGAGGTTTAGCATCTCCTAAATCTTCAATCAGTACTTCTTCTTCTTGGATAATTTGAGCTTCCTCCAATTGTTCCATAACAAAGTTATGCTCATTACTGCCCACTGGGGTTTCTAGTGTCTCCTTCATGCTACGTTCATCATTAGATTCTCCACATAAAGCTATTGGAGTTCCTTGAGGGTCTAAACGTCTGGAAGATAATTGATGTATTGCTTGCTCCAGCTGATGAAGGGTTGTATGAAGTTGATCTACTGTTTCCTTGAGGCGAGCCTGTGATTCTCGAGGTGACGGATTGGAATTGGGGTAAATAAGGATCGTATGGTGGTGAATGGTGAAAAGGAGCTTGTGAGTGTAGTGGTTCAAAGTTATGTTGAGAGGATGGTCTATAGGCACAGGGTGGGGCTTGTTGGTAGTTACAAGGTTGTCCACCATATCTATCAGCTTGGTATGCATTGTAGAATGGTCTTTGTCCATGATATCTTGGAGGGTGTTGTTGCCTAAAGGGTTGATCAAATCCTCTTGGCTCCATCCATCTTTGATTTCTCTGACCTTGATGCATGTTCCCGCTATAACTTCCGTTTCCTTCAACAATATTAGAACCAAACTCAAAGCGAGAGGAGTGAGAATTCATAGTAGCTAATAAAAAAAATAAAAAAGGGAAAAACAAAAACAAATAAACAAATAAAAGAAAAAATATTTACCATAACCAATAATAAGTCACACGTTTGCAATAACCCGGCAACGGCGCATTTTGAAGAGAGAACTTTTGCGTGGTCTAGAATTCAGAATAAATTCCTGTTGCAAGTATAGCTTCTAAACGAACAAAAGTCCTTTCTTACAAACGTTTTGGTTGTCAGAAGTAACAAACCCCTAAATAAATTGATAACCGAAGTATTTAAACCTCGGGTCATCTTCTCAAGGAACTGCAGGGAGGTATGTTCTTATTATTGGTTATGAGTTTTGTAAATTGGGGGTTTTGAAAGTAAGGAACAAGTAATTTAAACGACAATTAAAATAAATAAATAACTATGAAATAAACTCTTGGCAAGGTATGAGAATTTGGAAGTCCTATCCTAGTTATCCTTATCAATGGTGATGAGAATTGAGTTTTAATCCCACTTAAAAGCAAAGGAAGGTCAAGTGGACCAATTAGTTTGATCCTCAGGTCCTAGTTAATTCCTAAGAAAGGACTGGAGTTATTGAAGTTTAATTCAATTAGAAAAGACAACAATTATCAATCACATTAAGTTTGATAACTCAAGAGTTGCCAATTAATCGAACAAAACCAAAAGGAAGAAAATATAAATTATTAATGGAAATAAAGGAAAGCAATCATAATTCTGAAATACCTCGAATTATATTAAATAGAAAATCAAATCTAAACATGAATGATTCATAAGCTAAATTGGCAAAAAAAGTAATTAAAGGAAAGCATTAAAATATCTAGAAGTAAAAGAGAAATATAAAGTAAAAGGAATATTGAACCTAATAAAGAGTCGGAATACTAAATTGAAATAACAAGAAATTCTAATCCTAAAACCTAAGAGAGAGGAGAGAACCTCTCTCTCTAAAAACTACATCTAAACTATGAAAAGTGAATAATTCGAGAGCTCTCCTCGAATGGATGTATTCCCCCACTTCATAACCTCTAATCTGTGCCTTCTGGACTTGGATCTGGGCCAAAAAGGGCTTCAGAAATTGCTGGGAGCGTTTTCTGTAATTTCTGGTGCGTGGCGTCTGTCACGCGTCCGCGTGGGTCACGCGGTCGCGTCATCTGGAGTTTTCCTTGTCACGCGTTCGCTTTGGTCATGCATCCGCATCATCTGTGTTATGCTCATGGCGCGCGTTCGCGTCGCTGCCTTTTCGCGCTGGGCATGCGACCGCGTCGTCCATGCGTTCGCGTTGCTGCTAGTTTCTTTAAAAACTCCATTTTATGCTTTCCTTCCAATTTTGTATGTTTCCTTTCTATTCTTTAAGTCATTCCTGCCTTAGAAGATCTGAAACTACTTAACACACAAATCACGGCATCGAATGGTAATAAAAGGGTAATTAAAATAATTATTTTTAAAGCATAGAAAACATGTATTTCACATAAATCACATAATAAGGAAGGGAAAGTAAAACCATACAATTTACATGAATAATTGGGTGAAGGATTAAATAAATCACCTAAATTGAGCACAATATATATCATAAAATATGGGTTTATCAATGACGCGTTCACTCCCTAATCCGAGCTTAGCCGCGTTTGATCCTGAAATTGAAAGAACTATTTCACGTATTAGGCGAGCTTGGTGTCGGTTAGCCTCTGAGGGTGGTGAAGTGGTTTCTACCAATTCACCAGTCTTATCTGAGAGCGAATCTGAAGCGCCATTTGAGGAAGAAACAAGCTCTTCTTCTACTGATTCTGTTAATTTACGTGCAGGTAATATGGTAGAGCCCAGATGGATTACTCTCCAAGAAGCAGGAGCTCTGGACGTTACACTGCAACCGTATCAAGTACGTCACCCAAATCTGGCTGCAGATTTTTAACTGAAGACTGCGCTAATCAACTTACTGCCCAAGTTTCATGGCTTACCTGCTCAAGAGCCTATCAAGCACCTGGGGAATTTTAAGACAGCCTGCTCAACTTCTAGGCGTCATGGTGCAGATGAAACCACTATTTGGTTATATGCCTTTCCGTTCTCTCTTGAGGGAAAGGCAAGGGAGTGGTTCTACACTCAACCTGAAGAAGTTGTTACCAATTGGGATCTACTCAGAAGGGAGTTCCTGGACAAATACTTTCCAGCTGAAGTTACAGATAGACTGAGGAAAGAAATTTCCTGCATTATCCAAGGCGAGTCAGAGACTCTCTGCGAATATTGGGAACGCTTTAGGAATCTCCTAAACTCATGTCCCCACCACAAGATTGACCAGTTGGTGTTGATTAGCTACTTCACACAAGGCATGAAGCCTCAGGATAAGATTACATTAGATGCTGCGAGTAATGGCTCTCTGAAGAAGTACAAAACGGCGACAGAAGCGTGGCAGCTGATCGCCGATCTAGCCGAATCTACCCAGAATGCCAGGCATAGGAACAACCATCCCAAGGCTATTGCGGAGGTTTCCTCTAGTAGTTAGACTGCTGCTCTCACATAGACTCTGGGAGAGATGAACAACATACTGAAGCAGTTAAAGTTGAATCAACAACAACCTCAGCCTCCCCCACAACAATAGTGTCAACAGATGGTTCCTCAGAGAGTGTGCGGAATATGTGCCTGCTATACTCATTACACTGATGAGTGTCTGTAGCTCCAATAAGAAGACAACACCTTGGAAGCTACCCATAATTTCTACGACCGCCCGAATTAAGGATTCTATCAACAAGGTGGCAATTATAACCAAGGTGGGAACCACAATCATGTTTGGCAAGACAACTCCAACCAGGGGTGGAGAGACAACTCCAACCAGGGATGGAGGGACAACTATAACCGAGGAGGCAGAGACAACGTTGGAAATCAGAGGTGGAACAACAACAACAATCAGCAGAACTGGTATTAGCAGAACCCTCCTTACCAATAGCAGAACCAAGGCTAGCCTTACCGAGCACCACACCTAAGGCAGTCCCAAGTGCCTCAGAACAACCAACAGCAGACCCCTCAAATCCCTTACCCCCTTCTTCCTCTAATGATGAGATGCTTCGCTCTATTGCACGAGGACAACAAGACATTTAGAATACAATTAACTCTTCTATAAATGGAATCATTAACTACCCCCAACAATCAATCTTCAAGCTCCAGTGCACTTCCTTCTCAACCCTTACCTAACCCAAAGGGTAGAATCAATGCCATTACTTTGAGGTCCAGAACCACACTACAAGAGAGGAGTCATGAGGAGCCAAGCTCAAAGGAAGACATTCAAGTTGAAGACATTAATGAGGTGGAGGATGTTGAAGAGGAGGATGAAGTACAAGACATAGTTGAAGAAGAAGCAGCCCAACCAAGGAATGGAGTACCAAAAGAAGATGAAGTTATAGGAGAAGCCATTCCCATTCCATTCCTACACCTTGCTAGAAAGTCCAGAAAGCAGATGGAGCTCGATCCCAAGATGGTGGAGATCTTCAAAAAGGTTGAGGTAACCATTCCCCCTTTTGATGCCATTCGCTAGGTACCTAAATATGCGAAGTTTCTAAAAGATTTATGCATGAATAAAGATAAAATACAGGATTTAGAAACTATTCCTCTAGGTAGCTCTATTTCTGTTTTAATGGGTGATATACCGAAAAAATGTAGTGATCCGGGTGCATGCATGGTTACTATTACTATAGAGGGTGTAAAATTTTATGACTGCATGTGTGATTTAGGTGCGTGTGTGAGTATTATGCCATTATTTGTATATGATGCTTTGAGGTTCTCTCCCTTAAAAAGGTCGGTAGCACGTTTTGTTTTGGCAGATAAAAGCATAATCTCGGTGGTAGGAATTGATGAGGACGTGGTGGTGAGCATTAAGGGGCTAACATTCCCTATTGACTTCTATATTTTGGAGATGCCCCTTAATGACTCAGGAAGACCATCTTTCATCCTCCTTGGAAGGCCATTTCTGAAGACTTCAAGGTTCAAATTGGATGCCTTCTCAAGAACTTATTCTTTTGAGATAGATGACAGAGCAGTGAGCTTCAACCTGGATGAAACTATGAAGCACACCCCGGAAGATCATTCCATCTTCCAGTGCGACATCATTGATGAAACTGTAACTGCAGTTCACCAAGAAGAAGTAGAAGAGATGCACATGGAGTAAGGTGCAAGTGTGGGGAAACCCTCTAAGCTTATTAAAGATACCTTGTCTCCATCAATGGCTCCAGATGATCAAGTGCCCAGCCATGAGCAGAAAATGGAGTTAAAGCCCCTTCCACCCAACCTCAAGTATGCTTATCTTGAGGATAATCAGAAGCTCCCAGTTATTTGATGAGCGGATAATTTATACGCTTTTTGGCATTGTTTTTAGTATTTTTTTTAGTTTTTATTATATTTTTATTAGTTTTTAATTAAAATTCACTTTTCTGGACTTTACTATGAGTTTGTGTGTTTTTCTGTGATTTCAGGTATTTCCTGGCTGAAATTGAGAGACCTGAGCGAAAATCTGATTCAGAGGCTGAAAAAGGACTACAGATGCTGTTGGATTCTAACCTCCCTGCCCTCGAAGTGGATTTTCTGGAGCTACAGAAGCCCAATTGGAATAAAAGCTAGCGTTTGATGGCCCAAAACGGCTTTCCAAGTCAGCATAGGAATTCTGGCGTCAAAATGCCAGAACTGGCATAAAAGCTAGAGTTAAACGCCCAAACTTGCATAAAAGCTAGCGTTTAACTCCAAGAAAAGTCTATACACATGAAAGCTTCAATGATCAGTCCAAGCACACACCAAGTGGGCTCGGAAGTGGATTCTGCATCATTTACTCATTTTTGTAAACCCTTGGCTACTAGTTTTCTATAAATAGGACCTTTTGCAATTGTATTTGGATACCTAACGTTAGGATTTTTGCTAGTAAAGAATTTTATAGAAACAATCATGTTGTAGATACAGTCTCTAAACCAACAGAAATCCCTTCGTACAAACGTTTTGGTTGTCACAAGTAACAAACCCCTTTAAAATTGATAACCGAGTATTTAAACCTCGGGTCGTCTTCTCAAGAAACTGCAGGGAAGTATGTTCTTATTATTGGTTATGGAGGTTGTAAATTAGGGTTTTGAGAATGAGGAGCGAATGGTTTAATTAGCAATTAAAGTAAATGAAGAACAAGTAATTTAAATGGCAAGTAAAATAAATAGATGACTGTAAATAAACTTTTGGCAAGGTATGAGAAATTAGAGGTCCTATCCTAGCTATCCTTATCAGTGATGATGAAAATTGAATCTTGATTCCACTTTGTTAACCTTTAATAAGGCAAAGGAAGGTCAAGGGATTAATTGGTTTGATCTTCGGGTCCTATTTATTTCCTAAGAAAAGATTGGGATTATTGAAGTTCAATTTAATTAACAAAGATAACAATTATCAATCATGTTTGAGTTTGATAACTCCTGTGTTACTGATTTTTTAACCAAGACCAAAAGGAGAAAAGTAAATCTACTGGAATAAAAATGTCTTCAGATGGGAATAACAATAATGTAAATAAAAGAAAGCAATAATAAACCAAAATACCTCAAATAACATTAATTCAAAGAGTAATCTGTAACATAGAAGAATTCGTAAATAAAATTGAGAAAATAAATAAAAGGAAAATTGAACCTGATAAAAAGAAACAATCCTAAAAGCAAGAGAAATCCTAATCCTAAATCCTAAGAGAGAGGAGAAAACCTCTCTCTCTAAGAACTACATTTACTCCTAAAATTGTGAATGTGAAAGCTTATTTGTGAATGGATGCATTCTCCCACTTTATAGCCTCTAATCTGTGTGTTCTAAGCTGAAAACTAGGTCAAAAGCAGCCCAGAAATCGCTCCCTACAATTTCTGTTACGTTCAGGTCGCCGGTAAGTGACGCGGAGGCGTCGTCCACGCGTCCGCGCGGATTGAAGTTCGCAGATGCGACACCGGCGCGTCATTCACGTGTTCGCGTCGCCTAACTTCGGATCAGCTATGATAAATTACATATCAAATCGAAGCCCCGGACGTTAGCTTTCCAACGCAACTAGAACCGCGTCGTTTGGACCTCTGTAGCTAAAGTTATAGCCGTTTGAGTGCGAAGAGGTCAGGCTGGACAGCTTAGCAGTTTCTTCAACTTCTTGTATTCCTTCCACTTTTGCATGCTTCCTTTCCATCCTCCAAGCCATTCCTGCTCTGTAATCTCTGAAATCACTTAACACACATATCAAGGCATCTAATGGTAATAAGAGAGGATTAAACATAGGGTACTTAAGGCCAAAGAAGCATGTTTTCAATCAAAGCACATAATTAGGAAGGCAAATGTAAAACCATGCAAATAGTATGAATAAGTGGGTAAAGAGTTGATAAAAACCACTCAATTGAGCATAAGATAAACCATAAAATAGTGGTTTATCAATACCTCATGACACTTTACACGTTTCATATTGTACTCTCTACGGCATGAGTCTCTAACCCCATGGTTGGGGGTGAGGAGCTCTGCTGTGTTTCGATGAATTAATGCATTACTACTGTTTTCTATTCTATCATGCTTGCTTCTATTCTAAGATATTCATTCACACTTCAACCTGATGAATGTGATGATCCGTGATACTCATCATCATTCTCACCTATGAACGCGTGCCTGACAACCAATTCCATTCTACATGCAATCAAGCTTGAATGTGTATCTCTTGGGTTTCTAATCTAAGATTAGAACCTTCGTGCTATAGGCTAGAATTATTGGCGGCCATTCCTAAGGTCCGAAAAGTCTAAACCTTGTCTATGGTATTCTGAGTAGGATCTAGGAAGGGATGACTGTGACGAGCTTCAAACTCGCAAGTGTTGGGCGTGTGACAGACGCAAAAGGATCAATGGATCCTATTCCAAGATGATCGAGAACCGACAGATGATTAGCCGTGCGGTGACAGCGCATTTGGAACATTTTCACTGAGAGGATGGGAAGTAGCCATTGACAACGGTGATGCCTAACATAAAGCTTGCCATGGAAGGAGCCTTGCATGTGTGAAGAAGAAGATAGTAGGAAAGCAGAGATTCAGGGGACAGAGCATCTCCAAAACATCAACCTATTCTCCATTACTGCATAACAAGTATTTATTTCATGTTCTTCTACTTTTTACAATTAAATATGAGAATTATTGATATCATGACTGAGAGTTACAAGATAACCATAGCTTGCTTCAAGCCGACAATCTCCGTGGGATCGACCCTTACTCACGTAAGGTATTACTTGGACGACCCAGTGCACTTGCTGGTTAGTTGTGCGGAATTGCAAAAGTGTGATTGTGATTTCATGCACCAAGTTCTTGGCGCCGTTGCCGGGGATTGTTCGAGTTTGGACAACTGACTGTTTATCTTGTTGCTTAGATTAGGAATAATTTATTTTTTATTGGTTTAGAGTCACTAAAATTGAGTCTTTTATTTGAATTAGTTTCATATTTTAAGTTTGGTGTCAATTGCATGCTTTTATTTTCTTTTAATTTTTTGAATTTGCATGTTCTTAGTTCTTTCTTGATCTTTAAAAATTCTAAGTTTGGTGTCTTCTTTGTGTTTTCCTTAAAATTTTCGAAAATATTGTGTTTGACTTTCTAAAAATTTTAAGTTTGGTGTCCCTTGTGCTTTTATTTACTTAAAAATTTTTCAAAAATTTGTTCTTGGTGTTCATCTTGATCTTCAAAGTGTTCTTGATGTTCATCTTGACATTCAAAGTTTTCTTGTTTGTTCTCTTTGTTTTGATCTAAAATTTGTAAGTTTAGTGTCATTGTGTTGTTTTTCTCTTTCCTCATTAAAATTCAAAAATAAAAAAAATATCTTTCCCTTATTTTACTCATAAATTTCGAAATTTTGCATTAAATTAGTCAAAGATTTTCAAAATCATAACTTTTTTTTAGTCAAGTCAAGAATTCTAATTTCAAAAATTGATCTTTTCAAATCTTTTTCAAAAATAAAATCTTTTTAATTTCTTCAATCATATCTTTTCAACCATATCTTTTTTTTTATATTTTGCAATCATATCTTCTCAATCATATCTTTTTCAAAATAATTTTCAATCATATTTTTTTTAATAAATTGCAATCATATCTTCTCAATCATATCTTTTTCAAAATAAGTTTCAATCATATCTTTTTGATTGCTAATTCCAAAATCTTTTTTTATTAATTAATTAATTTAGTTTTAAATTTGCTTTTATTTTATTTTCTTCTAATTTTCAAAAGTTTTATTTTATCTTCCATTTATTTTGTTTTATTTTCGGTTACTTTTAATTAAAAAAAATTAAAATATAATTTAATTACAATTCATATCAATTCCCTTTTCTCCATCATGGACATAAGTGGAAATGAACATTCCAGAAGGACTCTGGGGTCATATGCTAACCCCATTACAACTGCATATGGGAGTAGCATCTGTATACCTCCCATCAAAGCAAGCAGTTTTGAGCTAAATCCTTAGCTCATTATCATGGTGCAGCAAAATTGCCAGTATTCCGGTCTTCCACAGGAAGAACCTACTGAGTTTCTGGCACAGTTCTTACAAATTGCTGACACAGTACGTGATAAAGAAGTGGATCAAAATGTCTACAGATTATTACTGTTTCTATTTGCTGTAAAAGATCAAGCTAAGAGGTGGTTAAATAACCAACCCACAGCAAGCATAAAAACATGGAGACAGCTATCAGACAAATTACTGAATCAATTTTACCCTCCAAAAAGGATGACACAGCTAAGGCTGGACATCCAAGGGTTTAAACAAGAGGATCACAAATCCCTTTATAATTCCTGGGAGAGGTACAGAGGGATGCTAAGGAAATGCCCCTCTGAAATGTTTTCAGAGTGGGTACAGTTAGACATCTTCTACTATGGGCTTACAGAAAAAGCTCAGATGTCTCTAGACCACTCAGCTAGTGGATCTATATGATTGAAGAGGCTCAAGAACTCATAGATACGGTTGCTAGAAATCAACATTTGTACTCTAGCAGTGATTCCTCCAAAAAAGAAGAGGCTAGGGTAGTAGCTACTAATCCTAATCCTCAAGAACAGATTGTTGAACTTAATCAGCAATTACTCCTTGTGACAAAACAATTAGCAGAATTTAAAGAGATGCTCCAAGACACTAAAAATGCTAACAAGAATATGGAAGCACAATTGAATCAGACAAGACAACAGCTATCTAAACAGATAACAGAAGAATTCCAAGCTATTCAACTAAGGAGCGGGAAGACATTGAATAAATCAGCTCAAAGTAGCAGAAAGCCAAAAAAAGAACAACTGACAGAGGATGACCAACCCACTGCCCAAAATCCCTCTGAGGACAGCAAGAGCCCAGAGAGGAATAATTCTGGCGTTCAAACGCCAAAAAAGGGTGAAAGATTGGCATTAAACGCCCAGTGGATGCCCACTTCTGGCGTTCAAACGCCAGAAAAGGGAGAAAAGTTGGCGTTAAATGCCCATTCCCTGCCCAGTTCTGGCGTTCAAACGCCTGAAAAGGGTGGGAAGCTGGCGTTAAACGCCCATCCAGCACCCTATCCTGGCGTTCAAATGTCAATGAGGGATCAGACACCCGCAAGTGCTGATCATAACCCCTCTAAGAAGGCTTCTCTAACCACCTCTGTAGGGAATAAACCTGCAGCAACTAAGGTTGAAGAATATAAAGCCAAGATGCCTTATCCTCAAAAACTCCGCCAAGCGGAGCAGGATAAACAATTTGCCCGCTTTGCAGACTATCTCAGGATTCTTGAGATAAAGATCCCATTTGCAGAGGCACTTGAGCAAATACCCTCTTATGCTAAGTTCATGAAAGAGATCTTAAGTCATAAGAAGTATTGGAGAGAAACTGAAAAAGTTTTTCTCACTAAAGAATGCAGTGCAGTCATTCTGAAAAGCTTACCAAAGAAGCTTCAAGATCCAGGAAGCTTTATAATACCATGCACATTAGAGGGTGTGATAAACCTATATTTCATGAGTTATTTTGTGCTTAGTTTGAGTGATTTATTCAATCCTTCACCCACTTATTCATATTAATTGCATGGTTTTACTTTCCCTTCCTTATTATGTGATGTATGTGAAAAACATGTTTCCTAAGCTTTAAAATTAATTATTTTAATTACCTTTACTTACATTCGATGCCGTGATTGGTGTGTTGAGTAGTTTCAGATTTTCTAAGGCAGAATGATTTAAAGGATGGAAAAGGAAACATACAAAAATGGAAGGAAAGTGCGAAACGGAGTTTCGAAGAAACTAGCATCCACGCGATCGCATGGACGACGCGATCGCGCGCCAGGCGCGAAGAAGCAGCGATGCGGCCGCATGACTGACGCGGCCACGCGACTTGAGCATAGCGCATACGACGCGGACACGTGACTGACGCGACCGCGTGGCAAGGAAAAGCTCCAGATGACGCGACCGCATGACCCACGCGGACGCGTGACAGAGGCCACGTATCAGAATTTACAGAATACGCTCTCAGCAATTTCTGAAGCCCTTTTGGCCTAGATCCAAGTACAGAACACACAGATTAGAGGCTATAAAGTAGGGAAATGCATCCATTCAGAGGGAGCTCGCATTTTTTTACTTTCCATGATTTAGATTCAGTTTTGAGAGGGAGATTCTCTCTTATCTCTTTTAGGATTAGGATTAGGATTTAGGACTTCTCTTAGTTTTTAAGAGTAACTCTCGATCCAGGTTTAGTATTTATTTTAATTTATTTTTCTATGCTACTTTTACTTTAATGCTTTTATTTGTATCTATAAATGTTGCCAACTTGACTTATGAACCCTTTCCATGTTATGATTTGAATTAATGATTATTTGAGGTATTTCAGTTATTGATTGCTTTCTCTTTAATTTGTGTTACCATTGCTTTCCATCTAAGGACATTTTTATTCCAGCAATTTTACTTTTTCCCCTTTTGGTCCTGGTTAAGAAATCAGTAACTCAACATCATCAAATTCAACATAACTGATAATCGCTATCTTGCTAATTAAACTGAACTTCAATAATCCCAATTTTTTCTTAGGAATTAACTAGGATTCGAAGGTCAAACTAATTAGTCCCTTGACTTTCCTTTGCTTTAGTAAAGGTTAACTAAGTGGAATTTAGATTCAACTTTCATTATTGTTGAGAGAGATAACTAAGTTGGACTTCCAATTTCTCTTACCTTGCCAGAAGTTTGATTTACAGTATTTATTTATTTTAATTGCCATCTACTCTACTTATCATTCAAATCACTTGCTTCTCACTTTCTAAACCCCGATTACAACCTTTATAGCCAATAATAAGAACATACTTCCTTGCAGTTCCTTGAGAAGACGACCCGAGGTTTGAATACTCGGTTAACAATTTTTAAAGGGGTTTGTTACTTGTGACACCTAAAACGTTTGTACGAAGGGATTTCTGTCGGTTTAGAGACTATATCTACAATGCGACTGTTTTTATGAACTTCTTTACTGGCAAAAATCCCAACGTCAGGGTGCTTGCACCAAGACAGCTCTATGTGACCTTGGAGCAAGTATCAACCTAATACCTGCATCCACTATCAGAAAGCTTGGCTTGATTGAAGAAGTCAAACCAACCCGGATATGTTTTCAACTTGCTGATGGCTCCATTAAATATCCATTAGGCATCATTGAGGACATGATTATTAAGGTTAGGCCAGTTGACTTTTCCACTAACTTTGTAGTGCTGGAAATGGAGGAGCACAAGAGTGCAACTCTCATTCTAGGAATACCTTTCCTAGCAACTTGACGAACTCTCATTGATGTCCAAAAAGGGGAGGTGACCCTGAGAGTCAATGAGGATGAGTTCAAGTTAAATGCTGTCAAAGCTATGCAGCATCCAGACACATCAATTGACTGCATGAGCGCTGATGTTATTGACTCCTTGGTGGAAGAGATCAATATGACTGAAAGTCTTGAATCAGAGCTAGAGGACATCTTTAAAGATGTTCAGCCTGGTCTGGAGGAATCAGAGAAAATAAAAGAACCTTTGAAAATTCCTCAGGAAGAGGAGAAACCTCCTAAACCAGAGCTTAAACACTACCACCATCCCTGAAATATGTATTTCTGGGAGAGGGTGACACTTTTCCAGTGATCATAAGCTCTGCTTTAAATCCACAGGAAGAGAAAGCACTAATTCAAGTACTAAGGACATACAAGACAGCTCTTGGGTGGTCCATAAGTGATCTTAAGGGCATTAGCCCAGCAAGATGAATGAACAAGATCCTATTGGAGGATGATGCTAAGCCAGTGGTTCAACCACAGAGGCGGCTAAATCCAGCCATAAAGGAGGTGGTGCAGAAAGAGGTCACTAAGTTACTAGAGGCTGGGATTATTTATCTTATTTCTGATAGCCCCTGGGTAAGCCCTGTCCAAGTTGTACCCAAAAAGGGAGGCATAATAGTGGTTCACAATGAAAAGAATGAACTGGTTCCTACAAGAACAGTTACAGGATGGCGTATGTGTATTGACTACAGAAGGCTCAATACAGCCACCAGAAAGGATCATTTTCCTTTACCATTCATAGACCAGATGCTAGAGAGACTAGCAGGTCATGACTATTACTACTTTTTGGATGGTTATTCAGGCTACAACCAAATTGCAGTAGATCCTCAAGACCAAGAGAAAACAACATTCACATGTCCCTCTGGCGTATTTGCTTACAGAAGGATGCCTTTTGGTCTGTGCAATGCACCTGCAACCTTTCAGAGGTGCACGCTCTCTATCTTCTCTGATATGGTAGAGAAATTTTTGGAAGTCTTCATGGATGACTTTTCAGTATTTGGAGACTCATTCAGCTCCTGTCTTGACCATTTAGCACTTGTTCTGAAAAGATGCCAAGAGACCAACCTAGTTTTAAACTGGAAAAAATGTCACTTTATGGTGACTGAGGGAATTGTCCTTGGGCATAAAATTTCAAACAAGGGAATAGAAGTGGATCAAGCTAAAGTAGAGGTAATTGAAAAATTACCACCACCTGCCAATGTTAAGGCAATCAGAAGCTCTCTGGGGCATGCAGGATTCTATAGGAGGTTTATAAAGGATTTTTCAAAAATTGCAAAACCTCTGAGCAATCTGCTAGCTACTGACACACCATCCGTGTTTGACACAGAGTGTCTGTAGGTGTTTGAGACCCTGAAAGCTAAGCTGGTCACAGCGCCAGTCATCTCTGCACCAAACTGGACATTGCCATTCGAACTAATGTGTGATGCCAGTGACCATGCCATTGGTGCAGTGTTGGGACAGAGGCATAACAAGCTTCTACACGTCATTTACTATGCTAGCCGTGTTTTAAATGATGCACAGAAGAATTACACAACCACAGAAAAAGAGTTACTTGCAGTGGTTTATGCCATTGACAAGTTTAGATCCTATTTAGTAGGTTCAAAAGTGATTGTGTATACTGACCATGCTGCTCCTAAATACTTACTCACAAAGCAGGATTCAAAACGCAGGCTCATAAGATGGGTGTTACTTCTGCAAGAGTTTGATATAGAAATAAGAGACAGAAAAGGGACAGAGAACTAGGTAGCTGATCACTTGTTCTGGATAGAGCCAGTAGCAGGGGCGTCCCTCTCTCCTACTGAGATCTCTGAAACCTTTCTGGATGAGCAACTCTTTGCCATTCAGGAGGCACCATGGTTTGCAGACATTGCAAATTATAAAGCTATGAGGTTCATACCCAATGAGTACAGCAGGGTACAAAGAAAAAAACTAATTTCTGATGCAAAGTACTACCTATGGGATGAGCCATACCTCTTTAAAAGATGTGCAGACGGAATAATCTGCAGATGTGTACCTAGAAAGGAGACACAGAAGATCCTATGGCATTGCCATAGATCACAGTATGGAGGACATTTCGGAGGTAAGCGAACAGCCACTAAGGTCCTCCAATGTGGCTTCTACTGGTCTACTATCTATAAAGATGCCCGAGACTTTGTGCGTAACTGTGACAGTTGCCAAAGAGCTGGTAACTTGCCTCATGGTTACGCCATGCCTCAACAAGGGATCTTAGAGATTGAGTTGTTTGATGTATGGGGTATTGACTTCATGGGTCCTTTCCCACCATCATACTCAAACACTTACATTTTGGTGGCTGTAGACTACGTATCTAAATGAGTAGAAGCAATTGCCACACCCACTAATGATTTGGTATTCCCAGAAACATATTTTCAGCAGATTTGGTATTCCCAGAGTACTAATCAGTGATGGGGGCACTCATTTCTGCAATAAACAGCTTTACTCTGCTATGGTCAGATATAAAATTAGCCACAAAGTGGCAACTCCCGTATCATCCACAGACAAATGGGCAGGCTGAAGTCTCTAACAGAGAACTAAAGAGAATCCTGGAATGGACTGTAATTGCCCGTAGAAGGGATTGGGCAAAAAGCTTGGATGATGCTCTGTGGGCCTACAGAACAGCATTCGAAACTCCTATAGGAACCTCTCCATACCAGCTGGTATATGGAAAGGCCTGTCATCTACCCGTGGAACTGGAACATAAAGTCTACTGGGTAACCAGATTCCTAAACCTGGATGCAAAGTTAGCTGGAGAGAAAAGACTGATCCAGCTGAATGAGCTAGAGGAATTCAGACTCAATGCTTTTGAAAATGCAAATATTTATAAGGAGAAAGCAAAAAGGTGGCATGACAAGAAACTGTCATCTAGAGTCTTTGAACCAGGACAGAAGATTCTGTTGTTTAACTCTAGGCTCAAACTATTCCCCGGGAAATTAAAATCTCGGTGGAGGGGACCATATGTGATTACAGGTGTGTCACCATATGGATACGTTGAGCTTCAGGATTTTGACTCTGATAAAAAGTTCATTGTTAATGGACAGCGAATCAAACATTATCTTGAAAGCAATTTTGAGCAAGAATGCTCAAAACTGAGGCTTGAATAAAACTCAGTCAAGGTCCAGCTAAAGACAATAAAGAAGCGCTTGCTGGGAGGCAACCCAGCCATTAGCAAGTTATTTGTTTTAAGTAATACTAGCAGAAGTTTGAAATAAATTCTCTTCAAAGATTAATCATCAAAATTGAAGGAATTCACAGAGTCACAGAGGGATTCAGTGCAAAAAGCAGAGAAAAGGAGCTTACTGGCAAGAAAACGCCAGTAAGGAGCATTTTGGGCGTTAAACGCCAGAATGGGTACCATTCTGAGCGTTCAGAAAAATGCCCAGTAACAAAGGATTTCTGGCATTCAATGCCAGCCAGGGTACCTGGCTGGGCGTTAAACACCCACAATGGCCAACTTATGGGCGTTAAACGCCAGAATATATACCATTCTGGGCGTTTAATGCCAGAAAGACAGGGGGAGAGGATTTTGTTTTCCACTTCAAAATTTTTTGACTCATAATTTTCTGCATAAACATGTTTCAAACGTGCATCATTCATCCTCAATTTTCAAAAATTTTCTAAATCTCTTTTCAAATTTCTTTAAATCCTTCCCAAATCTTCTTCTTCAAAAAAAAAAAAAAAACCTCAAATATCTTTGCAATTTCTTTCCAAATCTTTTCAAACTCATCATATCATCTCTTATTTCTTAGATGCATGACCAAATTTTCAGATTTAACCTCTTTACATCTTTCTCAATTAAAAATCTCATCTTTTTGATATCATAATCTTATTTTCTTCTACCAATCACTAAGAAGTCAATGGAAGGACAAGTGCAAGACAACTCCATCAAAAGGAGGGCACAGGAGTTCCTCCTAGAAATCCCTGAAAATGACTACTGGACCTGCCTAGAAGCATCTGTCACCAAGCTGCAAGAAGCTATGGATCAACTTAAGGAAGAACAGCAAAACCAAAACTACATGCTCTGCAAACTGCTTAAGGAACAGGAGAAGTAGGGGCGTGAGCTATAGGAGCTGAAGCGCCAGAAGCTCTCCTTTGAAGGACCAAACACCCCACAGACTGAAGGAGCATTCACTGCTCAAAATCAAGGTTGTTGAGTCCTAACTCTGTGATAACCTCTATTATTAGGAATCTATTTTAAGAGTCATTTATTTTTTTGTTTTTAATTTTCGGTCTTCTATTACTATTGGCTTGCTCTTGTATTTATTTTTGAGTCTTATTTTTATTCCATGATTAATAAAATTTAAAGTTTATGTCTTAAAGTTATGAATGTTCTGTGAATCCATCACCTTTCTTAAATAAAAAGTGTTTTTGATTGCAAAAGAAAAAGAAGTACTTGGATTTCAAATTTTAAAACAGATTAATTATTTTGATGTGGTGACAATACTTTTTGTTTTTCTGAATGAATGCTTGAACAGCGCATATTTTTGAATTTGTTGCCCATGAATGTTAAAATTATTGGCTCTTAAAAGAATAATGGAAAAGGAGAAATGTTATTGATAATCTGATAATTGATTATTGAAGCAAGAAAATTCGGTGAAAAGCTTGCAAAAAAAAAAAAGAAAAAAAATAAAAAATAAAAAATAAAAAATAAAAAAAATAGAAAAAGAGAGAAAAAGCAAGCAGAAAAAGCCAATAGCCCTTTAAACCAAAAGGCAAGGGTAATAAAAAGGATCAAAGGCTTTGAGCATCAGTGGATAGGAGGGCCTACAAGAATAAAATCCTGGCCTAAGCAGTTAAACCAAGCTGTCCCTAACTATGTGCTTGTGGCGTGAAGGTGTCAAGTGAAAACTTGAGACTGAGCGGTTAAAGTCGTGGTCCAAAGCAAAAAGAGTGTGCTTAAGAGCTTTGGACACCTCTAATTGGGGACTCTAGCAAAGCTAAGTCACAATCTGAAAAGGTTCACCCAGTTATCTGTCTGTGGCATTTATGTATCAGGTGGTAATACTGGAAAACAAAATGCTTAGGGTCACGGCCAAGACTCATAAAGTAGCTGTGTTTAAGAATCAACACACTTAACCTGGAGAATCAATAACACTATCTGAATTCTGAGTCCCTATAGATGCCAATCATTCTGAACTTCAAAGGAAAAAGTGAGATGCCAAAACTGTTCAGAAGCAAAAAGCTAATAGCCCCGCTCATCTAATTAAGACTGATCTTTATAGATGTTTTTGGAATTCATTGTATATTCTCTTCTTTTTATCCTATTTGATTTTCAGTTGCTTGGGGACAAGCAACAATTTAAGTTTGGTGTTGTGATGAGCGGATAATTTATACACTTTTTGGCATTGTTTTTAGTATGTTTTTTTAGTTTTTATTATATTTTTATTAGTTTTTAATTAAAATTCACTTTTCTGGAATTTACTATGAGTTTGTGTATTTTTCTGTGATTTCAGGTATTTTCTGGCTGAAATTGAGGGACCTAAGCAAAAATCTGATTCAGAGGCAGAAAAAGGACTGCAGATGCTGTTGGATTCTGACCTCCCTGCACTCGAAGTGGATTTTCTGGAGCTACAAAAGCCCAATTGGCGCACTCTTAATTGCGTTAGAATTTAGACATCCTGGGCTTTCCAGCAATATATAATAGTCCATACTTTGCCCGAGATTTGATGGCCCATACCGGCGTTCCAAGTTAGCATAGGAATTCTGGCGTCAAAACGCCAGAACTAGCATAAAAGCTGGAGTTAAACGCCCAAACTGGCATAAAAGTTGGCGTTTAACTCTAAGAAAAATCTCTACACATGAAAGCTTCAATGCTCAGCCCAAGCACACACCAAGTGGGCCCGGAAGTGGATTCTGCATCATTTACTCATTTCTGTAAACCCTAGGCTACTAGTTTTCTATAAATAGAACCTTTTGCTATCGTATTTGGATACCTCATGACACTTTACACGTTTCATATTGTATTCTCTATGGCATGAGTCTCTAAACCCCATGGTTAGGGGTGAGGAGCTCTGCTGTGTTTCGATGAATTAATGCCACTACTACTATTTTCCATTCTATCACGCTTGCTTCTATTCTAAGATATTCATTCGCACTTCAACCTGATGAATGTGATGATCCGTGACACTCATCATCATTCTCACCTATGAACGTGTGCCTGACAACCAATTCCATTCTACATGCAATCAAGCTTGAATGTGTATCTCTTGGGTTTCTAATCTAATATTAGAACCTTCGTGGTATAGGCTACAATTATTGGCGGCCATTCCTGAGGTCCGGAAAGTCTAAACCTTGTCTGTGGTATTCCGAGTAGGATCTGGGAAGGGATGACTGTGACGAGCTTCAAACTCGCGAGTGTTGGGCGTGTGACAGACGCAAAAGGATCAATGGATCCTATTCCAACATGATCGACAACCGACAGATGATTAGCCGTGCGGTGGTAGCGCATTTGGAACATTTTCACTGAGAGGACGGGAAGTAGCCATTGACATCAGTGATGCCCAACATAAAGCTTGCCATGGAAGGAGCCTTGCGTGTGTGAAGAAGAAGATAGTAGGAAAGCAAAGATTCAGGGGACGGAGCATCTCCAAAACCTCAACCTATTCTCTATTACTGCATAACAAGTATTTTTTTCATGTTCTTATACTTTTTACAATTAAATATGAGAATTATTGATATCCTGACTGAGAGTTACAAGATAACCATATCTTGCTTAAAGCCGACAATCTCCGTGGGATCGACCCTTACTCACCTAAGGTATTACTTGGACGACCGAGTGCACTTGCTGGTTAGTTGTGCGAAATTGTAAAAGTGTGATTGTGATTTCGTGCACCATTATTATTGCAAGGGAACTCACTTCCCAACAGGAGGAGCAACTAGTTAGTGTGCTGAGAAGACACAAGAAAGCAATTGGGTGGAGCTTCGCGGATATAGTAGGCATTAGCCCTCAAGTTTGTGAGCACCAGATATTTTTAGAAGAGGGAGCAAGGCCTGTTCGTCAACCTCAAAGGTGGCTGAACCCCACCATCTTAGAAGTTGTCAAGAAGGAAGTGACCACGCTGCTTGAAGCTGACATCATCTATCCAATCTCGGATAGTGAATGGGTCAGCCCAGTACAAGTGGTGTCCAAGCAGTCTGGAGTCACAACAGTGATGAATGAGCATGGAGAGCTCCTGACAACTAGAGTGCAGAACTCTTGGAGGGTGTGCATTGATTATAGGCACCTCAAACAGGCTACTCTTAAGGATCACTACCCCCTGCCATTCATTGATCAAATGCTTGATCGCCTGTCAGGTAAATCACACTACTATTTTTTAGATGGTTACACTAGCTATTTGCAAATTCATATAGCAACTGAAGATAAAGAGAAAACTACTTTTACATGTCCCTTTGGAATGTATACATACAAGCGGATGCCTTTTGGCTTATGTAATGCACTAGCTACTTTCCAAAGATGCATGATGAGTGTTTTCTCAGATCTTATTGAGAACTGTATGGAAGTTTTCATGGATGACTTTTGTGTGTATGGTGATTCATTTACCTTTGCTTGGATAGTTTAGCTAGAGTATTAGACAGGTGTGTTAGTTCAAACCTTGTATTAAATTTTGAAAAATGACATTTTATGGTAAAATAAGGTATTGTTCTAAGATATGTTGTTTCTAATACTGGTATTTCTGTAGATCCAGCAAAGGTAGATGTGATTTCTAGTTTACCTTAACCCTCCTTCGTGAGGGAAGTCCGTTCATTCCTTGGTCATACAGGTTTCTACCGGAGATTTATCAAGGACTTTAGTAAGGTAGCATTGCCTTTATCCAGACTGCTGCAGAAGGATGTTGAGTTCGAGCTGAGTGAGGATTGCATGGAAGCGTTTGATAAGCTAAAGATCACCTTGACTCAAGCTTCGATTGTGAGAGGACCAGACTGGAGACAGCCATTTGAGATTATATGTGACGCCTCCAACCATGCAGTAGGAGCGGCGCTGGCTCAGCGCGAAGGTAATGACTCTTTTATAATTGCATATGCTTCTAAAACCTTAGACGCTACTCAGTCTAATTATACTACCACTGAAAAAAGAGCTTCTGGCTATTGTTTTTGCTCTGGATAAATTCTGAGCCTATTTACTTGGTACTAACGTGGTAGTATAGTCAGACCATGTAGCTCTAAAATATTTTTTAGCTAAAAAAGAGTCCAAACCAAGGTTAATACGTTGGATATTGTTGCTGCAAGAATTTGATTTAGAAATCAAAGATAGGAGTGGTTCCCAGAATTTAGTGGCGGACCACTTGCGTCGCCTAGAGCACATTAAGAGTGACTCTACTCCTATCAATGATGCTTTTCCATTTGATAGCTTCCATGCAATATCTGAGGTAGTTCCTTGGTATGCACCTATAGATAATTATTTAGTTAGTCATACCTTGCATCCCACTTTTACTAAGCATCAACAGGACAAGCTGAAAAGTGAGTCCAAATATTATATATGGGATGACCCATATTTATGGAGGTATGGTGCTGACCAGATAATTAGAAGGTGTGTGCCTCAATCAGAATTCCAATCAATTTTAGATGCCTGACACTCCTCTGAGAATGGTGAACATTTTGGTCCTCAACGAACAGCTAGAAAAATTTTAGACTGTGGATTTTGGTGGTCTACTCTTTTTAAGGATGCTACTGCCTTCTGTAAATCCTGCTCCCCATGCCAAAGGTTTGGAAATATATCCAAGAGGGATGAGGTACCCCAACAGCTTATGCTATTCTGTGAAATTTTTGATGTTTGGGGCATTGACTTCATGGGTCCATTTCCAAACTCTAATGGTTTCTTAAACATATTGTTAGCTGTTGATTATGTCTCTAAATGGGTGGAAGCAATTCCTACCCGTACTGATGATGCTAACATTGTTGTCTCCTTTGTTAGAAATTATATTATCAGTCAAAGGTACTAACTTTTGTAACAGGAGATTAACAGGTTTACTAAAGAAACATGGCATTGTTCACAAGGTAGCAACAGCTTACCATCCCCAGACCAATAGGCAAGCCATGGTGTTTAACAGAGAGATAAAGTGGATATTGGAAAAGATAGTCAAGCCTCATAGGAAGGACTCGAGCATCAGACTTGTAGATTCGCTCTGGGCTTATCGAACAGCATACAAGACACCCATTGGAATGAGTCCATTCCGCCTGGTCTATGGTAAAGCTTGTCACCTCTCAGTGGAGGTGGAACACAAGGCTTTCTGGGCTGTAAGGGAATGCAACATGGGATTTGAGAAGGCCGGTGCTGAAAGGAAGCTGCAACTGGCAGAACTGGAGAACCTTTGACTCAAAGCATATGACAACTCCAGGCTATACAAAGAAAGGGTGAAGGCTGCGCATGACAAGCATATCAAGAGAAGATAGTTCAGACTTGGGGAGCTAGTTTTCCTTTACAACTCAAGGCTGAGGCTCATGCCAGGCAAGCAGCATTCAAGATGGGAAGGCCCCTATAGAGTAGAGAAGGCAAAGCCATAAGGAGTCTTCCACCTGAGTCATCCTTCAAGTTCTAAATTCATCAAGGTAAATGGCCACCGCTTAAAGCTATATCATGGTGAGAAGATGAAGCACAATTAGGAACTGGAGATCTTCCTCTTGCAGGATCCACCAACAGAAGAAGACTGAGCTTGTGGACTGTCCAACTTAAGGATGTAAAAGCAAAGTGCTAGGTGGGAGACAACCCACCAGGGTATGATTGTCCCTTTTCATTCCAAGTTTTATTTTATTTTGTTTTTTCCAGTGTTCATTCATAATTTCTGCATAATCATCTGCATTCTTCATATATAAAAAAATGCGCATTCGATGCGCAAGCGTCTAGGATGCGTACGCGTCACCTGTGATTGTGAAAGGAGTAGGAATTAAATAGAGAGTTGCGCGGGAGTGGTGAAGGAAGCGTGCTTTATGCACAAGCGAGCCCACGCGTACGTGTACCTCACGCGTGCGCGTCGCTTGTGCTTTCAGCAACCCACGCGTAAGCGTCCCTGATGCATACGCGTGACCCTGGAAATCGGCATAAATAGCGTGCTAAACAGAGAGTTGTGCTGACCTCGCACTGGAACTGTGTTAGAGGCACAAATTTAGCCATGCGTACGCGTCCCTGACGCGTGCGCGTCAGTTTCACTAAGTGGCTATCCACGCGTGCGTGTACCTGACGTGCACGCGTCGTATGTCTTTTTGGCTCCCATGCATTTCAACCCGAGAGTTGTGCGTGTGCAGGCTGCCTTCGCGCGATTGGCACAACCCATGTCACCTGTATGCGTCCCAGACGCATACGCGTCGCTTAAATTTTACGCGACCCATGCGTACGCGTACTGCATGCGTACGCGTCGCATGCGCCGCATGGTTAAACCAGTACGCCGCCAGATTTCAATTATCCCCCCCCAAATCCTAATTCTCTTTCCTTCCTAATTCTTCCTTATTTCTTCTTCCTTATTTTTTCTACTCTTTCATTCTTCTTTCAATTATTGCATGTACTTATTTTTCTTTCTTCTCAATTTTATATTACCTTAGTTATTTATGGTTTCTTTTTCATGCATTTTAATGTTGGTGTTGGAGCTTTATTTAGGTATTACCTTATTATAATTGAGCTTGTGGATATTATGAGGAGTGATTTGATAATTGACATTTAATTTTGGCTCTCATATACACTTGGATTCCTTATTCTACTTCCTATTTTAACTTGCACATCAAGTATTTGTGAAAAAGCTAAATTGCCTTCTTGATCTTAATTGATGTCTTACCTACATGTTGCAGCTACCATGTACTTAAGCTATTATCTTTTCTTTGGCATTCATTATCACTTGGAATTTTCTCCCTCCAGTTTTTGGGTTATATATATTTAACAATATTTCTCTTTTTTTCTTCCTTAAGCATGGGTACCAAGAAAGGAAAAGAGAAGGCCACTGACAAGACACCGGCAAAGAGAGGAACCAAGAGAACACCAGCTAAGGCACCACCAGCTACTAGTGTCAAGCCGCCAACAAAGGAGGTAAAGAGGATCATTAAAGTTGATGAAGCAGAAAAGCCTTTCCCGCATGGGACTCCACACGGTTCACCAACCGTTATTGCAAGCAGATGTTCCCCATCCTAGCTGAGAAGAACTACAATAATGAACATCTACTTATTGTCCCAACCCATTTTGTGGATTTTGTGGAGCCCCGCATAGAGAGGAGACAGTGGGGATTTTTGAGGAGGCAGCCGTGAGAGGCCAACTTATCATGGGTAGTTGAATTCTACTACAACTTCTACTCACCTACTCTGCAGACTGTCTACGTTCATCAGCAGCAAGTCTCTATCTCCAAGAGTGCCATACAGAGAGTACTGGATCTTCCACCTAGCTTAGAGGGATTGGATGCATATCAGGAGGCCTCTCTTAAGCACCAGATGTATCAGTTCGACTAGGATATCGTCCTTGGAGTTATAGCCCAACCTGGCAGCACCTGGATCTATGGGCAGTATCGGTCAAAACCCAAGAGCATCTCAGCCCAGTCACTTATCTTGGAGGCTCACGTGTGGGCACAGATTATGTCCCACTATATCTTTCTGAGCACTCACGAGTTCACCTTCACAGCAGACATGGCTATTCTCATCTGATGCATCCTGACAGAGCAACCTCTCAACCTGTCCCGACTCATCCGACAGGCAATGGGACATGTACAAATTGTGGGTAACCTGCCTTTCCCCGCCTCAGTTTCAGATTTAGTCTCTGCCGCAAGTGTATCCTATCGGGCAGGAGACACGAAGGTCATGATCCCTAGGGCCGACCAGTATGTCCCGAATGGGAAGTACATCAGGCCACCAGTTCCCTCTGCGAGCCGACCTCCAGGCCCATCTTTGGATACTCCTCCTTCTTCTACTCCACCATCATCCACACCATAAGTACCATCCATCCATCAGATGTTCCTTCAGATCCTTGGGAGGTTCGACTAGCAAGACCAGCAGATGGAGCAAATAGAGTGCCGTAACAAGCGCCGATACACCTATCTGAAGGAACTCATACTTGGTACCCACCCACCTCTGGAACAGAAGGACACCCCAGATTCCCCTTCACCCAGTAGCACAGGGAGCCATGGCGAACCAGACAGCAAAGGCGATGCTTCCAGCCCTACCTTGCTCCTTACTGATGGCATGGAGGACCGTGCCAAGTCTTAAGTGTGGGGAGGTCAGTCCTTGACCTCCAGAGGTAATTTCTCTCTCTTAACACCAACATTTGACTTTTTCTTTTGTTAGGTAGGATAGATTGCATGATAATAATTGCTTGCATGTATGTTTTGCTTGGTTGAAATAATAAATTTCTTTTCAAGACCTTATTTTATAGTATTTCACTAATTCAAATTCAATTTCGTGTTAAACTTGTTTGGAAATTTTAAATTGGAACATGGGTTATAGCTAAGAACACGCAACAGCTTAATTATATGGTTACATAATTTAACCATGATTTTTATTCTTGTGTGTTTTCTTCTTTATGATTGTAATCTATAGTTTGTTCCATTCTATATGTCCATTATTTAGTATTTTTGCATGCATACATATGATTGAGGCCATCATTTGTTATTAGCTCACTTATCCCAAACAGCCTACCATTTTAATTACCCTTGTTTGCCACTTTGAGCCTTTTAATCCCTATTTGTTCTGTATTTTACCACATCACTAGCCTTAAGCAGAAAAACAATTAATTACCCTAATTGAATCTTTGATTAGCTTAAGATAGAGATTGTGTATCAATTAAGTGTGGGGAATTATGGGAACTTGGGTTGATAAAATTGTGTTGTATTTTATTGACAAAAGTATTGAGAATTTGGGTGCATACTCATGTGAGACCAAAAAAATCATGTGCATTGATATGTTATATTTTTTTTTTATGTTCATAAAAAAAAATATTACAATATAAATAAATAAATAAATAAATAGGGGGCAAAATTACCCCAACATTAAGTTTAATAAAAGATCAATGCATATGTGGTGAAATTAAAAAAAAATTTGATGCATGAGTATGTGAAATATACAAAAGTGAGAGTATGGGTAGCTAGGAATAATTTCATATATATAGAGTGTGTGTATGTTAGGTGAGAACTTAGGTTAGTCAAAGATTCATATTATAGCTCAGTTGGCCATACATATATCCTCACCTTCACCTTAGCCCATTACAACCTTGAAAAGACTTCATGATGTTTGCATTTGTGCACTAGACATTTGTTGATTGGTTAGATGAAGAACAAGGTTTTAGAAAGCATGACTAGAGAAGAGTAGAGTGAATTAACCCTAGATACTTGAGCGATTAGAGTGCATATACAATACCAGTGAGGGTTCAATGCTTGATTCTATGTTTCCTGCTTTCATGAGCTATCTTCTTACAAGTTTACTTGTCTTTTATTGTGTGATTTGAATTAGTGAAATCTGATTTATGTTTGTCTTGGAGAACTTGTTACTTTTAACCAAGTAGATAGAAACATCTTAGCATTTAGTTGCATTCACATACATAGGTTGCATCTCATGAGTCTTACTTTCCCCCATTTATTCCTTTTGTCTCCTTGAGCTTAGCATGAGTACATGCTAATATTTAAGTGTGGGGATTTTAATAAACCACTATTTTATAGTTTATCTTGTGCTAATTTGAGTGGTTTTTATCAAGTATTTGCACACTCATTCATACAATTTGCATGATTTTACAATTCCTTCCTAATTTTGTTCTATGGTTGAAAACTTGCTTCCTAAGCCTTTAAATTATGTATTTTAATTCCCTTTTATACCATTCGATGCCGTGATCTGTGTTATAAGTGTTTTCAGGCTATATAAGGCAGGAATGGCTTAGAGGATGGAGAGGAAGCTTACAAAAATGGAAGGAGCACAAGAAATAGAGATAACCAGCGAGGATCGACGCACACGCAAGGCTCACGCGTGCACGTGATTTGGAGATTTTCACAGCGACGCGTGCGCGTACCTGACGCGTACGCGTGATAAGCGAGATTGCACAGCGATGCGTGCGCGTACCTGATGCGTACGCATGACAAGTGAAGAGGACCATCGACCTGTACGTGTGACGTGTGCCATGTGCAGAAATTGTAGAAGATGCTGGGGGTGATTTTGGGCTGGTTGTGGACCCAGTTTTCAGCCCAGAAACACAGACTAGAGCCAGGGGACAAGCAGAGACTCAACACACATTCATTTTTACACAGTTTTTTAGTTTTTAGTTTTGAATCTTAGAGAGAAAACACTACTTCCTCTAGGGTTCTTCACATTCATAGTTTTAGAGTTTTATGCTTTTGATTTGGATATTGAGAAGAGTTACTACCTCCGTTGAAGTTTCCATCATTCTAGTTTGTTTCCTTATTTCCTTACTCTTTTAATCAGCCATTTACCCTGTTCAGAATTACATATGGATATCTTTGACTTTGGAATTTATTAATGCAAAGAATTATTTTTACCTTTAATTAATTTTCTGTTATTATTTTATTTGAATTTTGATGTCTTCTTTTCTTTCCCTATTATCGTTTATGAAAATGACATTCATGTCAATGGAGTAGACTCCCAACTTGACTTGGGAGTTGATTAAAAGGAGACCCTTGAGTTGGAATACTCAAGTGTTAATTGGAAATTTGAAGTTGTTGGCTGGCTCTCTAGTCACTAACGCTAATCCTTCCATAGGAGAAGATTTGGACTTGTAAATTGGGGCTGGTTCAGTTACTTGACTTTCCTTTTTTCGTTAAGGGATAACTAAGTAAAAACAACAATCTCTTACCATTACACTTGAAAATATTCGACAAGGATAAAACTTTCAATTAATATTCTCCCAATCAAGGCTTTTTATTTCAATTATATAAAACCTCTCATTAATTTTCATTGCTTTAATTAATAATTATTTTAATTTCCTGTTCTCCAACTCTAAAATTCTCAGAAAAATTCCTGACCAATAACTTGCACTCTTTTGTCAACTCATTGGTAGACGACCTTTGAATTCTACTCCTAGTATTTTATTCTTGAGTTGTGACAATTCTTTCTAAATTGATAAGCGGAATTTTCGTCGGTTAAGAATTGTACTTGTAACGCTGTTCTTATTATAAATTCTTAATTGATAATTTTCCGCCCGTCAAATACTTCAAAGAACTTCTCCACCATATCAGAAAAAATGGAGAGCATACACCTCTGAAAGGTGGTAGAAGCATTGCATAAGCCAAATGGCATTCTCCTGTAAGCAAACACTCCATATGGGCATGTGAATGCTGTCTTTTCTTGATCCTGTGGATCCACTACAATCTGATTATAACCAGAATAACCATCCAGAAAATAATGGAATGCATGCCCTGCTAACCTCTCTAGCATCTGATCTATGAATGGTAAAGGAAAATGATCCTTTCTTGTGGTGTTATTGAGTCTCCTGTAATCAATAAACATACGCCACCCTATAACTGTTCTTGTGGGAATCAGTTCATTTTTTTCATTGTGAACCACTGTCATTCATCCCTTCTTGGTTACAACTTAGACAGGGCTCACCCAGGGGCTGTCTGAAATAGGGTAGATAATCCCAGCCTCCCAGAGTTTTATGACTTCCTTTTGCACTACTTCCTTCATAGCTGGATTCAGCTGCCTTTGTGGTTGAACCACAGGTTTGGCATCATTTTTTAGCCAGATTTTGTGCATGCATCGGTTTGGACTAATGCCTTTAAGGTCACTTATGGTCCACCCAAGAGCTGTCTTGTGTGTCCTTAGCACTTGGATTAGTTCCTTTTTTTCTTGTGGTTCTAAAGCAGATGTTATGATCATAGGATAAGTATCCCCATCTACTAGAAATGCCTACTTCAAGGATGATGGTAGTGGCTTGGGCTCAAGTTTAAGAGGCTTATCCTCTGCCTTAGGAGCTTTCAAAGGCAACTTCATTTCTTCTGGCTCCTCCAAATCAGGTTGGGCATAAAAAAAGATGTCATTCACCTCTTCTTCGAGTCTCTCAACTATGTTCATTTCTTTCACCAGGGAGTCAATGATATCGTTGCCCATGCACTCCTCTGAGGTATCTGGGTGCTACAAAGCTTTGACAGCATTCATCATGAACTCATCCTCGTTGACTCTTAGGGTTACTGGTTACTTCCCCTTTTTGAACGTCAATGAGGGTCCGTCCTGTAGCTAGGAAAGGTCTTCCTAGAATGAGGGACGCACTCTTGTGCTCGTATATTTCTAGCACCACAAAATCTGTGGGGAAAGCAAAGCGTCCAATCCTAACAATCATGTCCTCAACCACGCCTGATAGAAACTTGACAGAGCCATTAGCAAGTTGAAGACATATGCGTGTTGGTTTGACTTCGTGAGTCAAACATAGCCTCTTTATTAATGATGCAGGTATTAGGTTGATGCTTGCTCCAAGATCATATAGGGCTGTCCTTGTGCAAGCATCCCCTAGGGTGCATGGTTTCATAAAGTTCCCCAGATCTTGAAGCTTCTCTGGTAAGCTCTTTTGGATTATTGCACTGTATTCTTCAGTGAGGAGGACTATTTCTACCTCTCTCCAATCCTTCTTATGACTTAAGATATCTTTTTTAAACTTAGCATAAGAAGGTATCTATTCAAGAGCCTCTATAAAAGGGATCTTGATCTCCAGTGTCCTGAGATAGTCTACAAAGAAGGAAAACTGTTTATCTTTTTCTGCTTGACGGAGTTTCTGGGAAAATGGCATCTTGGTCCTGTACTGATCAACTCTAGTTGATGCAGGTTGAGTGCCTAAAGTACTGGGAGGGGGCTTATTAGCTTGCTTAGGAGGGTTCTTGTTAGCACTTGTATATGTCTGATCATCCCTACTTGGGTGTTCAACGCCCTTGTTGCCCCCTTCCTGACGTTCAACGCCAAGACTACTGCTCTCTCCTTGGCGTTGAATGCCAATGGCATTCTTCCCTGGGCGTTCAACGCCCTCAGAGGTGCCTTGGACTGCATTCTGTTTATCCTCTGTCAACACTTCCTCCCCTTGTCTCCTATTTTTCTGAGGTTGGGTATTTAGAGTTTTTCCACTCCTCAGTTGGATAGCCTGACATTCTTACCTTATCTGTTTAGATAACTGCTGCCTTGTTTGACTCAGCTGTGTCTCTATATTCCTGTTGTAAGCCTGAGTTTCTCACAAAGCATCTTGAAATTCCAGCAACGGCTGTGCAAGGGCATGTAGCTGCTGAGTGTTGAATCCATATTTGACGATATATTTTGGTTTTATTTGAGTGGATTTCATCATATAAACTCATATTTATTCATTTATATTTGCTGAGTGTGTGAATGCACAATCTACTATGCATACGCACAAGAAGCACAACAGCATGTGTGTGTACGCACGACAATCTGTACGTACGCACAAGTAAAAGATCAGCAAGTGTGCATACAAATCTGTGCGTACGCATAGGTCTCAGCACGTGACCTCATTAATACAAATCACTGAGAACGATATCTGGGCCTCCAGAGCCCAGTTTTGGGACTTTCTGAAGATGATTGAGTGCTATATCAAAAGGCTATCACTCCATGTGACATGGGGGAGCAATTAGGGTTAGCTTAATATAATGTTGTAGGTCATTCTAGAGAGAGAAGCTCCTCATTCTCTCTAGAAATTATGGTTATTAGTTTAAGTTCTCTTTAGTTCCTCTTTTTAATTCTTGTTTTCATCTAGTTTCTTCGACCTTTCTTTGTTCTATTGTCTTAATTTTCTTAGTTTATCTTGTCATTTTCTCAATTTTGTCACTTTTATGTATTTGCACTCTTTGTTAATTTTAATTTCTATTAATTCAATTTATGTTTTATGTTCATTTAATGCTTATTTGAGTTATTGTTATTAATTTCTTGCTTTTGCTAGTTAGATTTTATTTTTAATATAATTTAATATTATTTTATTTTCATGCACACCAAGTGTTTGATAAAATGCTTGGGTTTGTATTTACCTAGTTTTTCTTCACTCTTGTCTTGGAATTAAGGACTTTGGTGACCCTTGAGTCATTGATGCCCATTCTTGATTGATATATTAGAGTAGTTAGTTGATTTGGTATCCACTAACTCTAAGTCTTCCATTAATAGAGTTGACTAGGACTTGTGGATTGAAATCAATTATGCCTATTTGACTTATCTTCGATGTAGGATTGACTAAGTAGGATTAACTCTTCATAATCATCATGTGTTTGTGGTTAATGGCTAGGATAGGTAACCTTAGCTTCCAAACCTTGCCAAGAGGTTTCTTAGCATTTGAATTTCCAATCCTTTCGATTAATTGCCTTTGAATTTAATTGTTTTGAGTTTAATTCCTTTCATGCTTATTTGATTCCTTGCTATTTACATTACTTGCTTCTCTTGCAATCAAAATCCCATTTCCCTCAAAGCCAATAATTGAGCATCTCATTGCAATTCCTAGGAAAGACGACACGGGAGTTTAAATACTCTCAGTTTATATTTGTTTTGAATTGTGACAATTCTTATGATTTAAAATTTGATTTGAGAATTAGTTGTTGTTTTGGACTATACTTGCAACGAAGGAATTCTATTAAGAAATTCTAGATTGACAATAGTTCTCATTATAAAATTTTTGGCACCATTACCGGGGAGTTGCAATGGTGTTATATTGTTGGCTATTGTTAATATGTGAATATGTGAATAGTTTGTTTTTGATTGATTGCTTATTTTGCTAGTTTTAGGAGTTCAATTTATTTGTTCCTATTACCTTTGGTTTTTATTTTCTTTTTATCCTATGAATTCTCACCCATTGCATTATGAGTTTTGTTGCTATTCTATTATCGGAATTGGGCATTTCAAATGCTTGTTACCTAGATGGAACAAAAAGAATTCACAACATGATTTGGGTGCATAAGCTTTGGAATCTCAAAAGCCTTGGAAAATACAAGCTTGGGTGGGATTTTAAAGAGGTTGGAAACACAAGCCTCCTTGTTGAGAGCTTTTCAATAAAGTCCAACTTAAGGACTCTAAATAGAAGTGCTAGGTAGGAGACACCCCACCATGGTAACATTGTTCTAACTCCTCTCTTTTTGTCTATATTTTGACTTAGTTGCTTCTTGTTTTGATTGGTTAGCTTAGAATTAGTTTAATTTTGAGTTTAGTAGGTTGATTTCTGTATGGATCATGAATTTATGGGTTTTTGAATGTTTTGGGGGTGAGCTTTTGTTGAGGTAAGGCTTAGTGCCTTGGAATTTGAAGAAAAACTTTTTGGAAAAACAGGGCACTGTGCGTGCGCACACCACTGTGCGTACGCACATAATCACTTAAAATCATGTTCTGTACGTATACACCCAGCTGTGCGTATGCACACTACCTTGCCAAGCCACTGTTGGGAGCGCTCGCATGCTATGCGCGCGCATTCCCCTGTTTTCTTGCGCTTTGTGCGTGCGCACGTTCTTGTGCGTACGCACGCAACCTTCTTTTTGCGCACTGTATGCGTACGCACCACCTTGTGCGTATGCACACTCGCTTACACCCATTCTGTTGGGAGCGCTGGCACGCCCTGTGCGTACGAACCCCTGCCCAATTTTGTTCCTATGCATGCGCACGGACCTGTGTGCGCGCACACATGATCCTTCAAAAAAAATTTGTCTTGTGCGTGCGCACCTTTCTGTGCGTATGCACACTTCTTAATTCCTCTTCTGCCTGGAGCGCTCGCATAGAGTGTGCACTCACATCCTTCCATTTTCCACCTAGTGATTGTACGTACAGATTTTGGGCAAAATTTTGTTGCACCTTGAATTAAGCCCTAACGCACTTCCACCCTCTCCACCCATCCCTTCTCTTACTTTTGCGCTCTTTTCTACTTATTCTAGTTGCTTTTCATTGCATTTCATTTCTCATTTTAGTAAGTATATTAGTCTTAAGTTTCATTATTGTTAATTGAATAAATTGCAAGTGTTTGATTGATATTGATCGGGTTGCTTCTTGTTTGGAATTTTGGCTTAAATTTTGATGAATATATGCACTAAGCATTAAGTCGTTACTTGATTGCCTAAATGAATTGTGATTTTGATTCATATGTTGTAGCTACCATATGCATTAGACTATATCCTTGGTTGGCAACTTAATCATGAATTGTGCATTTTTACTTTAGTGAATTGAAATGAATTACTTGTTTATCATGGTTTTAAAATCAATACTAGCACATTACAAAGCACTTGTTTGTTTTTAATGCTTTGCATTTGTTTGAGTGACTTAACTTGATTCTTATCAAGCTTATCACGTTTTGCAATAAGTACCTTTACCATGTGACTATTGCAATATGTGTCATGATGAATGAGTAGTTTTCTTTTCATTGTTGGATTGGTTATTGTTATTGTGCTTCTATATCAATTGTGCGCTTTCACTTGCACAATTTCAATATCCAATATCTTATATATTTAATTCACTTTAGTTGTGGTTACCTAGGTTTGTTTGTGCCCTCTCTCTTGTTTTTCTTCACCTGCAACCCAGGCCACTTAATTGAGGAACACATGCTATTTTTTTCCTGATTGTGTGGTTATTATTCTACCTGGCCAATGTGTATGTTCTAAACAGTGCACAATTAGAAAACACACATTGTCTTCTTTCATACCACACTCATATGAACTCTTCCTCAATTCCTGTTTATTTTTTTTATACAGTAACCCGAGCCCCAGCGCCCACCAGCTGAAGGTGGAGCCTTATAGTTCGTCACCCCCAGATTGAGTGCATGCACGGAGGACCGTGCAACGTTTAAGTGTGGGGGGGGGAGATCCGCAAATTTTGGGGCATAAATTTTCTCTTCCAAAACACTTTGCAACATTTTCATGTTTTGATAGCTATTTTTTTGTGAATATTCGTTTAGTATTTCATCACATTGCACTTTGCTTAGTTTGCTTGTATATATCTTAGCTTGATTATAGTTTTATAGTAGTAAATATTTCCATGATACCTAGTATAGGAAATAAGTTTGGTAATAACAACAAAGAATTTTCAAGAAATCCCTTTTAGGGAGTTCCATTGACTAGATTTGAAAACTTATTTTTGAACTTGTTTGAAGTATTCTTCTTTTGGAACATAGAAAATAGCTTGAACAAAACACCTGATGAGATTTAAGCTTCAATTGTGTGGTTGCACATTTTCAACAACAAAGTTTGTTCTTGTGTACTATACTCCTTTAAGATTGTAATCTTAGATATGCTTGAATCTTTATGTCCTATATTTGATGTTTTGAATGCATTTAGTATGATTGAGGCCATTTCTGAAATTGAACTCACTTAACCCATATGGCCAACCCTTATATCTACCCTTGTAAACCACTTTTGAGCCTTTTAATTCCCCTTTTATTCTAATATTAAGCACATCATTCATCCTAAGCGAAAGACCACTATGTCCATGAATTGTATCTTTGTTTAGCTTGGGTTGAAGAGTGTGAATTATTCAAGTGTGGGGGACATTTGTGAGAAACATTGCTAGAAGTTACTTTGGGCTTTCATTATGAATATATGGAAGAAATGGGTAAACATTCATGCATTCATTACTTAAAACATATGCATCTCTTTTGGATGGCAAAAGAAAAAAATTTTGGTGTACGTACATTGTTAACAAAAAAAAAAGTAAAGAAATGACAATAAAAGTGTGAATAAAGAAAGCATATGTGTGTGCATTAGAAAGAAAATGCATGAGTGAATGTAAGAAAGGGGATAAATAGGGAGTAAGTGGGTTTCTTTTGTGTACATAGGTTTCTATAGGATTAAGTGGGATACTTGAGCTAATCAAATATCCAATTTGCTAAGTCCACTTAACCATATTAATCCTACCTTTATCCTAGCCCCATTACAACCCTCCAAAGACCTCATAATTTTTGCATTCATGCATCAAGTATTAGTTGATTGTTAGATGACTAGCAAATCCTAGAAAACATGATTAAAGGAGAATTGAGTGATTAACCCCTAAACACTGAGCGACTAGAGTGTATACACATCTGGTGAGGGGTTCGATAGCTCAATTCTAGGTTCTTATTTCTTATATTGTATCTTCTTGCAAGTTGCTGTTAGTTTTTGAAAATTTCATATCAAATCTTTGGACATTGATCATATTGCTATATTTTCTTGCCTTGGCCCTAATGATCTATTTATGATTGATTGGAATTCTCCTGTTTATTTTTGCCAAACTACATAGGAACCATAATAGACATAGATAGATAGTAGTTAGTATAGTTGCATACATATAAGTAGTTGCATTGAATAAATCGCTTGCCCTTTGATCCTTCTCCTTGGATTGTGATTAGCATGAGGACATGCTATATTTTAAGTGTGGGGGAATTGATGAATCCATATTTGCTGATATATTTTGGTTTGATTTGAGTGAATTTAAACATATAAACTCACATTTATTCATCCAAATAGCATACTTTTGTGTTCTCTCCCAAAATTGAGCTTAATTATGAAAACATGCTATTTTTTTCTTAATTTAATCAATTTTATCCCACTTTCATCCCATTTGATGCCTTGATTATTTTGATGAGTGATTTCAGGTATAATAGGTTGGAATGGCTTGATGAGAGTGGAGGAGAAGCGTGCAACAGGGAGAAAACATGAAGAAAACAAAGGAGAAGCACACACTGGGGTGTGCGTATGCACAATCTACTATGGATACGCACAAGAAGCACAACAGCATGTGTGCGTACGCTTGACAATCTATGCGTACAGACAGGTGAAAGATCAGCAAGTGTGCGTACGCACAGGTCCCAGCACATTACCTCATTAATGCAAATCGTTGAGGGCGATTTTTGGGCCTCCATAGCCCAGTTTTAGGACTTTCTGAAGCTGATTGAGTGCTATATCAAAGGGCCATCATTCCATGTGAAAGGGGGGAGAAATTAGGGTTAGTTTAGCAACATAAAGGTCATTTTCTAGACAGAGAAGCTCCCCTTTCTCTCTAAAAATTAGGGTTTTTAGTTTAATTTCTTTGTAATTTCTCTTTTTAATTCTTATTTTCATCTAGTTTCTTCTACCTTTCTTTCTTCTATTGTCTTGATTTTCTTAGTTTATCTTCTCAATTTCTCAATTTTGTCACTTTTATGTTAATGGATACTCTTGTTAATTTTAATTTTAATTAATGCAATTTTATATTTTCAGGTTAATTGTAGCTTCCTTTAATTGTTATCATTATTTTCCTCCTTTTGTAGCCTTAGAATTTACTTTCATTGCAATTTAATTTGATTTTATTTTCATGCATGCCAAGTGTGTTATAAAATGTTTGGCTAAATTTTTGCTTAGTTTTTCATACTCTTGGTTGGGAAATTGGGTGAACTTGAGTGGTGGATGTCCATTCTATATTGTGTTGGAATTGTTAGTTGATTTGGTTTCCACTAACTCTAAGCATTCCATTAATAGAGTTAGCTAGGACTTGTGGATTGAGATCAGTTATGCGCTTTTGACAAATTCTCGATGTTAGGATTGACTAATTAGGATTAATTCTACACAATTACCATATTTGTGGTCCATAACTAGGATAGGAAGCCTTGATTCTCCAATTCTTGCCAAGAGCACTTTTTTGCCGTTTAATTCCCTTTTTATTGCTTTAATTGTTTTCATTTAATTCCTTGCCTGCTCGTTTCATTCCTTGCTATTTACATTCCTTATCTCATGCCTTCAAACACCCATTTTCCCCCAAAGCCAATAATTGATCATTTTATTGCAATACCTAGGGAAGACGACCCGGGACTTAAATCTCCTGGTTTATATTTGTTTTGAACTGTGACATTCTTTTGAATTTAAAATTTGATTTGAGAATTAGTTGTTAGTATGGACTATACTTTCAATAAAGGAATTCTATTAAGAAATTCTATATCAACACTAAATTCTCTTTATCAAAATTTTTTAGGATCCGCAAATTTTGGGGCGTAAATTTTCTCTTCCTATACACTTTGCATCATTTTCTTGTTTTGATAGCTATGTTTTTGTGAATATTTGTTTAATATTTCATCACATTGCACTTTGCTTAGTTTGCTTGTATATATCTTAGCTTGATTATAGTTTTATAATAGTAAATATTTCCATGATACCTAGTATAGGAAATAAGTTTGGTAATAACAACAAAGAATTTTCAAGAAATCCCTTTTAGGGCATTCCATTAACTAGATTAGAAAACTTGTTTTTGAACTTGCTTGAAGTATTCTTCTTTTGGAACATAGAAAAGAGCTTGAACAAAACACCTGATGAGATTTAAGCTTCAATTGTGTGGTTGCACATTTTCAACAACAAAGTTTGTTCTTGTGTGCTATACTCCTTTAAGATTATAATCTTAGATATGCTTGAATCTTTATGTCCTATATTTGATGTTTTGAATGCATTTAGTATGATTAAGGCCATTTTTGAAATTGAACTCACATAACCCATCTGGCTAACCCTTATATCTACCCTTGTAAACCACTTTTGAGCCTTTTAATTCCCCTTTTATTCTAATATTAAGCACATCATTCACCCTAAGCGAAAGACCACTATGACCTTGAATTGTATCTTTGATTAGCTTGGGTTGAAGAGTGTGTATTATTCAAGTGTGGGGGAAATTTGTGAGAAACATTGGTAGAAGTTACTTTGGGCTTTCATTATGAAAATATGGAAGAGATGGGTAAACATTCATGCATTCATTACTTAAAACATATGCATCTCTGTTGGATGACAAAAGAAAAAATTTTGGTGTACATACTTTGTTAACAAAAAAAAAGTAAATAAATGACAATAAGAGTGTGAATAAGGAATGCACATGTGTGTGAATTAGAAAGGAAATGCATGAGTGAATGTGAGAAAGGGGATAAAAAGGGAGTAAGTGGGTTTCTTTTGTGTACATAGGTTAATATAGGATTAGGTGGGATGTTTGAACTAATCAAAGATCCAATTTTCTAAGTCCACTTAACCATATTAATCCTACCTTTATCCTAGCCCCATTACAACCCTCAAAAGACATCATAATATTTGCATTCATGCATCAAGTTTTATTTGATTGTTAGATGACTAGCAAATCCTAGAAAACATGATTAAAGGAAAATTGAGTGATTAAGCCCTAAACACTGAGCAACTAGAGTGTATATACATCTGGTGAGGGGTTCGATCGCTCAATTTTAGGTTCTTATCTCTTATATTGTATCTTCTTGCAAGTTGCTGTTAGTTTTTGAAAATTTCATATCAAATCTTTGGACATTGATCATATTGCTATATTTTCTTGCCTTGGCCCTAATGATCTATTTATGATTGATTGGAATTCTCTTGTTTGTTTTTGCCAAACTCCATACGAACCATAGTATAGACATAGATAGATAGTAGTTAGTATAGTTGCATACATATAAGTAGTTGCATTGAATAAATTGCTTGCCCTTTGATCCTTCTCCTTAGATTGTGACTAGCTTGAGGACATGCTATATTTTAAGTGTGGGGTAATTGATGAATCCATATTTGATGATATATTTTGGTTTGATTTGAGTGAATTTCAACATATAAACTCATATTTATTCATCCAAATAGCATACTTTTGTGTTCTCTGCCAAAATTGAGCTTAATTATGAAAACATGCTATTTTGTTCTTAATTTAATCAATTTTATCCCACTTTCATCCCATTTGATGCCTTGATTATTTTGACGAGTGATTTCAGGTATAATAGGTTGGAATGGCATGATGAGAGTGGAGGAGAAGCGTGCAATAGGGAGAAAACATGAAGAAAACAAAGGAGAAGCACACACTGGGGTGTGCGTATGCACAATCTACTATGAATACACACAAGAAGCACAACAGCATGTGTGCGTACGCCTGACAATCTATGCGTACGGACAAGTAAAAGATCAGCAAGTGTGCGTACGCACAGGTCCCAGCACATTACCTCATTAATGCAAATCGCTGAGGGTGAATTTTGGGGCTCCATAGCCCAGTTTTAGGACTTTCTGAAGCTGATTAAGTACTGTATCAAAGGGCCATCATTCCATGTGAAAGGGGGGAGAAATTTGGGTTAGTTTAGCAACATATAGGTCATTTTCTAGACACAGAAGCTCCCCCTTCTCTCTAAAAAATAGGGTTTTTAGTTTAATTTCTTTGGGATTTCTCTTTTTAATTCTTGTTTTCATCTAGTTTCTTTACCTTTCTTTCTTCTATTGTCTTGATTTTCTTAGTTTATCTTCTTAATTTCTTAATTTTGTCACTTTTATGTTAATGGATACTCTTGTTAATTTTAATTTTAATTAATGCAATTTTATGTTTTCAGGTTAATTGTAGCTTCCTTTAATTGTTATCATTATTTTCCTCCTTTTGTAGCCTTAGAATTTACTTTCATTGCAATTTAATTTGATTTTATTTTCATGCACGCCAAGTGTTTTATAAAATGTTTGGCTAAATTTTTGATTAGTTTTTCATACTTTTGGTTGGGAAATTGGGTGAACTTGAGTGGTGGATGTCCATTCTATATTGTGTTGGAATTGTTAGTTGATTTGGTTTCCACTAACTCTAAGCCTTCCATTAATAGAGTTGGCTAGTACTTGTGGATTGAGATTAGTTATGCCTTTTTGACAAATTCTCGATGTTAGGATTGACTAATTAGGATTAATTCTACACAATTACCATATTTGTGGTCCATAACTAGGATAGGTAGCCTTAATTCTCCAATTCTTGCCAAGAGCCCTTTTTGCCGTTTAATTCCCTTTTTTTGCATTAATTGTTTCCATTTAATTCCTTGTCTGCTCGTTTCATTCCTTGCTATTTACATTCCTTATCTCATGCCTTCAAACACCCATTTTCCCCCAAAGCCAATAATTGATCATTTCATTGCAACTCCTAGGTAAGACGACCCGAGACTTAAAACTCCTGGTTTATATTTGTTTTGAACTGTGACATTCTTTTGAATTTAAAATTTGATTTGAGAATTAGTTGTTGGTTTGGACTATACTTTCAATGAAGGAATTCTATTAAGAAATTCTATATCAACACTAAATTCTCTTTATCAAAATTTTTTATGATCCACAAATTTTACGGCGTAAATTTTCTCTTCCTATACACTTTGCATCATTTTCTTGTATATATCTTAGCTTGATTATAGTTTTATAGTAGTAAATATTTCCTTGATACCTAGTATAGGAAATAAGTTTGGTAATAACAACAAAGAATTTTCAAGAAATCCCTTTTAGGGCATTCCATTGACTAGATTTGAAAACTTGTTTTTGAACTTGCTTAAAGTATTCTTCTTTTAGAACATAGAAAAGAGCTTGAACAAAACACCTGATGAGATTTAAGCTTCAATTGTGTGGTTGCATATTTTCAATAACAAAGTTTGTTCTTGTGTGCTATACTCCTTTAAGATTATAATCTTAGATATGCTTGAATCTTTATGTCCTATATTTGATATTTTGAATGCATTTAGTATGATTAAGGCCATTTCTGAAATTGAACTCACATAACCCATCTGGCCAACCATTATATCTACCCTTGTAAACCACTTTTGAGCCTTTTAATTCCCCTTTTATTCTAATATTAAGCACATCATTCAGCTTAAGCGAAAGACCACTATGTCCATGAATTGTATCTTTGATTAGCTTGGGTTGAAGAGTGTGTATTATTCAAGTGTGGGGGTAATTTGTGAGAAATATTGGTAGAAGTTACTTTGGGCTTTCATTATGAAAATATGGAAGAGATGGGTAAACATTCATGTATTCATTACTTAAAACATATGCATCTCTTTTGGATGACAAAAGAAAAAATTTTGGTGTACATACTTTGTTAACAAAAAAAAAAGTAAAGAAATGACAATAAGAGTGTGAATAAAGAATGCACATGTGTGTGAATTAGAAAGGAAATGCATGAGTGAATGTGAGAAAGGGGATAAATAGGGAGTAAGTGGTTTCTTTTGTGTACATAGGTTAATATAGGATTAAGTGGGATGCTTGAGCTAATCAAAGATCCAATTTGGTAAGTCCACTTAACCATATTAATCCTGCCTTTATCCTAGCCCCATTACAACCCTCAAAAGACATCATAATATTTGCATTCATGCATCAAGTATTATTTGATTGTTAGATGACTAGCAAATCCTAGAAAACATGATTAAAGGAAAATTGAGTGATTAAGCCCTAAACACTGAGCAACTAGAGTGTATACACATCTGGTGAGGGGCTCGATCGCTCAATTCTAGGTTCTTATCTCTTATATTGTATCTTCTTGCAAGTTACTGTTAGTTTTTGAAAATTTCATATCAAATCTTTGGACATTGATCATATTGCTATATTTTCTTGCCTTGGCCCTAATGATCTATTTATGATTGATTGAAATTCTCTTGTTTGTTTTTGCTAAACTCCATAGGAACCATAATTTAGACATAGATAGATAGTAGTTAGTATAGTTGCATACATATAAGTAGTTGCATTGAATAAATCGCTTGCCCTTTGATCCTTCTCCTTGGATTGTGATTAGCATGAGGAAATGCTATATTTTAAGTGTGGGGGAATTGATGAATCCATATTTGATGATATATTTTGGTTTGATTTGAGTGATTTTCAACATATAAACTCACATTTATTCATCCAAATAGCACACTTTTGTGTTCTCTCCCAAAATTGAGCTTAATTATGAAAAATGCTATTTTGTTCTTAATTTAATCAATTTTATCCCACTTTCTTCCCATTTGATGCCTTGATTATTTTGACGAGTGATTTCAGGTATAATAGGTTGGAATGGCTTGATGAGAGTGGAGGAGAAGCATGCAATAGGGAGAAAACATGAAGAAAATAAAGGAGAAGCACACACTGGGGTGTGCGTATGCACAATCTACTATAGATACGCACAAGAAGCACAACAGCATGTGTGCGTACGCATGACAATCTATGCGTACGGACAAGTAAAAGATCAACAAGTGTGCGTACGCATAGGTCTCAGCACATTACCTCTTTAATGCAAATCGCTGAGGGCGATTTTTGGGCCTCCATAGCCCAGTTTTAGGACTTTCTGAAGCTGATTGAGTGCTATATCAAAGGGCCATCATTCCATGTGAAAGGGGGGAGAAATTAGGGTTTGTTTAGCAACATATAGGTCATTTTCTAGACACAGAAGCTCCCCCTTCTCTCTAAAAATTAGGATTTTTAGTTTAATTTCTTTGTAATTTCTCTTTTTAATTCTTGTTTTCATCTCGTTTCTTCTACCTTTCTTTCTTCTATTGTCTTGATTTTCTTAGTTTATCTTATCATTTTCTCAATTTTGTCACTTTTATGTTAATGGATACTTTTGTTAATTTTAATTTTAATTAATGCAATTTTATGTTTTCAGGTTAATTGTAGCTTCCTTTAATTGTTATCATTATTTTCCTCTTTTTGTAGCCTTAGAATTTACTTTGATTGCAATTTAATTTGATTTTATTTTCATGCACGCCAAGTGTTTTATAAAATGTTTGGCTAAATTTTTGCTTAGTTTTTCATACTCTTTGTTGGAAAATTGGGTGAACTTGAGTGGTGGATGTCCATTCTATATTGTGCTGGAATTGTTAGTTGATTTGGTTTCCACTAACTCTCAGCCTTCCATTAATAGACTTGGCTAGGACTTGTGGATTGAGATCAATTATGCCCTTTTGACAAATTCTCAATGTTAGGATTGACTAATTAGGATTAATTCTACACAGTTACCATATTTGTGGTCCATAACTAGGATAAGAAGCCTTAATTCTCCAATTCTTGCCAAGAGCCCTTTTTTGCCGTTTAATTCCCTTTTTATTGCTTTAATTGTTTTCATTTAATTCCTTGCCTGCTCGTTTCATTCCTTGCTATTTACATTCCTTATCTCATGCCTTCAAACACCCATTTTTCCCCAAAGCCAATAATTGATCATTTCATTGCAACTCCTAGGGAAGACGACCCGGGACTTAAAACTCCTGGTTTATATTTGTTTTGAACTGTGACATTCTTTTGAATTTAAAATTTGATTTGAGAATTATTTGTTGGTTTGGACTATACTTTCAATGAAAGAATTCTATTAAGAAATTCTATATCAACACTAAATTCTCTTTATCAAAATTTTTTAGGATCCGTAAATTTTGGGGCATAAATTTTCTCTTCCTATACACTTTGCATCATTTTCTTGTTTTGATAGCTATGTTTTTGTGAATATTCATTTAGTATTTCATCACATTGCACTTTTCTTAGTTTGCTTGTATATATCTTAGTGATGCATGGAAAACTTGTCTCATAACAAATTTCCTTCGGCAAGTGTACCGAATTTGTCGTCAAGTAAAAACTCACAATAGAGTGAGGTCGAATCCCACAGGGATTGATTGATCAAGCAACTTTAATTAGAGGAATGTTCTAGTTGAGCGAATCAGAATTTGGGTTGAGAATTGCAGAAAATTAAATGGCGGGAAAGTAAATAACAGAAAAGTAAATGCTAGAAATAAAGAGCTGAATGTAGATGACGGAAAGTAAATTGCAGAATCTTAAATGGGAATGGGGTAATTGCTCATAAAAGTAAATGACAGAAATTAAATAGAATGGGTAAGATCAGAAATAGGGAGTTCATTGGGCTCAGGAGATGTTGCATTCTCTGGATCAATTTCATTTTCATCTCTTCCTCAATCAATGCACTCATTGATCTCCTTGGCAATCTTAACTGATCGAATTACAATTCCTTGTAATTTAATCTCTCAAATCTTGATCAATAGCCAATTCCTTGGTCAATTGCTCATGAGAAGAGATGAAATATGGTCACTGATTATACCACATGCATTTCCCAAATCAAGTGTTGAGAGGATTATAGTCACATGTCCATCCAAACCCAATTTGGTCCAGTATGAGAAAGCATTTCTAGCATGATCTCTTCATTCCTCTTTCAAGGTTCAAAAGAGATCCAAGTTTGAATAGCTTCTTTTCTAAGATAACAACCCAATTGGATGAAGATCGAAAGCTTTCAAGTAAAATCAAGAGAAAAGATAGAAGAAGAATAATGAAAACTAGTATTGATCCATCAAATTACAACAGAGCTCCCTAACCCAATGAAAGGGGTTTAGTTGTTCATAGCTCTGGAAAATGAAAACAAAAATGGAGAATACATGATGAAACTAGAAGTGCAGAGAAAGTAAAATACAGAGAGTAGTTCTATGCCAAGAGGCTCCCTATATTTTCCAACTCCCAAAATAATTTAAAGCTACTCCTATATATACTACTCTTCTGATCTTCTAGTTGCATCTTCAAGTCATGGGTATGGGCCTTTGAATCTTGAGTTTGAAGCAGTTATCTTCTTCATTGGGCTTGGCTTTACTTGCAGAGAGAAAGTGTGAAGTGGGCAGAGACTTTAGCTCAGGACGTTAGTGGTGTTAACGTTCAGTGAAAATATAGGTTCGAGAACGTTAGTGACAATCACCTTTTTCACTAACGTTCCTCACCCAAGTAAGAGTCACGTTAACCTCAATGTTAGTGGCATAAACGTTGCCACTAACGTTGCCTCTTTGTCCTTCGCACACGTTATTGGGACTTACCTTTCCCAATAACGTTGAGAAGCCTCCTCCTTCCCTACGTTAAGAGTCCACGTTAACTTAGTTAACGTGGCTCCTTAACGTAGGCTTGCCAACCTTCGAGAACGTTAGTGACACTTACCTTTGTCACTAACGTTCCAATGTTCCCCTAGCTCCCACGTTAGAGTCCACGTTAACTAGGTTAACGTGGCCTTTAACGTGGCTGTGCTAGCCATCTCCAATGTTAGTGACAAAGGTGAATGTCACTAACGTTGGCTCATCATCTCTCCTCCTCACGTTAGCTTCCACGTTAACTAAGTTAACGTGGGAGTTAACGTGGCTCATTGTGGCTTGTGTGGGCTCCTTCCAACGTTAGTGACAATGTTAGGTGTCACTAACGTTGGCGATCACCTTCCTTCTTCACGTTAGCTTCCACGTTAACTAGGTTAACGTGGGAGTTAATGTGGCTTATTGGGGCTTGTGTGGGTTAATCCCAACGTTAGTGACAATGTTTGGTGTCACTAACGTTGTCGATCACCTACTTTCTTCACGTTAGCTTCCATGTTAACTAGGTTAACGTGGAAGTTAACGTGACTTATTGTGACTTGGCCAACGTTAGTGACATAGTTGAATGTCACTAACGTTGGCTTCCCCTTTACTTCTTTAACGTTAGAGGCCACGTTAACTAAGTTAACGTGGCTCTTAACGTGGCCACTTATGAGCTTGGTCCAACGTTAGTGACAAAGGTAAGTGTCACTAACGTTGGCTCCATTTCCTTTCCTCCACGTTAGAGTTCACGTTAACTTAGTTAACTTAGTTAACGTGACTCTTAACGTGGGCAATGATGGCTTCGAGAGTGTTATTGGCGATTACTTTTCTCATTAACTTTGCAAGTTACTCCCATTCCACGTTAGGAGTTACGTTAATTAGATTAACGTGGCTGCTAACGTGGTTCTTCCTTGCTTCCTTTGTCCTGAAATCAAGCAATAGAGTGCATCAAAGTTCTAGTCCAAGTCATGGGAAATACAACATCCAATTTGTCATTAAATTCATGCAAAATCCTCATAAAATCATGTAAAGTGCACAATGTATGCTTGAATCAAGATGTAAGTGAATATCTACCCAAAACTAGCTTATTTTCTACGGAAATGCATGAAACTACCCTAAAAACAGTAAAGAAAAGGTCAGTGAAACTGGCCAAAATGCCCTAGCATCACAACACCAAACTTAAAGCTTGCTTGTCCCTAAGCAAGTTCTGGAACAAGAGAATGATGAATGGAATGCCAAGAGAAATGAGTCATTCTTGTGGAGGTCATGTCCCTGGTTTTATGGTGGTTTCATGCATAGCAACTTAGATTCATTCCTTTACTGGCTTTTAGACCTTTGTCATGTCCTAGAATACTCACTGTGATTGCATCCCATGAGACTTTTATTCATTGATCCTTTTATTGTTATTTCAGGGCTTATTTGTGTTCTTAGGCTAAGTGCTCTGTAAGGGGCGACTCTTTAAGATAAGCTTTCAGCCAACACTCCCGAACCAGTTGGTTCAAGGTGCTAGGTGTTAAGACACCCCTACGGACTTACTCCCTCAAGTCTCTTTCCCCTATACATACACACCACAGGCATATAGTTTATTTATTTTCTTTTCTTGAGACCTTGGTGTCCAGCACCTCTTTGGGTTACTAAATGCTCTGTAGTGAAGGTTACTCTTGATAGTGGACTTTCAGCTGATAATCCCTAGTTAGTTAACCCAAGTTACCAAGTGATAAGGCACCCCAAAGAGCTTATTCATCCAAGTAGATCCCTCACACAGGAGCACCACAGACACATGCCTCAAGATTAAAACCATTGGTGCCTAGCCTTATTGCTTACTCTTTTTTTTTCTTTTATTTTTCAACCTTTATTTGTTCTTTCCCTTTTTCTTATTAGGATCTTCTCATTTAGCTAGTCTCATGGGGTGTATTCAAAGCATAGTATTCATGACAGATAGTTGTCTTCCCACCTGGTGGTTGAACCAACTTAGCTAACTTATGACTATACCATAAACTCATGAACTTACTCCATAGTATGAACTCCTCTCTGGTCTTTTGAAACACTCATTCTATTTTTCATTTGATTCAAAGGGACAAGCATACAAGTAAGTAAGGAGATGATGCAGTAACATAAAGACTAGCAAACATAGACCTTATTCAAAAAAAAACTTAAAAGACAGAATTTAAAAAGGTTCAAACTACTATGGAAGCATGTTCTATTTTATACAAGATCTTCCTTATTTAGAGTATAGAGAAAGATGGACCAAAGAAGGAACTCCACCACCTTTTACTCATGTGGTTGCCCATGCTCTCCTCCTTGCTTGTCCTCCTTGTGTCCCTCTTGATTGCTCGTACTCCCACTCCCTTTGCTTTTTCCAATCAGCTTCTTCCAGAAACCACCATCTTCCATCTTCTTCTTGAGTGTTTCCTTCTGCTGTTTCACCTTCCTCTCTTCTTGTTCTACAAAATCTTTTTGGACCTCATCATATGTAGGGATGGCATAGTGTAGATGATGCATATTACTAGACATGTAGTTCAACTTGGCTTGAGTGTTTACGTTGAACTCCTCCCTATGTAGTTGCCATCCTTCATTAAGTACAGTGAACTCATTGAATGCTTTCATCTGAACTATTTGCCGCTGATTGAGTTCCTGCAAATGCTTATCTTGACGTTCTTACCTCTCAGTAACTTGGCGGATGGCTTGAGTGAGCTGGCAATATTGTTCCTGTTGCTGCTCCATTTGTTGTTTCTGCCACTCTTCTTGTTGGCTCATCCAGTTGGGCTGAAGGTTTAGCATTTGCTCTTGTCCTTCCATATGTCTCATCCCCAGATCTTTAATGGCCCTTAGAAGGTGATTCAAATTCAAGTTGGCTAGGTCATGATGCTCTTCTTGTTGATATTCTTCTTGATGAGGCTCCTCTTGGTGGGCTCCTTCTTTCCCTTTTAGCTTCCCTATTTGTGGCCTTCTTTGTTGCTGAACAGGTGTAGTATAGACAAGACGCTGGATTGTAACTAGCCTCCCAGGGTTCACCCAGTCTGGATTGTTATCCTCGAAGACCACCTTAGCCTTTGTACATAGTCTGAGAATAGCGCTGGGGTACCAAAGCCTGGCACTCGAATCAGCCTTCTCAGCTGACTCTTGAATCCTCTCAGCTATGAGTTTATGCACATTGATTTCTCCATCCTGTACTAGGCAATGTACCATAGTCGCTCGATTAATATTGACCTCTGAATTATTTACAGCTGGGAGGATGGACCTCCTTACGAGTTCAAACCACCCTTTGGCTTCTGGGCTAAGGTCTCCCCTCTTGATGAACCGGGGTCTTCCATCTGCATACCTCTCCCAATTAGCTGCTATGACACAGATGTTAGTCACGATTTCTGTGAGCTCATCATTGTCAGGGCTCTTACTTATCCTTGCATGATAACTGGGCTCATCAAAATGTGGTGATTTCAAGTGAAGAGTTCTTGTTATAGCATTTGGGCTGAAGTCTACCTCCTTTCCTCTTACATAGCTTTTGAAGGTTGGGGCCCTGGTTTTGTCTTCTCTAACCACATTTGCGTAGAACTCTTTGATGAGGTTTGCATTGATCTTCCCCCTTGGATTAGTGAGCCTTTGCCACCCTCTTTGTTCAATTTTCTCCCGAATCTGTGGGCACTCGTCTTCATTGATTTGGAAAGTTAACTCAGGCAGTATCTTCTTGATCTTGATCCTTTCAAATTCTTGTTCACAAAAGGCAGTTTTGAATCTCTTCTCATCAAAAAGAATGTTCTCCATTGGTTTCCTCCTCTTTTGCCTCCTGGAACTTGATGATGCCATGAATTTGAGTTGCTATTTGAGGGGATTGGAAGGTAAGGATAGATGAGGAATTTGGTTGGTTAAGACGAGGTGTGATGAAGGGGTTTTAGATGTCGAAAGTGTGAAGTGTTGAGAGTGGGACTTTGAATGTGAGTGGTAAGTATGCACTAGGACTCATTTATAGGGAGATTATGAGTGAGTGGAGGGTGTGGATTGATGGAATGGTTGCTTGATGGACGGTTAGGGTTGTGCATGGAGAAAGGACAAGGATCATCACTTTATGAGGGTTATTGGTTCGGTCTTCAAGAGTCTCCTTTCTTCAATGTTGCATGGCAACATTTTCCAATGCATTCCTTCTTGAGACAAGTGTGTAGTTCCTCTTCATGAAGTGGCCGAACCTTTCCCATTTAATTGTCCAATCAATCTCCTTCAATGCTCCTCTCCTTTTTCCTATAAAGATAAAATAAGAAAAGTAAGAATTAGTATCATAAAAAAAACAAGTTAAACTTTACGGCTAGAATAAAAAAGGAAGAAAAGATTTTGTTTATTCATGAATTCCAACTAACTAACTGACTGTGTATCCTTATATGCACATTGGTGGCACCATGGGGTGACACCAAACTTAGTTTGGAGCACTGTGATGAAAAATTCTGTTCAAAGATCCAAGACTAGCATGCTCTCAGTTGCATTCATGCTTTCTTGGCCTGCTTTGAACACCAAACTTGTTCTTCACTATATACTGCCTATTAAGGATTTCACCAAGTGTTTGTCAAGTCTGGGTTGGAATTCATGAATATTGACTTATTCACTATTTTCTAAAAGCATATAAAATATGGGTTGCCTCCCATGAAGCGCTTCTTTAGCGTCACTAGCTTGACGTTTCTCCCTCATCAGGGTGGTTGGTAATGCTTAAAGTCCTCCCCTCTTGCTGTGGACTTATATCCATTGGTTGTATCAATGACCTCTACATATTCTAAGGAGAAAACTCTGTTGATAGTAAAGACCTTAGGTAACTAAGATGGTACAGTGGGGAGATTAGGGGGGATATCTGGGAAGTAAGCTGAGATCACTTTATCCCCTGGAGAGAAGTCCTCTGTAGGGATCTTCTTGTTCCTCCACTCCCTTGGTACCTTCTTCTTTGTCCCTTTTGATGTTGCATTGCTCTTTGTGACTTCTTCTTCTAAGGGAATTTTGTTGTTGTCTTCACATGTCTCTGGTGGTTTAGGTTCCTCTAGCTTTTCCTTGAGCTGTGACAACTGCTTATTTCCTTATTCATCAACCAAGGGCTTTTCCAGATGGGCTGGTTGTGCTTCAGTGCTTGCTTCCTCTGTCAGCATCTCATTATGATCTTTGCTTGGTTCTTTGTTCTCTTGGTCTGATTCTTGTGAGAGTTTGAAGACATTAAAGCTGAGTCGTTCATCATGGATCCTCAATATTAGCTCCCTTCGCTCCACATCTATGAGTGCTCTGGCTGTAGCTAGGAATGGTCTTCCCAATATGATTGGGTGAGTGTGACTCTCTTCCATGTCCAGAATGACAAAGTCTGTGGGAAGAAAGTATTTCCCAACCTTTACCAACACATTTTCCACCACTCTTATTGCTTGTTTTTGAGTTTTGTTTGCCAGCCTGATGACTACATCTGTGGGCATTATCTCATTGATCTTCAGCCTCTTCACCAGGGATAAGGGCATTAAGTTGATGCTTGCTCCCAAATCGCAGAGTGCTTTATCAAACATTGTTTCTCCTATGGCACAGGGGACATGAAAAATCCCTGGATCTTTTCTTTTTGTAGGCAACTGTGGTTGAATGAGGGCACTGCACTCCTTTTTCATCACTATAGTTTGGCCTCCCTTGAGTGAGCTTTTCTTGGGAAGCAGCTCCTTCATATACTTGATGTATGCAGGCATTTGTTGAATAGTCTTGATGAATGGTATGTTGACATGCAGAGATACAAACAAATCTAGAAACCTTGAGTATATTCTCTTCTCCACAGCACCATTGAGCAGTTGGGGAAAAGGTGCATAGAGTCTCAGCAGCTCTTGTTTTGAGATTTCTAGTTCTTGGTAATCTTTTTCCTCCTTCTCTGCTGAGGTGTCTCCAGGTTGTTCTGCCGACTTGTTTGGCTTGTCCTCAGTCTCCTTATCACTTATAGTGATCATCTTGCAATCTTCCCATCTTACTTTCTTTGTTTCACCTCTCGGATTCTTCTCTGTGTCACTTGGGAATCCATCTGTGGGTTTGGGAATCTGCTCAGAGAGATACCCTACTTGAGATTCCAATCTCTTGATTGTATCTCCTTGGTTCTTAAAATTTGCTCGCACTTCCTCCTTAAATGCCTTGTTGTCTTGAATCTCTTTGCCTATGCCTTCAAGTAGATTCTCAATCCTTGAGAGTCTGTCATCAAATGATGGTAGATTGGGATTAGAGGTGAAAGGATGAGGTAAGTTATTTTGGTTTTGATATGAATGTGGAGAGGTGTTGTTATGTGTAACAACCCCGGTTTTCGAGTACGCGATATCTTTTCTGAAAGTACGAATTTCTCCGGAAGATTAGTAAGGGGGAAACCTTTAATATATCATCAAGTATCTCAATCCTCATTGTCATTATGTTATCTTTAAGTTAGAACCTTTTCCGAGACAAGCTCGATAACGCGGTCGCGAAGAACCTAGTTTTTGAACCGTATCGGTTAGGAGTTTTGATTCGGTTTTTTGTAAATAGTCTCAGTTTGACAAACCGGACCTGATTTATGAGAGAAGAGAGATAATAGGATGATATTATCATTATATTAGTATTAGAAGCTTCTTGAATGATATTATAAGGTTACCTGATCAGTTTTAGTTAAAAACAGAAAATCGGTTTAACCGGGTTCACAATTTACTGGTGCAGCTTAGCACCAGCACTCTTTGATGAATTTAGCAATGCTAAGGCCTCATTATTCATGTTTTATTCTCATAATAAATATGTTACTAGTGTCATTTATGCTAGTAGCTCAGAAAATAATTTTTAGAGATGTTTTTGCAAGTGTTCCGATACATCTAGTTTTAGTAGTTATACACCTGAGATATTTTAATATTATTTTAATCCACCTCCAAGCCAACCAATCACAACTCACCCTACACCCCCAAAACCCCCAAGGCTGGCTCATTTTCACTTTGTGGCCGAAAATAGGTAGAGAGAAAAAGAGAGAAAAGTTCTTAGTTCCAAATCTTCAAAGCTTGATTTTTGCTGAACTAAAACTCAAATCAAAATTCCAATCCGACCAAAATGATCCTCTCTTCTTTCTCTTCATGATCATATGACTTATCAAGGCTGGAATCAAGGTGAGTTGGCTGCACCATCTCTCTTTTGATTCGGTTTCAAGGAAACATGCTTAAATATGTCTTTTCTTGATGTGATTTAGGAGGAAAAAGTGCTTAAGGACCACCTGAAAGTTTGATTGAATTAGGAGCAGCAAAACCAGGTAGGGTGTCACGAAATTAATCTTGATTATTTGGGTTTGAGTTGTGTGAATGTTGTATTATTTGGCTGTGCTAAAAATTCGTTGCATATATGATTGATTCTTGGTGAAAATTTGGTGAAATTTTGATGAAATTTGATGAAATTCAAGCTTTAAAGTTCATGTTCTTGGGCAGCAGGAAAAACGAAATCCTAAGCTTAAATTGAGGTTCAATTTGTGTTAAAATCATGTAGAAAAGATGGGGTTTTAGTGGCTGCTAATTTATTATGAATTATAGTAAAAATCGGTTGCTGAAAAGACTGAAAAACGGGTAAAAACAGAGAAAGAATATGAAGAATTTATGAAGAACATGAAGAACACTTTGAGTGTGATGAAGAACAATGAAGAACAGGCCTTAGATCTTAAAAAGGGCAAGGAAGTAAAATTTTTGGTGTTTAAAGGGTTGTTTGGTAATTTCTGAAAGTTAGGGTGGTAAAAGTAGAAATATTAAAGTTATGGGTGGTAAAAAGTGAATTTTAAACGTTAAAAGTAAAAGTAAGTTAATTTTCGAAAATTTAATGATAAAATAATAAAAAATAATAAAATATTAAATAATAATATTTAATTAAAAATAATATTTTAATAAAAATAATAAAATAATGCGGAAAAGGCAGTTTTCTATAAAAGCTTTAGAAAGATAACTTTAAGCGCAGAATCTCATAATTACCTTCATAAAACACCTAGGGAGTGGTAAAAACATATTAGTGAGGCAAAGATAAATAAAAGATAAAAAGTTGAAGAAAAGATAAAAATCGAAGAAAAAGTCTGTAAAGTTTTAATGACAGAAAAACAGACAGGGACTAGTGAACGAACTAGGGCACCGTAGTTAGTCCTTGAATTGCGAATAGGGTTAGGTATTATATGAAAAGTTAAACTGTTTCAGTATAGACTTAATGAACCTATACTTGGGGCAGGCTAACTAATCATACCGAAATTTACATAAGCTTTAAATACATACGTTAAACAGAGAAAACAGAATAAAGTAAAGAAGCGCAGAGAAAAGAACAAACAGAGCAGAATAAAGAGACAAAGCGAAGAGAGTAATATGACAAAGAGCAGAGGACCTATTGAGAGGTCATTTGTTGCATTAAGGCAACCTTAGAGATATCTATATGTTCATCTGCTGCATTGTGGCAGTCAGATAGATAATGGTGCAACCACTGAGAAACACTTTCCTGCGGTACAGAACCATATTTTATTTCTGTAAGGCAGAGGGGTTATTTCCTGCTACAGAGTACCGTGACCACATTTTCGATTTCTGTAGTGGTAGAGGGGTTATTTCCTGTATACAGAAGGTGTTTCGGCATACATACCTGCAGTGGCAGATGTGTTATTTCCTGCGTGCAGTGGACCCTGTGGTGGCAGAGGGGTTATTTCCTGTACACAGGGGTATAGCCAACAGGAAAGCCATATCCGGCTGGTAATGCTGGGTTATGTCGGGAGCGGGTAGAAACCGACAAATGAGCTCATTACCTGCACTAGGACTAGACATGCATCATTCTTGTCTGCGCATTATTCTCTATTGCATTCCTACTTGTGTTTGATCTATTTCTTTATGTTTGTTTGCTCGAGTGTTATGTCTGATGGGATATTTTTGTGGAAAAATGAATTTCTCCAAAACACCCAAAACTAACCGGCAAGTGCACCGGGTCGCATCAAGTAATAATAACTCAAGGGAGTGAGGTCGATCCCACAGGGATTGAAGGATTGAGCAATTTTAGCTTAGTGGTTGATTTAGTCAAGCGAATCAAGATTTGGTTGAGAGATTTGTGATTTGCAGAATTTAAATTGCAGAGAAAGTAAAGGGAGTAGGTAAATTGTATGAAAGTAAAGAGAGCTGAAATTTAAAGTGCTGAATCTTAAAGAACAAGAAATTAAATGGCCGAAACTTAGAACGCAAGAAATGTAAATTGCAGAATCTTAAATTGCAAGAAATGTAAATGGCTTGAATTGTAAAGGGAATTGGAAATTGGATTTGCAGAAATTAAACAAGGGAAAGTAAAATTCAACAAGCAGAGAAATAGAAGATAACTTGGATTGAATCGGATCTAAAAACAGAAATGTAAATGAGATTGAAAAAGCATTAAACAGAGGATGTAAAATTGGAATTCAGATCTCAGGACCCAAGAGACTAGATAACCAAGTCTAGATCTCAATGCCTTCCTAGATCCAACAAGAACAATTGCAAAGGAAATGTAAATTGCAAAGAAAGTATATGAAGAAGCAATTAACCGAAACTGAAATTCAATTAAGCAGAGAATTAAACAAGATCCCAAGGTGAGAATGAAACAGAATTCCTTCAATTCTCCAACCCAAGATCCAAGATAAGTGTAATTGAAATTGAAAGCAAGAAAACTAAGAGGAAGGGAATTCAATTCTCCTTCCCCGAGACTTAGAAATTAAAATTCACTCAACACCAAAAGCTCTCCGAAAACTCTCTATGAAAACTAAAAGGGAAAGCTCTCCTAAAAACTTAAATCCTATGCTATTTATACACTTTCTTCAAATGGTCTTCAATTCTTCAATTGGGCCTTTGCTCTTGATGGAATTGGGTTGATAGAGGCCTTGGTTGATTGTTCTTGGAGTTTGGAAAAGAACCGAATTGAACCGGGTTTGGAATCATGAAAGCTTGAGTAAAAGTTTGAGTAAAAGTTTGAGGCAAACTTTTACTCAAACTTTTCACATCAGCTACCCTCTTTTGCTGATATCAACTTTGGGGCAAAAGTTTGGGGTCAAACTTTTGCTCCAACGTTGGCCTCCCCTTGCACACTCATGGGGCCAACGTTTGCCAAAAAGTTAGAGGCAAACGTTGGCACAAACTTTTGCTCTCCAGGGTGTGTTGTTCATGCGCCAACGTTTGCCAAAACGTTTGAGGCAAACGTTGGCGCAAACTTTTGCTCTCCAGGATGTTGATTTGTGATGCCAAAAGTTTGCCAAAAAGTTTGAGGCAAACTTTTGCTCTAGCTTTTTGCCCAAAAGTTTGCACAAAAGTTTGAGGCCAACTTTTGCTCCAGCTTTTTGCCCAAAAGTTTGCACAAAAGTTGGCCTCAAACTTTTTGGCAAACTTTTGGCATCACAAATCAACACCCTGGAGAGCAATAGTTTGCGCCAACGTTTGCCTCAAACTTTTTGGCAAACGTTGGCGCATGAACAACACACCCTGGAGAGCAAAAGTTTGCGCCAACGTTTGCCTCTAACTTTTTGGCAAACGTTGGCGCCATGAGTGTGCAAGGGGAGGCCAACGTTGGAGCAAAAGTTTGACCCCAAACTTTTGCCCCAACGTTGATATCAGCAAAAGAGGGTGGCTGATGTGAAAAGTTTGAGTAAAAGTTTGCCTCAAACTTTTACTCAAACTTTTACTCAAGCTTTCATGATTCCAAACTCGGTTCAATTCGGTTCTTTTCCAAACTCCAAGAACAATCAACCAAGGCCTCTATCAACCCAATTCCATCAAGAGCAAAGGCCCAATTGAAGGCTTGAAGACCATTTGAAGAAAGTGTATAAATAGCATAGGATTTAAGTTTTTAGGAGAGCTTTCCCTTTTAGTTTTCATAGAGAGTTTTCGGAGAGCTTTTGGTGTTGAGTGAATTTTAATTTCTAAGTCTCGGGGAAGGAGAATTGAATTCCCTTCCTCTTAGTTTTCTTGCTTTCAATTTCAATTACACTTATCTTGGATCTTGGGTTGGAGAATTGAAGGAATTCTGTTTCATTCTCACCTTGGGATCTTGTTTAATTCTCTGCTTAATTGAATTTCAGTTTCGGTTAATTGCTTCTTCATCTACTTTCTTTGAAATTTACATTTCCTTTGCAATTGTTCTTGTTGGATCTAGGAAGGCATTGAGATCTAGACTTGGTTATCTAGTCTCTTGGGTCCTGAGATCTGAATTCCAATTTTACATCCTCTGTTTAATGCTTTTTCAATCTCATTTACATTTCTGTTTTTAGATCCGATTCAATCCAAGTTATCTTCTATTTCTCTGCTTGTTGAATTTTACTTTCCCTTGTTTAATTTCTGCAAATCCAATTTCCAATTCCCTTTACAATTCAAGCCATTTACATTTCTTACAATTTAAGATTCTGTAATTTACATTTCTTGCGTTCTAAGTTTTTGCCATTTAATTTCTTGTTCTTTAAGATTTAGCACTTTAAATTTCAGCTCTCTTTACTTTCATGCAATTTACCCACTCCCTTTACTTTCTCTGCAATTTAAATTCTGCAAATCACAAATCTCTCAACCAAATCTTGATTCGCTTGACTAAATCAACCACTAAGCTAAAATTGCTCAATCCTTCAATCCCTGTGGGATCGACCTCACTCCCGTGAGTTATTATTACTTGATGCGACCCGGTGCACTTGTCGGTTAGTTTTGGGTGTTTTGGAGAAATTCGTTTTTCCACAAAAATATCCCATCAAGTTTTTGGCGCCGTTGCCGGAGATTGATTAGATTGACAATGATTAAGTAAAGTGGAGATCTAGATCAAGCATTTTTTTCTTTTCTGTCCTTTAATTTTCAATTAACCCGCTAACTGTTTGAATTTTTACTTAAGCTAACTAAAACTTCATTCTAGCAGTAGATTGAAGTGTCACTGGTTTGTGTGTTTCTTATGTTCTGCTTGTATGTCAGGTACAAGAAGAACCACACCCACCTTTCATGAACAAGACGAAAGAACTCTCAGGAGGTTAAGAAGAGCTGAAAGAGGGAAAAATATTGTTGGAGAAGAGGAATCAGAAGAAGAATTCCAAGATATGGAGGAACATTCAACCAATCCACCTGGTGGAGCTGACAACAACAATAACAACCAACCCTAGAGGAGAGTTTTGGCCTCCTATACCTTTGCAAATGCTAGACATTGTGGAAGCAGCATTCTCACCCCTAATGTTAATGCAAATAACTTTGAATTGAAGCCACAACTCATTACATTGGTCCAAAACAACTGCTCGTTTGGGGGAGGACCATTGGAGGATCCAAATCAACATCTATCTACCTTCCTAAGGATTTGTGACACTGTCAAGTCCAATGGTGTGAATCCTGAGACCTACAAGCTTCTGCTGTTCCCGTTCTCATTAAGGGACAAGGCCGCATAATGGCTTGAAATTTTTCCTCAAGGAAGCATCACTAGCTGGGATGACTTGGTAACTAAATTTCTAGCTAAATTCTATCCACCTCAAAGAGTCATCAGGCTAAAAACTGAGGTGCAAACATTCACACAATTGGATGCTGAAAATCTGTATGAAGCATGGGAGAGATACAAGGCTCTGCTGAGGAAATGTCCACCAGAAATGTTCACTAAGTGGGACAAGCTACAGAACTTCTATGAAGGACTCACTCTAAAGGCTCAAGAATCACTTGACCACTCAGCTGAAGGATCATTGCAACTGATGAAAACAGCAGAAGAAGCTCAAAATCTTATTGACATGGTAGCCAACAATCAATATTTCTTTGCTCACCAAAGAAATCGCCAACCATCACAGAGGAGAGGAGTAATGGAGCTAGAAGGAGTGGACTCAATCCTGGCTCAAAACAAGATGATGCAGCAGCAAATTCAATAACAATTTGAGCAAATGGCCAAGAGGATTGATAGCCTCCAAGTTGCAGCAGTTAACACAAGCCAACCATCATCCACATGGGGGCAAAATGAAGAAATTCAAGATGAACAACAACAAGAGCAAGTACAGTATATGCACAACCAAGGACCAAATGAAGTGTATGGTGATACATACAATCCATCCTGGAAGAACCACCCAAACCTCAGATGGGGAGATAATCACACCCAAAACCAATAACCATGGCAGAGGAACTCGAACCAAAACAACCCAAGAAGCAACCAAAACCACAACCAGCAGCAAACTAACCAAAACTCCTACAGAAAACCTCAAAACAACTACCCCAACCCCAACCAGTACCAATCCAATAACCAACCCACCAACCAAAATGCCTACCATCCACCACCCACATCTCATAACCCACCTCAAGTATCACCTAAATCTCAAAGACTCACTAACTTGGAGACCTTGATGGATAAAATGTTGAAACACCAGGAAATGACAACCAAGAACCATGAAGCCTCCATAAAGAGCCTAGAGAGGCAGATGGGGCAAATCTCCAAGCAGATCTCTATTGAGAGACCTTCAAGCTCTCTGCCGAGTGACACAATTCCAAATCCTAAGGAAGAATGCAAGGCAATACAATTAAGGAGTGGGAAAATATTGATGAGAAATAATGACACTACAAAGAAGTAAGCAGAGAGCAGCAAAAGGCCAATAGAAGATGAGGAGCAAACAAAGGCAGATGAAATCAAGGATCAAGTTGTGATGCCAAACAAGAGCATTGAGAAAATCAAAGAGAAGGACAACCAACCACACGGTTCAAAAGAAGTAACTCAGGGACAGCAGCAAACAGGAAAGAGCATCACACCTCCACTACCATATCCCCAGAGGTTCAACGAAGAAACTAAGGACCAACATTTTCATAAGTTCCTTGAGACTTTCAAAAAGCTGGAAATCAATATTCCCTTGGCTGAAGCACTTGAGCAAATGCCTCTGTATGCCAAGTTTTTGAAGGAGCTTATCAACAAGAAAAGAAGTTGGAATGAGAAAGAAACCATACTTCTTACTGAGGAATGCAGACCCTTGATTCAAAAAGGGCTTCCTCCTAAGCTTGAGGACCCAGGGAGCTTTTTGCTACCTTGCACCATTGGGGAATTAACCATCACTAAAGCAATGTGCGATCTAGGAGCAAGTATCAACTTAATACCATCCTCCTTGGTAAAAAAGTTGCATATAGAGGAAGTTAAACTAGTACAGATATCTCTAGAGCTAGTAGATAAGTCAACAGTATACCCCAGGGGTATGATTGAAAACCTTCTGGTCAAGGTGGACAATTTCATATACCCTGCAGATTTTGTGGTTCTGGATTCAGATGGGGATGATGGTGATTCTATTATACTGGGGAGGCCATTCTTGGCCACTGCCAGAGCTATCATAGACATAGAGCAAGGAGAACTAACTCTCAGGATGCATGATAAGAGTGTCACTCTGAAAGTATTACCAGAAGCCCAGTTTAGTAATAGGAGGAGGGACTCCATGGAAATTGACAAGGTGATTCACAACAATATCCCAAGGAAGAAGATTGTGCAGAAGGATGAAAAAGTCCAAGAGGATATTGGAGTATTAGCTACTGAAGAGAGAAATCCCCAAGGTAAGTCTACAGCCATAAAAGAAAGATCAACAAAAAAGGAGATGAAACGCAGAAACAAAACAAAAAGGGGTTGGAAGAATAGGAAAATTCCAACAGAGGGGCTTTCCAAAGGTGATAAAGTGCAATTGATATATCAACAACTAGGAGCAACCCAACAGACTGATGACTATTACACTGTCAGCAACATAATCTCGTTGGAACATGCCGAAATTGAACACCAAAGAACAAAGAGGAGGATCACAGTCAAGGGAGACAAGTTGAGGAACTACAAGCACCAACCACCATAAAAGAAAGCCCCAATATCAAGCTAGTGACAATAAAAGAGCGCTTGTTGGGAGGCAACCCAACCTGAGGTAGTTTTCTTTTCATAAGCTTTTTCAATAAAAAGGTTGAGTAGTTTTGTCTATATTGCAAGGATCTAAGTTTGGTGTTGCACACCAAAACAATTTAAGGGAGAATGAAGGATTCTAAGTTTGGTGTTCCACCAAAATCTCATTTAAAAGCATACTCTCACCTCTTGCATAATGATAGCTCCAAGCAATCAGACAAATTATTCAACCAGTTAATTGCTTCTTAGTTTGGTTCTATAACCTTTAGCAAGGCCAAAAGAATTTATAAATGTACAACCTGTTGCATTAGGCAGTGTTTGGTTGTTGTCTCAAAAAAATAGAGACATAGACACAAAGACACAAATACACATGAACACAAAGATACACAAATTTTATAACATGTTTGGTGATAATACACAAGACACATGTATTTAATTCAAAAGTCCATTTTATCCCCAAATTAAAACAACTCAAGTGTTAAAGATAAAGGACAATGGTTGGAATTTTAAAAAATAATTAGGGATAGAATTGGAAAAATCTGTGTCTCATGGGTTGTGTCTTAGTGTCACAGCTTGAAAGAGATACACTAAATACATGTCTTTTATGTGCATCTGTGTGTAACCGTGTCTTTTAAAATTTTATGTCTCAGCAAACAAACGGTGTACACGTACCACCGTGTCCATGTCTTTGATGGACATAGACATTAACCAAACGGAGCCTTAGAGACAGTGGCAAGGAATTAAGTTTGGTGTTCCCACACCAAATTGAATCCAAAAAGCCACACTCAATTCATGCATACTAACCAGTCACCTAAGGGCTTGAGAAGCAAGCAACTCTTGAGGATTGTGCAGGGAACGAACCACCATTTGAAGACATTATGCATCATGACTCAAAAGGGGCACAACAGAAGGAAGAACAAAAGAACTGCAAACCAATAGGTTGTATTTATACTTAACTTTTGCTGTTGAGAAGTGCTTTGATTTATGTCTTGCTAAAGTGTTCATCTAGTTCAAGTAGATTCAATTTTCTTTTGCAATAAGTAAGCTAGTCCAAGTGTGTGCTTGTGTGTTTACTTTCACTGAACAAAAAGCATGCTTTGTCCCCTGCATTTTCAATTCAATAAAAGAAATGTTTGAATGTGAAGTGAGATAGTTCTCTGTTAGATAGAAGTACAATAAAAGTAAGTGGTGGTGTATGTGTGATTGTATAATAGCTCACTTTAGTGAATAAAAGAACTAGGATGTCTCCTTCTAAGTATAAAGTGGCCTACTGTCTATGAATCTCAATCAAATAAAAGTCCTTGGTTAGACAGAAAAACAAAAAGAAAGAAAAAAAAAGGGGGAGAAAAAGAAATAGCCAAAGAGTGGCAGAACAAAAGAAAAACAAAAAGAAACAAAGCTGGACACCAATAGCTTGAACCTTAGAATATATGCATGTGGTGTCTTTGTATTAGGATCTGCTTGGATTATTAAGCTCTTTGGAGTGTATCAACACTTGATGACATGGGTTAACTAACCCAGGATCATCAGCTGAAAGTCCACTATCAAGAGCAACCTAACTACAAGGTATTTAGTAGCCCAAAGAGGTGCTGGGCATCAATGTTCTAAGAAGGAATGTGAGCCAAGTGTCTATAGTGAATAATGTGTCAAGTATAAAGAAAAGGAAATGAACTTGCTACACATGACACTCAAATAAAGCTTATGAACAAAATAATAGCCAAGGATAAAGAAATAATGAGAGGTCATAGCAGTATGTTACTTGAAGCTTGAAGGAGACTTTCTAGGCTTAAGAGTCAATAAGAGGTGAGTGTTTACATATCCACATAAAACCCCATGAACTACCAATAACACTCTACTAGCATGAACATCCTCTTCCATTTCATTCTTTCTTCTCAATAAATCTTTTCTTGCTTGGGGACAAGCAAGCTTTAAGTTTGGTGTTGTGATGACAAGTCATCTTAGCCTAGTTTCACTAGCCTTTTTCTTTTGTTTTCAATTGAATTATGCACTTTCTTGAGCCATAAGCAAGCCAATTGGGTAGATTTTCATGCTTCCTTTGATTTAATCAACCATGTATGAATTCATGCTATTTCATGAGGTTTTATGCTATAATTGTCACATATTATGAAAGAATGAATATCTCATGATTTTGAGCATAGCTTTGATGTGTTTGGTTAATTAATGATAGGTGAAGAAAGCTTGGAGAAAGGTTGAAGCAAGAAGGAATGGTTAGGAGGAAGAGAGGACAAAAAGTTTGAGCAAAAGTTTGCCTCAAACTTTAGCTCAAACTTTTGGATTAATTGAAAACGAACCAGGGAGCAAAAAGCTTGACCAAAAGTTTGCCTCAAACTTTTGGGCAAAAAGCTGGAGCAAAAGTTGGCCTCAAACTTTTGTGCAAAAAGCTTTTACTATAGAGACTTGGCTCACATTCCTTCTTAGAACATTGATGCCCAGCACCTCTTTGGGCTACTAAATGCCTTGTAGTTAGGTTGCTCTTGATAGTGGTCTTTCAGCTGATGATCCCGGGTTAGTTAACCCAAGTCATCAAGTGTTGATGCACTCCAAAGAGCTTAATAATCCAAGCAGATCCTAATACAAAGACACCACAGGCACATATTCTAAGGTTCAAGCTATTGGTGTCCAGCTTTGTTTCTTTTTGTTTTCTTTTGTTCTGCCACTCTTTGGCTATTTCTTTTTCTCCCCTTTTTTCTTTCTTTTTATTTTTCTTTCTAACCAAGGATTTTTATTTGATTGAGATTCATAGACAGTAGGCCACTTTAATTTATACTTAGAAGGAGACATCCTAGTTCTTTTATTCACTAAAGTAAACTATTATACAATCACACACACACCACCACTTACTTTTATTGTACTTCTATCTAACAGAGAACTATCTCACTTCACATTCAAACATTTCTTTTATTGAATTAAAGATGCAGGGGACAAAACATACTTTTTGTTCAGTGAAAGTAAACACACAAGCACACACACAGACTAGCTTACTTATTTTAAGAGTGATTCTACTTGTATTAGATGAACACTTTAACAAAACACAAGTCAAAACATTTTTCAACAGCAAGAGTTAAGTGTAAATACAACCTATTGGTTTGCAGTTCCTTTGTCCTTCCTTCTGTTGTGCCCTTTTGAGTTATGATGCATAGTGTCTTCAAATGGTGGTGAATTCCCTGTACAATTCTTAAAAATTGCTTGCTTCTCAAGCCCTTAGATGACCAGTTAGTATGCATGAGTTGAGTGTGGCTTGTGGATTTAATTTGGTGTGGGAACACCAAACTTAAGTTCTTGCCACTTCTCTGGATACAGCAGGTTAACTCTAGGCAAAATCTTGTGTCCTTGCTAAAGGCTATGAAGTTAAGACTAAAAAGCAGTTAAGTGGTTGAATAATCTGTTTGATTGCTTGGAACTAACAATGTGCAGGAAGTTAGAATGTGCTTTTGAATGAGGTTTTGGTGGAACACCAAACTTAGAATCCTCCATTCTCCCTTAAGTTGTTTTTGGTGTGCAACACCAAACTTAGCTCCTTGCAATACATATCAATTATTCAACATTTTTATTGAAAAAGCTAAGAAAAGAAAACTACCTCAGGTTGGGTTGCCTCCCAACAAGCGCTCTTTTATTGTCACTAGCAGTTCAATGCTCCCATAAGGAAAAACCTTTGTCACCAAGTATGGGTCAGTCCATTTAGACTTAAGTTTGCCAGGGAAGATCTTAAGCCTTGAGTTATACAGGAGCACTTGCTGCCCTGGCTTGAACTCCTTCTTTATGATCTTCTTATCATGCCACCTCTTAGCTCTTTCCTTGTATATCTTAGCACTCTCATAAGCTTCTATCCTGAATTCATCTAACTCATTTAGTTGCAACAACCTTTTTTCTCCTGCAGCTTGGGAATCAAGGTTGAAGAGTTTAGTGGCCCAAAAAGCTCTGTGTTCAAGCTCTACAGGGAGGTGGCAGGATTTGCCATACAATAGCTGAAAGGGTGACTTGCCAATAGGAGTTTTGAAAGCTGTCCTATATGCCCATAATGCATCTTCTAGCTTCCTAGCCCAATCTTTTCTTGTGCTTCCCACTGTTTTCTCTAGGATCTTCTTCAATTCCCTATTTGCTAGTTCAGCCTGGCCATTAGTCTGAGGGTGGTAAGGTGTGGCCACATTATGGATTACTCCATATTTGCGGAGGAGCTTCTCCATCTGTTTGTTGCAAAAGTGACTACCACCATCACTGACAAGACCCTTGGGCACTCCATATCTTGTGAAAATGTGCTCTTTAAGGAATTGGAGGAAAATCTGTACATCACAAGTGGTCATGGCTATGGCTTCCATCCACTTTGAGACATACTCCACTGCGACTAAGATATATCTGAAAGAATAGGAAGGGGGAAAAGGCCCCATGAAATCAATTCCCCATAGATCAAATAATTCCAGTTCCAAGATGAAGTTTTGAGGCATCTCATTCCTTCTTGTTAATCCTCCTGCTTTCTGGCATTCATTACATTGGTGAACATATTCTCTGGCATCCTTGAAGATAGTTGGCCAATAGAAGTCGCTCTGCAATATCTTTGCAGCTGTTTTCTCTGGGCCAAAGTGTCCACCATAAGCTGAACCATGGCAGTGCCACAGGATATCCCTCATTTCACTCTCAGGGACACACCTTCTAATTACTCCATCAGAACATCTCTTGAACAGGAAGGGTTCATCCCATAAGAATTTCTTTCCCTCATTGATTAACTTCTTCACTTGTTGCTTAGAAAAGTCTTGAGGTATCTTTCTTCCCACTTTGTAGTTTGCTATGTCACCAAACCAAGGTGCTTGCTGGATCTGCAAAAGGTGCTCATCTGGGAAGCTTTCGTTCACGGGCTGAGAGGCTTGTTGAATTGTTTCATGTGGTAACCTCAACAAATGGTCAGCAACCCGGTTTTCAGTGCCCTTCCTGTCTCTTCCCTCAATGTCAAACTCTTGTAAGAGCAATATCCACCTGATAAGTCTTGGTTTAGCATCCTGTATTGACTACAAATACTTAAGTGCAGCATGGTCAGTATAAACCACAACATTGGATCCTATTAAGTATGATCTAAACTTATCAAATGCATAAACTACAGCTAGCAATTCCTTCTCTGATGTGGTATAATTTTTTTGGGCCTCATTCAAAACCTTACTTGCATAATATATGACATGATGTAAGTTTCCCTTCTTTTGCCCAAGTACAGCACCAATTGCAAGGTCACTTGCATCACACATGAGTTCAAAGGGTAACTCCCAATCTGGAGGTGTGATGATTGGTGCTGTTATGAGTCTGTTTTTTAAAGTTTCAAAAGCTTGCTGGCAGTTTTCATCAAAAACAAAAGGGTTATCAAGCATTAATAGATTACTCAAAGGTTTGGCTATTTTTGAAAAATCCTTGATAAACCTTCTGTAAAATCCGGCATGCCCCAAGAATCTTCTAACAGATTTCACATTAATTGGTGGAGGGAGTTTTTCTATGATCTCAACCTTTGCCTTGTCGACCTCTATCCCTTTTCTTGAAATTTTATGACCAAGAACAATCCCTTCGGGTACCATGAAGTGGCATTTCTCCCAATTCAAAACCAAATTAGTTTCTTGGCACCGTTTCAAGACAAGGGTTAAATGGTTTAGGCAAGCATTGAAATTATCACCAAAAATAGAGAAATCGTCCATGAAGACCTCTAAAAATTTTTCGACCATATCAGAGAAAATGGAGAGCATACACCTTTGAAATGTGGCTGGGGCGTTGCAAAGCCCAAAGGGCATCCTCCTGTATGCAAAGACTCCAAATGGACATGTAAAGGCAGTCTTCTCTTGGTCCTTGGGATCCACCACGATTTGATTGTACCCAGAATATCTGTCCAAAAAGCAATAATAGGCATGGCCGGCTAATCTCTTTAGCATCTGATCAATGAATGGGAGAGGGAAATGGTCTTTCCTGGTAGCATCATTTAATCTTCTATAGTCTATGCACATTCTCCACCCAGTCACTGTTCTAGTAGGGATCAACTCATTCTTTTCATTAGTGATGACCGTCATTCCTCCTTTCTTTGGTACAACTTGAACCGGGCTTACCCATGGGCTGTCAGATATTGGGAAGATTATCCCTGCATTCCACAACTTCATTACTTCCTTCTGGACAACTTCCTTCATTGTGGGATTTAGCCTTCTTTGGGGTTGAACCACTGGTTTGGAATTGTCTTCCAAGAGGATTTTATGCATACACACTGCAGGGCTGATTCCTTTCAGGTCGTCAATGGTCCATCCTAAAGCATCTTTGTGAGCTTTGAGTACATCAAGAAGTTCTCCTTCTTCCTTCCTTGTCAGGGATGAATTATTGATCACTGGGAAGCTCTCCGATGTGCCAAGGAATGCATATTTGAGATGGTTGGGTAATGGTTTCAGTTCTTGTTTTCGTACTTCTTCCTTCTTGTCTTATTTTTCATCTTCCTCAATAGAAGTCTCAGCTACTTGTTCCTCTGTTGCCCCTTGATTTCCTTCTTGCTCTTGAGGACTTTCTTCCAGCATTTCTTCCACCAAACTCTCTATCATATCCACTCTCACATAATCCTCTTGCTCGGGAATATGTTGCATTGACTTGAAGACGTTTATGACCATTTGTTCATTGTGGACCCTAAAGATCATTTCTCCTTTTTCTACATCAATAGTGGCTCTTGCTGTGGCTAGAAATGGCCTTCCCAAAATGATTGAATTGTTTCCTTCCTCTTCAGTATCCAAAATCACAAAATATGCTGGGAAAATAAACTCCCCAACCTTTACCAACAGATTCTCCACAATTCCAGTGGGTGTTTTGATTGATCTGTCAGCCATGACCAATGACATCCTGGTGGGTTTAAGCTCTTCTATAGCAAGTTTTCTCATCATTGAGAGAGGCATTAAGTTGATGCTGGCACCAAGGTCACAGAGAGCTTTGTTGAGAATTATTCTGCCAATGGTGCATGAGACTACAAAGCTTCCTGGATCCTTGAGTTTTGGTGGAATGCCCCTTTGAATCAAAGCACTGCATTCCTCGGTGAGTAACACGGTTTCCTTCTCAAGCCAACTTCTTTTCTTATTGATAAGCTCCTTCAAAAACTTGGCATATAGAGGCATTTGCTCAAGTGCTTCAACCAAGGGAATATTGATTTCCAGCTTTTTGAAAGTCTCAAGGAACTTATGAAAATGTTGGTCCTTAGTTTCTTTGTTGAACCTCTGGGGATATGGCAGTGGAGGTGTGATGCTCTTTCCTATTTGTTGCTGTCCCTGAGTTACTTCTTGTGAACCGTGTGGTTGGTTGTCCTTCTCTTTGTGTTTCTCAATGCTCTTGTTTGGCATCACAACTTGATCCTTGGCTTTATCTGCCTTTGTTTGCTCCTCATCTTCTATTGGCCTTTTGCTGCTCTCTGCTTGCTTCTTTGTAGTGTCATTATTGCTCATCAATATTCTCCCACTCCTTAATTGTATTGCCTTGCATTCTTCCTTAGGATTTGGAATTGTGTTACTTGACAGAGAGCTTGAAGATCTCTCAATAGAGATCTGCTTGGAGATTTGCCCCATCTGCCTCTCTAGGCTCTTTGTGGAGGCTTCATGGTTCTTGGTTGTCATTTCCTGGTGTTTCAACATTTTATCCATCAAGGTCTCCAAGTTAGTGAGTCTTTGAGATTCAGGTGATACTTGAGGTGGGTTGTGAGATGTGGGTGATGGATGGTAGGCATTTTGGTTGGTGGGTTGGTTATTGGATTGGTATTGGTTGGGGTTGGGGTAGTTGCTTTGAGGTTTTCTGTAGGGATTCTGGTTAGTTTGCTGCTGGTTATGGCTTTGGTTGCTTCTTGGGTTGTTTTGGTTTGAGTTCCTCTGCCATGGTTGTTGGTTTTGGGTGTGATTATCTCTCCATCTGAGGTTTGGGTGGTTCTTCCAGGATGGATTGTATGTATCACCATACACTTCATTTGGTCATTGGTTGTGCATATACTATACTTGCTCTTGTTGTTGTTCTTCTTGATTTTCTTCATTTTGCCCCATGTAGATGATGGTTGGCTTGTGTTAACTGCTGCAACTTGGAGGCTATCAATCCTCTTGGCCATTTGCTCAAATTGTTGTTGAATTTGCTGCTGCATCATCTTGTTTTGAGCCAAGATTGAGTCCACTCCTTCTAGCTCCATTACTCCTCTCCTTTGTGATGGTTGGCGATTTCTTTGGTGAGCAAAGAAATATTGATTGTTGGCCACCATGTCAATAAGATTTTGAGCTTCTTCTGCTGTTTTCATCAGTTGCAATGATCCTCCAGCTGAGTGGTCAAGAGATTCTTGAGCCTTTAGAGTGAGTCCTTCATAGAAGTTCTGTAGCTTGTCCCACTTAGTGAACATTTCTGGTGGACATTTCCTCAGCAGAGCCTTGTATCTTTCCCATGCTTCATACAGATTTTTAGCATCCAATTGTGTGAATGTTTGCACCTCAGTTTTCAGCTTGATGACTCTTTGGGGTGGATAGAATTTGGCTAGAAATTTAGTCACCAAATCATCCCAGCTAGTGATGCTTCCTTGAAGAAAAGTTTCAAGCAACTGTGCGGCCTTGTCCCTTAATGAGAACGGGAACAGCAGAAGCTTGTAGGTCTCAGGATTCACACCATTGGACTTGACAGTGTCACAAATCCTTAAGAAGGTAGATAGGTGTTGATTTAGATCCTCCAATGGTCCTCCCCCAAACGAGCAGTTGTTTTGGACCAATGTAATGAGTTGTGGCTTCAATTCAAAGTTATTTGCATTGACATTAGGGGTGAGAATGCTGCTTCCACAATGTCTAGCATTTGCAAAGGTATAGGAGGCCAAAACTCTCCTCTGGGGTGGGTTGTTATTGTTGTTGTCTGCCCCACCAGGTGGATTGGTTGAATGTTCCTCCATATCTTGGAATTCTTCTTCTGATTCCTCTTCTCCAACAATATTTTTCCCTCTTTCAGCTCTTCTTAACCTCCTGAGAGTTCTTTCGTCTTGTTCATGAAAGGTGGGTGTGGTTCTTCTTATACCTGACATACAAGCAGAACATAAGAAACACACAAACCAGTGACACTTCAATCTACTGCTAGAATGAAGTTTTAGTTAGCTTAAGTAAAAATTCAAACAGTTAGCGGGTTAATTGAAAATTAAAGGACAGAAAAGAAAAAAATGCTTGATCTAGATCTCCACTTCACTTAATCATTGTCAATCTAATCATTCCCCGGCAAGGGCGCCAAAAACTTGATGGGATATTTTTGTGGAAAAACGAATTTCTCCAAAACACCCAAAACTAACCGGCAAGTGCACCGGGTCGCATCAAGTAATAATAACTCACGGGAGTGAGGTCGATCCCACAGGGATTGAAGGATTGAGCAATTTTAGCTTAGTGGTTGATTTAGTCAAGCGAATCAAGATTTGGTTGAGAGATTTGTGATTTGCAGAATGTAAATTGCAGAGAAAGTAAAGGGAGTGGGTAAATTGCATGAAAGTAAAGAGAACTGAAATTTAAAGTGCTGAATCTTAAAGAACAAGAAATTAAATGGCAGAAACTTAGAACGCAAGAAATGTAAATTGCAGAATCTTAAATTGCAAGAAATGTAAATGGCTTGAATTGTAAAGGGGATTGGGAATTGGATTTGCAGAAATTAAACAAGAGAAAGTAAAATTCAACAAGCAGAGAAATAGAAGATAAGTTGGATTGAATCAGATCTAAAAACAGAAATGTAAATGAGATTTAAAAAGCATTAAACAGAGGATGTAAAATTGGAATTCAGATCTCAGAACCCAAGAGACTAGATAACCAAGTCTAGATCTCAATGCCTTCCTAGATCCAACAAGAACAATTGCAAAGGAAATGTAAATTGCAAAGAAAGTAGATGAAGAAGCAATTAACCGAAACTGAAATTCAATTAAGCAGAGAATTAAACAAGATCCCAAGGTGAGATTGAAACAGAATTCCTTCAATTCTCCAACCCAAGATCCAAGATAAGTGTAATTGAAATTGAAAGCAAGAAAACTAAGAGGAAGGGAATTCAATTCTCCTTCCCCGAGACTTAGAAATTAAAATTCACTCAACACCAAAAGCTCTCCGAAAACTCTCTATGAAAACTAAAAGGAAAAGCTCCTCTAAAAACATAAATCCAATGCTATTTATACACTTTCTTCAAATGGTCTTCAAGCCTTCAATTGGGCCTTTGCTCTTGATGGAATTGGGTTGATAGAGGCCTTGGTTGATTGCTCTTGGAGTTTGGAAAAGAACCGAATTGAACCGGGTTTGGAATCATGAAAGCTTGAGTAAAAGTTTGAGTAAAAGTTTGAGGCAAACTTTTACTCAAACTTTTCACATCAGCCACCCTCTTTTGCTGATATCAACGTTGGGGCAAAAGTTTGGGGTCAAACTTTTGCTCCAACGTTGGCCTCCCCTTGCACACTCATGGCGCCAACGTTTGCCAAAACGTTAGAGGCAAACGTTGGCGCAAACTTTTGCTCTCCAGGGTGTGTTGTTCATGCGCCAACGTTTGCCAAAAAGTTTGAGGCAAACATTGGCGCAAACTTTTGCTCTCCAGGGTGTTGATTTGTGATGCCAAAAGTTTGCCAAAAAATTTTAGGCTAACTTTTGCTCCAGCTTTTTGCCCAAAAGTTTGCTCAAAAGTTTGTGGCTAACTTTTGCTCCAGCTTTTCGCCCAAAAGTTTGCCCAAAAGTTTGAGGCAAACTTTTGGTCCAACTTTTTGCTCCCTGGTTCATTTCCACTTACTCCAAAAGTTTGAGCTAAAGTTTGAGGCAAACTTTTGCTCAAACTTTTTGTCCTCTCTTCCTCCTAACCATTCCTTCTTGCTTCAACCTTTCTCCAAGCTTTCTTCACCTATTGGTTTGCAGTTCTTTTGTCCTTCCTTCTGTTGTGCCCTTTTGAGTTATGATGCATAGTGTCTTCAAATGGTGGTGAATTCCCTGTACAATTCTTAAAAATTGCTTGCTTCTCAAGCCCTTAGATGACCAGTTAGTATGCATGAGTTGAGTGTGGCTTGTGGATTTAATTTGGTGTGGGAACACCAAACTTAAGTTCTTGCCACTTCTCTGGATACAGCAGGATAACTCTAGGCAAAATCTTGTGTCCTTGCTAAAGGCTATGAAGTTAAGACTAAAAAGCAGTTAAGTGGTTGAATAATCTGTTTGATTGCTTGGAACTAACAATGTGCAGGAAGTTAGAATGTGCTTTTGAATGAGGTTTTGGTGGAACACCAAACTTATAATCCTCCATTCTTCCTTAAGTTGTTTTTAGTGTGCAACACCAAACTTAGCTCCTTGCAATACATATCAATTATTCAACATTTTTATTGAAAAAGCTATGAAAAGAAAACTACCTCAGGTTGGGTTGCCTCCCAACAAGCGCTCTTTTATTGTCACTAGCTTGACATCCTTCAATTCCTTTCAAGAAGGCTGTAGGTTCTGGACCTCTTTTTCCTTATCCCATTGTCCTCCCAAGTACAGTTTTGCTCTGTGACCATTTGCTGTGAATTGATTCTTTGTTGCTTCATCTAGCAGTTCAAAGCTCCCATAAGGAAAAACTTTTGTCACCAAGTATGGGCCAGTCCATTTAGACTTAAGTTTGCCAGGGAAGATCTTAAGCCTTGAGTTATACAGGAGCACTTGCTGCCCTGGCTTGAACTCCTTCTTTATGATCTTCTTATCATGCCACCTCTTAGCTCTTTCCTTGTATATCTTAGCACTCTCATAAGCTTCTATCCTGAATTCATCTAACTCATTTAGTTGCAACAACCTTTTTTCTCCTGCAGCTTGGGAATCAAGGTTGAGGAGTTTAGTGGCCCAAAAAGCTCTGTGTTCAAGCTCTACAGGGAGGTGGCAGGATTTGCCATACAATAGCTGAAAGGGTGACTTGCCAATAGGAGTTTTGAAAGCTGTCCTATATGCCCATAATGCATCTTCTAGCTTCCTAGCCCAATCTTTTCGTGTGCTTCCCACTGTTTTCTCTAGGATCTTCTTCAATTCCCTATTTGCTAGTTCAGCCTGGCCATTAGTCTGAGGGTGGTAAGGTGTGGCCACTTTATGGATTACTCCATATTTGTGGAGGAGCTTCTCCATCTGTTTGTTGCAAAAGTGACTACCACCATCACTGACAAGACCCTTGGGCACTCTATATCTTGTGAAAATGTGCTTTTTAAGGAATTGGAGGACAATCTGTACATCACAGGTGGTCGTGGGTATGGCTTCCACCCACTTTGAGACATACTCCACTGCGACTAAGATATATCTGAAAGAATAGGAAGGGGGAAAAGGCCCCATGAAATCAATTCCCCATAGATCAAATAATTCCAGTTCCAAGATGAAGTTTTGAGGCATCTCATTCCTTCTTGTTAATCCTCCTGCTTTCTGGCATTCATTACATTGGTGAACATATTCTCTGGCATCCTTGAAGATAGTTGGCCAATAGAAGCCGCTCTGCAATATCTTTGCAGTTGTTTTCTCTGGGCCAAAGTGTCCACCATAAGCTGAACCATGGCAGTGCCACAGGATATCCCTCATTTCACTCTCAGGGACACACCTTCTAATTACTCCATCAGAACATCTCTTGAACAGGAAGGGTTCATCCCATAAGAATTTCTTTCCCTCATTGATTAACTTCTTCACTTGTTGCTTAGAAAAGTCTTGAGGTATCTTTCTTCCCACTTTGTAGTTTGCCATGTCAGCAAACCAAGGTGCTTGCTGGATCTGCAAAAGGTGCTCATCTGGGAAGCTTTCGTTCACGGGCTGAGAGGCTTGTTGAATTGTTTCATGTGGTAACCTCGACAAATGGTCAGCAACCAGGTTTTCAGTGCCCTTCCTATCTCTTACCTCAATGTCAAACTCTTGTAAGAGCAATATCCACCTGATAAGTCTTGGTTTAGCATTCTGTTTTGACATCAAATACTTAAGTGCAGCATGGTCAGTATAAACCACAACTTTGGATCCTATCAAGTATGATCTAAACTTATCAAATGCATAAACTACAGCTAGCAATTCCTTCTCTGTTGTGGTATAATTTTTTTGGGCCTCATTCAACACTTTACTTGCATAATATATGACATGATGTAAGTTTCCCTTCTTTTGCCCAAGTACAGCACGAATTGCAAGGTCACTTGCATCACACATGAGTTCAAAGGGTAACTCCCAATCTGGAGGTGTGATGATTGGTGCTGTTATGAGTCTGTTTTTTAAAGTTTCAAAGGCTTGCTGGCAGTTTTCATCAAAAACAAAAGGGTTATCAAGCATTAATAGATTACTCAAAGGTTTGGCTATTTTTGAAAAATCCTTGATAAACCTTCTGTAAAATCCGGCATGCCCCAAGAAACTACTAACAGATTTCACATTAATTGGTGGAGGGAGTTTTTCTATGATCTCAACCTTTGCCTTGTCGACCTCTATCCCTTTTCTTGAAATTTTATGACCAAGAACAATCCCTTCGGGTACCATGAAGTGGCATTTCTCCCAATTCAAAACCAAATTAGTTTCTTGGCACCGTTTCAAGACAAGGGTTAAATGGTTTAGGCAAGCATTGAAATTATCACCAAAAACAGAGAAATCGTCCATGAAGACCTCTAAAAATTTTTCGACCATATCAGAGAAAATGGAGAGCATACACCTTTGAAATGTGGCTGGGGCGTTGCAAAGCCCAAAGGGCATCCTCCTGTATGCAAAGACTCCAAATGGACATGTAAAGGCAGTCTTCTCTTGGTCCTTGGGATCCACCACGATTTGATTGTACCCAGAATATTCGTCCAAAAAGCAATAATAGGCATGGCCGGCTAATCTCTCTAGCATCTGATCAATGAATGGGAGAGGGAAATGGTCTTTCCTGGTAGCATCATTTAATCTTCTATAGTCTATGCATATTCTTTACGCAGTCACTGTTCTAGTAGGGATCAACTCATTCTTTTCATTAGTGATGACCGTCATTCCTCCTTTCTTTGGTACAACTTGAACCGGACTTACCCATGGGCTGTCAGATATTGGGAAGATTATCCCTGCATTCCACAACTTCATTACTTCCTTCTGGACAACTTCCTTCATTGTGGGATTTAGCCTTCTTTGGGGTTGAACCACTGGTTTGGAATTGTCTTCCAAGAGGATTTTATGCATACACACTGCAGGGCTGATTCCTTTCAGGTCGTCAATGGTCCATCCTAAAGCATCTTTGTGAGGTTTGAGTACATCAAGAAGTTCTCCTTCTTCCTTATTTGTCAGGGATGAATTAATGATCACTGGGAAGCTCTCCGATGTGCCAAGGAATGCATATTTGAGATGGTTGGGTAATGGTTTCAGTTCTTGTTTTCGTACTTCTTCCTTCTTGTCTTATTTTTCATCTTCCTCAATAGAAGTCTCAGCTACTTGTTCATCTGTTGCCCCTTGATTTCCTTCTTGCTCTTGAGGACTTTATTCCAGCATTTCTTCCACCAAACTCTCTATCATATCCACTCTCACCTAATCCTCTTGCTCGGGAATATGTTGCATTGACTTGAAGACGTTTATGACCATTTGTTCATTGTGGACCCTAAAGATCATTTCTCCTTTTTCTACATCAATAGTGGCTCTTGCTGTGGCTAGAAATGGCCTTCCCAAAATGATTGAATTGTTTCCTTCTTCTTCAGTATCCAAAATCACAAAATCTGCTGGGAAAATAAACTCCCCAACCTTCACCAACAGATTCTCCACAATTCCAGTGGGTGTTTTGATTGATCTGTCAGCCATGACCAATGACATCCTGGTGGGTTTAAGCTCTTCTATAGCAAGTTTTCTCATCAATGAGAGAGGCATTAAGTTGATGCTGGCACCAAGGTCACAGAGAGCTTTGTTGAGAATTATTCTGCCAATGGTGCATGAGACTACAAAGCTTCCTGGATCCTTGAGTTTTGGTGGAATGCCCCTTTGAATCAAAGCACTGCATTCTTCGGTGAGTAACACGGTTTCCTTCTCAAGCCAACTTCTTTTCTTATTGATAAGCTCCTTCAAAAACTTGGCATATAGAGGCATTTGCTCAAGTGCTTCAGCCAAGGGAATATTGATTTCCAGCTTTTTGAAAGTCTCAAGGAACTTATGAAAATGTTGGTCCTTAGTTTCTTTGTTGAACCTCTGGGGATATGGCAGTGGAGGTGTGATGCTCTTTCCTATTTGTTGCTGTCCCTGAGTTACTTCTTGTGAACCGTGTGGTTGGTTGTCCTTCTCTTTGAGTTTCTCAATGCTCTTGTTTGGCATCACAACTTGATCCTTGGTTTCATCTGCCTTTGTTTGCTCCTTATCTTCTATTGGCCTTTTGCTGCTCTCTGCTTGCTTCTTTGTAGTGTCATCATTGCTCATCAATGTTCTCCCACTCCTTAATTGTATTGCCTTGCATTCTTCCTTAGGATTTGGAATTGTGTCACTCAGCAGAGAGCTTGAAGGTCTCTCAATAGAGATCTGCTTGGAGATTTGTCCCATCTGCCTCTCTAGGCTCTTTATGGAGGCTTCATGGTTCTTGGTTGTCATTTCCTGGTGTTTCAACATTTTATCCCGCAAGGTCTCCAAGTTAGTGAGTCTTTGAGATTCAGGTGATACTTGAGGTGGGTTATGAGATGTGGGTGGTGGATGGTAGGTATTTTGGTTGGTGGGTTGGTTATTGGATTGGTACTGGTTGGGGTTGGGGTAGTTGCTTTGAGGTTTTCTGTAGGGATTCTGGTTAGTTTGCTGCTGGTTATGGCTTTGGTTGCTTCTTGGGTTGTTTTGGTTTGAGTTCCTCTGCCATGGTTGTTGGTTTTGGGTGTGATTATCTCCCCATATGAGGTTTGGGTGGTTCTTCCAGGATGGATTGTATGTATCACCATACACTTCATTTGGTCCTTGGTTGTGCATATACTGTACTTGCTCTTGTTGTTGTTCTTCTTGAGTTTCTTCATTTTGCCCCCATCTAGATGATGGTTGGCTTGTGTTAACTGCTGCAACTTTGAGGCTATCAATCCTCTTGGCCATTTGCTCAAATTGTTGTTGAATTTTCTGCTGCATCATCTTGTTTTGAGCCAAGATTGAGTCCACTCCTTCTAGCTCTATTACTCCTCTCCTTTGTGATGGTTAGCGATTTCTTTGGTGAGCAAAGAAATATTGATTGTTGGCCACCATGTCAATAAGATTTTGAGCTTCTTCTGGTGTTTTCATCAGTTACAATGATCCTCCAGCTGAGTGGTCAAGTGATTCTTGAGCCTTTAGAGTGAGTCCTTCATAGAAGTTCTGTAGCTTGTCCCACTCAGTGAACATCTCTGGTGGACATTTCCTCAGCAGAGCCTTGTATCTCTCCCATGCTTCATACAGATTTTCAGCATCCAATTGTGTGAATGTTTGCACCTCAGTTTTCAGCCTGATGACTCTTTGGGGTGGATAGAATTTGGCTAGAAATTTAGTCACCAAATCATCCCAGCTAGTGATGCTTCCTTGAGGAAAAGTTTCAAGCCACTGTGCGGCCTTGTCCCTTAATGAGAACGGGAACAGCAGAAGCTTGTAGGTCTCAGGATTCACGCCATTGGACTTGACAGTGTCACAAATCCTTAAGAAGGTAGATAGATGTTGATTTGGATCCTCCAATGGTCCTCCCCCCAAACGAGCAGTTGTTTTGGACCAATGTAATGAGTTGTGGCTTCAATTCAAAGTTATTTGCATTGACATTAGGGGTGAGAATGCTGCTTCCACAATGTCTAGCATTTGCAAAGGTATAGGAGGCCAAAACTCTCCTCTGGGGTGGGTTGTTATTGTTGTTGTCTGCTCCACCAGGTGGATTGGTTGAATGTTCCTCCAAATCTTGAAATTCTTCTTCTGATTCCTCTTCTCCAACAATATTTTTCCCTCTTTCAGCTCTCCTTAACCTCCTGAGAGTTCTTTCATCTTGTTCATGAAAGGTGGGTGTGGTTCTTCTTGTACCTGACATACAAGCAGAACATAAGAAACACACAAACCAGTGACACTTCAATCTACTGCTAGAATGAAGTTTTAGTTAGCTTAAGCAAAAATTCAAACAGTTAGTGGGTTAATTGAAAATTAAAGAACAGAAAAGAAAAAGTGCTTGATCTAGATCACCACCTCACTTAATCATTGCCAATCTAATCAATCCCCGGCAACGGCACCAAAAACTTGATGGGATATTTTTGTGGAAGAAACGACTTTCTCCAAAACACCCAAAACTAACCGGCAAGTGCACCGGGTCGCATCAAGTAATAATAACTCACGGGAGTGAGGTCGATCCCACAGGGATTGAAGGATTGAGCAATTTTAGTTTAGTGGTTGATTTAGTCAAGCGAATCAAGATTTGGTTGAGTGATTTGTGATTTGCAGAATTTAGATTGCATGGAGAGTAAAGGGAATGGGTAAATTGCATTGAATTTAAAGAGAACTGAAATTTAAAGTGCTGAATCTTAAAGAACAAGAAATTAAATGGCAGAAACTTAGAACGCAAGAAATGTAAATTGCAGAATCTTAAAGTGCAAGAAATGTAAATGGCTTGAATTGTAAAGGGAATTGGGAATTGGATTTGCAAAAATTAAACAAGGAAAAGTAAAATTGAAACAAGCAGAGGAATAAAGGATGACTTGAATTGAACCGGATCTTAAAACAGAAATGTAAATAAGCTTGAAAGCAGTAAACAGAGAATTAAAAATGGGAAATCCATATCTCAGGACCCAAGAGACTAGATAACCAAGTCTAGATCTCAATGCCTTCCTAGATCCAACAAGAACAATTGCAAAGGAAATGTAAATTGCAAAGAAAGTAGATGAAGAAGCAATTAACAGAAATTTAAATTCAATTGTGCAGTAAAATTCAACAAAGAGATCTCAGGATGAGATTGAAACAGAATTCCTTCAATTCTCCAACCCAAGATCCAAGATAAGTGTAATTGAAATTGAAAGCAAGAAAACTAAGAGGAAGGGAATTCAATTCTCCTTCCCCGAGACTTAGAAATTAAAATTCACTCAACACCAAAATCTTTCCGAAAACTCTCTATGAAAACTAAAAGGGAAAGCTCTCCTAAAAACTTAAATCCTATGCTATTTATACACTTTCTTCAAATGGTCTTCAAGCCTTCAATTGGGCCTTTGCTCTTGATGGAATTGGGTTGATAGAGGCCTTGGTTGATTGCTCTTGGAGTTTGGAAAAGAACCGAATTGAACCGGGTTTGGAATCATGAAAGCTTGAGTAAAAGTTTGAGTAAAAGTTTGAGGCAAACTTTTACTCAAAATTTTCACATCAGCCACCCTCTTTTGCTGATATCAACGTTGGGGCAAAAGTTCGGGGTCAAACTTTTGCTCCAACGTTGGCCTCCCCTTGCACACTCATGGCGCCAACGTTTGCCAAAAAGTTAGAGGCAAACGTTGGCGCAAACTTTTGCTCTCCAGGGTGTGTTGTTCATGCGCCAACGTTTGCCAAAAAGTTTGAGGCAAACGTTGGCGCAAACTTTTGCTCTCCAGGGTGTTGATTTGTGATGCCAAAAGTTTGCCAAAAAGTTTGAGGCTAACTTTTGCTCCAGCTTTTTGCCCAAAAGTTTGCACAAAAGTTTGAGGCAAACTTTTGGTCCAGCTTTTTGCCCAAAAGTTTGCACAAAAGTTTGAGGCAAACTTTTGCTCCAGCTTTTTGCCCAAAAGTTTGCACAAAAGTTTGAGGCAAACTTTTGGTCCAGCTTTTTGCTCCCTGGTTCATTTCCACTTATTCCAAAAGTTTGAGCTAAAGTTTGAGGCAAACTTTTGCTCAAACTTTTTGTCCTCTCTTCCTCCTAACCATTCCTTCTTGCTTCAACCTTTCTCCAAGCTTTCTTCACCTATCATTAATTAACCAAACACATCAAAGCTATGCTCAAAATCATGAGGTATTCATTCTTTCATAATATGTGACAATTATAGCATAAAACCTCATGAAATTGCATTAATTCATCTATGGCTCAAGAAAGTGCATAATTCAATTGAAAACAAAAGAAAAAGGCTAGTGAAACTAGGCTAAGATGACTTGTCATCAATGTCTGTGCTTTATCTTCTTATTCTCCTGCTTGTGTTCTGTTCTTTGTTTTTCTATCTATTTTTAACTTCTGTTTACTACATTACTATATTCTATTATCCATCTGCTAATCGAAAATGAATAAATGAACGTAACTAACAACCTCGACCCTACTAAGAACTCCCCAGTTTCTACCCCTTCTCTCCCTTCCTCCCCCTCAGATGGAGACGGGCGTGATCTTCTATGAGTTCGAGGACCCTTACGTCTATGAGGATCCGGTACATCACAGTTACTTCATCATGGGATTGGAGCCTCGTATTAGACGATATGCGTTACCTAATCGAGCTTTTCAACATCCTCTGTCTAGCCCGCATTTTGACCCTGATGCTCCTTACGACTTTACCTTATCCTGGTTACATTCTGACGCACCTGGACATCCTTTTCCTGATGATCCTGAGCACCCTATACCAGCTCAACCTTTGAATGAGGCGGTACCTGAGCCTATCATTCCTGATGAGCCTGAGTTAGCTGGTGACTACGTACCTGTGATACCACCAGAGTGGGATTTTCCCCCTGAGCCGATCCCTGACTTTCCACAACCTGATGAGCCGGCACTACCGGACGGTGGGGTAGCTCCTATATATGCGGACGGACCTGTGCTCGCGAATGGTTTTGTACATAGTGACAGCAGTATTTCTGGTGGATCTGAGGGTATAGCTGTAGCTGCGGATGATGAGGAGGAGGAGGATCCTGAGATAGAGATAGAGCAGGATGAGGAGATGGACGAGCCTCACGGCGATTCTCCGAACGGCCACGTGTAGATATGGTTTGACTGCGGAAGGGGCATTCTTTTGATGACACTCTAGTCTGATATTATCTGATAGTTAGTCTCTCACTTGTGTTAGTACACCCGAGAGCTAGGAGCTATATAGTGGTTAGGCTAGCCTGGGCGCGAGCTTAGTGGCTTTTTGTATGGGCCAGGCCCTGGGAGTGTCGTGTAAATGTTAGCTACGTAGGATGACGAGGATGTAAACTGACTTGATCTTGTGTAAACGCTACATGTTTTGTTATAGTGTACATGATGTATATTATCAGTTGTATTTCTATGTTTCTTTATGCTGTTTTTCTATTACTCTCAATGTATGCTTGTTTATTTTACCTGAACATCCGCAATAGTTACTCGTAAAATTGGCATCGCTCTAACAAGGAACAGGCTCATATATTAAATAAATAATAATAATTAGGAAGGATAAGTTAGTAACACTTAGCTTCTTGTATGACCATGGCATACTGGAAGTTGGGTCGTTACAAGTTGGTATCAGAGCAGTTCGTTCCAAATAGAGCCTGGGGAGTGGACTGACTATGCTTCGTTGCATACTCTGTTGTGTATCTCATGCTTATAGGATATCTATGTGATATGTGTTGTATGATTGTCTCTGTGTTTTCATTCTGGGAGTGTTCACACTTGACTTGAAGTGTTAAGACTGATCACCTTAATAATGATTATTTGGTGTGAACAGGACCACGATGGGTTCACGGAGACGAGGCGTACGGGAAGGAATTCCTAATGTTAACTACGAGAGGGAACAGGAGACATTTATGACTACCATGAACGCTGTGGCTGAGGCAGTGCGTGAGGCTGCAGTAGCAGCGGCTAGGGTTGTTGATCGTCTTGGAGTGAGAAACGAGAATGAGAATGAGCATGGGGAAGATAGTGGAAATGATGAGAATAACTTGGGGCATTTCGAAAGACCTATGACCCTCGCGACTTTTCTGAAGGTTAAACCGCCTAAGTTTAAAGGTACACTCGTTGCGACGGATGCTGACAACTGGTTTCGAGTTATTGAATGATCACTGCGAGCGCAGCATGTTCCAGAAGGCCAACACGTGGAGTTTGCTACTTATATGTTGGAAGGAGAAGCTGAGCATTGGTGGCAGGGGATACAGCGACTGTTGCAACAAGATGAAGGCGATATTCCTTGGAATACTTTTAAGGATGAATTTTATAAGAAGTATTTTCGAGGGCAGCTCGTGACGCTAAGGAGATGGAACTTATGTAGCTGAAACAGGGTAACACAACTGTTGCAGAATATGCCCGTAAAATTGATGACTTGTGCCGTTTCTCCAAGATCTGCCAAGGGAATCCTGCTGACTTTGAAGAATGGAGGTGTTTGAAGTTCGAAGGGGGCCTTTGTGAGGATCTGATGAGTTCAGTAGTTCCATTGGAGATACAAAATTTTGCTGAGCTGGTTAATAAGTGTAAGTTAGTGGAAGAATGTGCTAAGAAGGTAAGTGCCTCTAAAGCAAGTCGTCAAGGATTTCCATCAAGGAACTACAATAGTTATAATTGGCAACCACGAAGGACAAACTTCAAGACACCTGGTGTGCCACAGCGAAGGAACCCACAAGCTGGTAACATTCCTGCTCGCCCTACGGGTGGAAACGGTGGTAGACCAAAGCAGGATAATGGTAAACGACCTCAACAGGCACAGGTGAATACTGCATGTAGGCAGTGTGGAAAGGATCATGGTACTAGGCCTTGCCAAATCAGAACATTTACTTGTTACAATTGTGGGGAACCGGGACACTTAGCGAGGAGTTGCCCAAAAGGACTTTCTCGAAATCCAATACGAACCCAGCAACAAGGTCGAGTGTTTGCCATGACTACTGATGATGCTATGCAATCAGACACCCTGATCCAAGGTCAGTGTTATGTCAAGAATCGATTTTTAACTGTACTGTATGACTCGGGTGCATCACATTTCTTTATCTCTTTAACTGTTGCTCGTGAGTTGGGACTAGATTTCTCTGAGTTGAACTTTGATCTAATTGTCCATACACCTGCATCCCAAAATGCTTTGACTAGTTTAGTGTGCCTGCAAGTACCATTCACTATTAGGAACAGAACTTTTATACTGATCTAATCTGTTTGCCTCTATGTGGTTTAGAAGTTATTCTAGGGTTAGATTGGTTATCTAAGTATCATGTTTTCCTTGATTGCTATGAAAGAACTGCTGTTATTCCGTCTGATAGTTTAGATATTAAACCATTTCTGTCTCATACTTTATATCTGAATTCTGTAAGAGTTACATTAGACGGGAGTGATTGTGAGGGGTACGTTCTGTTAGCGGCTAGCTCAAATGACAGTGAACTAAGCTTAGAACAAATTCGAGTGGTGAAGGAATTTCCTGACGTTTTTCCGGACGACATACCTGAGTTTCCTCCTCAGCGAGAGATAGAATTCAGCATTGAACTTGTACCTGAAACAGGACCAATTTCCATAGCACCGTACCGGATGTCACCACTGGAACTTGCAGATTTGAAGAAGCAATTGGATGAGCTACTTGGAAAAAAATTTATTCATTGATGAGCGGATGTTTTATACGCTTTTTGGGGTTAATTTCATATAGTTTTTAGTATGTTTTAGCTAGTTTTTAGTTTATTTCCATTAGTTTTTAGGAAAAATTCATATTTCTGGACTTTACTATGAGTTGTGTGTTTTTCTGTAATTTCAGGTATTTTTCTGGCTGAAATTGAAGGAGCTGAGCAAAAATCTGATTCAGGCTGAAAAAGGACTGCTGATGCTGTTGGATTCTGACCTTCCTGCACTCAAAGTAGATTTTCTGGAGCTACAGAACTCGAAATGGCATGCTCCCAATTGCGTTGGAAAGTAGACATCTAGGGCTTTCCAGAAATATATAATAGTCTATACTTTGCACAAGGATAGACGACGTAAACTGGCGTTCAACGCCAGTTCTCTGCCCAATTCTGGCGTCCAGCGCCAGAAAAGGATCAAAAGCTGGAGTTGAACGCCCAAACTGGCACAAAAACTGGCGTTCAACTCCACAAATGGCCTATGCACGTGACTTACTTAAATCTCAGCCCCAGCACACACCAAGTGGGCCCCAGAAGTAGATCTCTGTATCATCCATCATAGTCCACTCATTTTTTGTAAACCTAGGTTACTAGTTTAGTATTTAAACAACTTTTAGAGACTTATTTGGTATCTCATGACATTTTAGATCTAAACATTGTATTCTCTGACGGCTATGAGTCTCTAAACCCCATTGTTGGGGGTGAGGAGCTCTGCTGTGTCTCGATGAATTAATGCAAGTATTCCTGTTTTCCATTCAAACACGCTTGTTCTTATCTAAGATGTTCATTCGCGCTTAACTGTGATGGAGGTGATGATCTGTGACACTCATCACCTTCCTCAAATCATGAACGCGTGCTTGACAACTACCTCCGTTCTATATACGATTGAATGAGTATCTCTTAGATTCCTTAATCAGAATCTCCGTGGTATAAGCTAGAACTGATGGCGGCATTCATGAGAATCCGGAAAGTCTAAACCTTGTTTGTGGTATTCCGAGTAGGATTCAAGGATTGAATGACTGTGACAAGCTTCAAACTCCTGAAGGCTGGGCGTTAGTGACAGACGCAAAAGGATAGTAAATCCTATTCCAACCGGATCGAGAACCAACCGGTGATTAGCCGTGCTGTGACAGAGCGCGTGAGCGTAGTTTTCACTGGAAGGATGGAAGGTAGCCATTGACAACGGTGACCCACCAACACACAGCTTGCCATAGGAGGACGTGCGTGCGTGAACAAGAAGACAGAGGAAAGCAGAGATTCAGAGGACAAAGCATTTCCAAAACTCCAACATATTCTCCATTACTGCATAACAAGTAACCTTTAATTCATGCTCTATTGTTTATTTGCAATTCAACTGATAAACATAATTGATTTCCTGACTAAGATTTACATGATAACCATAGATTGCTTCAAACCAACAATCTCCGTGGGATTCGACCCTTACTCACGTGAGGTATTACTTGGACGACCCAGTGCACTTGCTGGTTAGTGGTACGAGTTGTGAAAAGTGTGATTCATAATTCGTGCACCAAGTTTTTGGCGCCGTTGCCGGGGATTGTTCGTGTTTGGACAACTAACGGTTTATTTTGTTGCTTAGATTAGGAAAAATTTTTCTCTTTTGGTTTAGAGTCTTTTATTATTTATCCCTTGTTAAAACACTTTAAATTTATAGCTCAATTAGTTAGAACGTGGTGTTTATGTTCATGGTAATTGGCTATCATATTTTTAAAATCTTTTTCAAAAATATTTTTTTCTATTAAATCCTGTGCCAAACTTTAAGTTTGGTGTTTTCTTGTTGATTTTTCAAAGAAAAAAAGATTTCGAAAATTTATTTTGGTTTTCAAAAAAAATTTTAAGTTTGGTGTTTTTCCATTGTCTTCTTGTGTTCTTGTGAGTCTTCAAAGTGTTGTTGAGTTTTCCTTGTGTCTTGATCTTAAAATTTTTAAGTTTGGTGTTCCTTGGTGTTTTTTCCCCAAAATTTTCGAAAACAAGGAGCATTAGATCTAAAAATTTTAAATCTTGTGCTATCTTATTGTTTTTCTCTCTCTTCTTAAAATTTAAAAATATCTTTTCTCTATATTTTAAAGCATCTTTTTCGAAAATCAATTTTTAAAAAAATTCAGATTTTTATTTCAAAATTTAAAACCTTTTTCAAAAATCATCATATCTTTTTTCAAAATCTCCTAACCACTTTCTCTCTCCTCACTTTTTCAAAAATCTTTTACTCATTTTTATTTATTTTTTTTTCTTTTTTTTTCTATTTTCGAAATAAATTAATAAATAAATAAATAAAAATATTTTTTCTATTTTACATCATCTCCCTTTCTCCATCATGGACCTAAGCAGAGATGAACAGTCCAGGAGGACTCTAGGGTCATATTCTAACCCCTCTACTGCTTCATATGGGAGTAGTATCTGCATACCCTCCATTGGAGTCAGTAGCTTTGAGTTGAATCCTCAGCTCATTATCATGGCGCAGCAAAGCTGCCAGTATTCCGGTCTTCCACAGGAAGAACCTACAGAGTTTCTGGCACAATTTTTATAAATTGCTGACACAGTACATGATAAGGAAATAGATCAGGATGTCTACAGACTATTACTGTTTCCATTTGCTGTAAAAGATCAAGCTAAGAGGTGGTTAAATAACCAACCTAAGGCCAACATAAAGACATGGAAACAGCTGACAGAAAAATTCCTGAATCAATATTTCCCTCCATAAAGGATGACACAGCTAAGGCTGGACATCCAAGGCTTCAAGCAAGGAGATAATGAATCTCTTTATGATGCCTGGGAGAGATACAGAGAGATGCTACGAAAATGCCCCTCTGAAATGTTCTCAGAGTGGGTTCAGTTAGACATCTTCTACTATGGGCTTGCAGAAGGAGCTCAGATGTCCCTAGATTACTCAGCTGGTGGATCTATCCACATGAGAAAGACCATTGAAGAGGCTCAAGAGCTCATTGATACAGTTGCCAGGAATCAGCATCTGTATCTAAGCAGTGACCCTTCCATGAAAGAAGAGGTTAAAACAGCAACTGCTGAACTCAGTCCTGTAGAACAAGCTGCTGAATTCAATCAGCAATTGGACTTCCTAACAAGGGAGTTAGCCGAATTCAAAGATAGACTACAAGAGACAAGGATGGCTAATATACATATGGAAGAACAGTTTAAGCAAACAAAGCAGCAGCTGTCAAGGCAAATAACAGAAGAATGCCAAGCAGTTCAATTAAGAAGTGGGAAGACATTAAATATCTCACCTCAAGGCAGCAAAAAGTCAAGAAATGAGCAACCCACCAAAGATTCACCTGAGGACAGTAAGAGCCCAGGAAAAAATAATTCTGGCGCTAAAACGCCAGAAAATTGGTGGAAGGCTGGCGCTGAACGCCCAGACCATGCCCACAACTGGCGTTCAACGCCAGAAACAAGGCAGGATTGGCGTTCAACGCCAGAAATGGGCAAGAATCTGGCGTTGAACGCCCAAAATGGGCAGGATCCGGCGCTGAACGCCCAAAATAGGCACATTTCTGGCGTTCAGACGCCAGGAACAGACAGGGAGCTGGCATCCAGTTTCACTCCAGTTTCTGACTCTGGCATTCAATTGCCAGTGAGGGATCAGACACACACAAATGCTGATAACAACCCCTCTAAAAAGGCTTCTTCAACCACTTCTGTAGGCAATAAACTTGCAGCAACTAAGGTTGAAGAATATAAAGCCAAGATACCTTATCCTCAAAAACTCCGGAAAGAGGAGCAGGATAAGCAATTTGCTCGCTTTGCAGACTATCTCAGGACTCTTGAAATAAAGATTCCATTTGCAGAAGCACTTGAGCAAATACCTTCTTATGCCAAGTTCATGAAAGAGATCTTGAGTCATAAGAAGGATTGGAGAGAAACAGAAAGAGTTCTCCTCACTGAAGAATGCAGTGCAGTCATTCTGAAAAGCTTTCCTGAAAAGCTTAAAGACCCCGGGAGCTTTCTGATACCATGCATATTGGAAGATAATTGTACCAAGACAGCTTTATGCGATCTTGGGGCAAGCATCAACCTAATACCTGCATCCACTATCAGAAAGCTTGGTTTAACTGAAGAAGTTAAACCAACCCGGATATGTCTTCAACTTGCTGATGGCTCCACTAAATACCCATCAGGCGTGATTGAAGACATGATTATCAGGGTTGGGCCATTCGCCTTTCCCACTAACTTTGTTGTGCTGGAAATGGAGGAGCACAAGAGTGCCACTCTCATTCTAGGAAGACCCTTCCTAGCAACTGGATGATCCCTTATTGACGTCCAACAGGGGGAAATAACCCTGAGAGTCAATGATGATGAGTTCAAGTTGAACGCTATCAAAGCCATGCAGCATCCAGACACATCAACAGACTGCATGAAAGTTGATCTTATTGACTCCTTGGTAGAAGAGATCAACATGGCTGAGAGTCTCGAATCAGAGTTGGAAGACATCTTTAAAGATGTTCAGCCTGATTTGGAGGATTCAGAGGACATGAAAGAGCCTCTGAAATTTCTTCTGAAAGAGGAAAAACCTCCTAAACCCGAGCTCAAGCCATTACCACCATCCTTGAAATATGCATTTCTAGGAGAAGGTGATACTTTTCCAGTGATCATAAGCTCTGCTTTAAATTCACAGGAAGAGGAAGCACTTATTCAAGTGCTAAGGACACACAAGACAGCTCTTGGGTGGTCCATAGGTGACCTTAAGGGCATAAGCCCAGCTAGATGCATGCACAAAATCCTATTGGAGGATAATGCCAAGCCAGTGGTTCAACCACAGAGGCGGCTAAATCCAGCCATGAAGGAAGTGGTGCAGAAAGAGGTCACCAAATTACTAGAGGCTGGGATTATTTATCCTATTTCTGATAGCCCCTGGGTGAGCCCTGTCCAAGTCGTCCCAAAAAAGGGAGGCATGACAGTGATTCATAATGAAAAGAATGAACTGGTTCCTACAAGAACAGTTACAGGATGGCGCATGTGTATTGACTACAGAAGACTCAATACAGCCACCAGAAAGGATCATTTTCCTTTACCATTCATAGACCAGATGCTAGAAAGACTGGCAGATCATGAGTATTACTGCTTTTTGGACGGCTACTCAGGCTATAACCAGATTGCAATAGATCCCCAGGATCAAGAGAAAACAGCATTCATATGTCCATCTGGAGTGTTTGCTTATAGAAGGATGCCATTTAGGCTGTGTAATGCGCCTGCAACCTTCCAGAGATGCATGCTCTCTATTTTCTCTGATATGGTGGAAAAATTTCTGGAAGTCTTCATGGATGACTTCTCAGTATATGGAGACTCATTCAGCTCCTGTCTTGATCACCTGAAACTTGTTCTGAAAAGATGCCAAGAGACCATCCTAGTTTTAAACTGGGAAAAATGTCACTTCATGGTGACTGAAGGGATTGTCCTTGGGCATAAAATCTCAAACAAGGGAATAGAGGTGGATCAAGCAAAAATAGATGTAATTGAAAAATTACCACCACCTACCAATGTTAAGGCAATCAGAAGCTTTCTGGGGCATGCAGGATTCTATAGGAGGTTTATAAAGGAATTTTCAAAAATCGCAAAACCTCTAAGCAATCTGCTAGCTGCTGACACGCCATTTGTGTTTGACACAGAGTGCCTGCAGGCGTTTGAAACGCTGAAAGCTAAGCTGGTCACAGCACCAGTCATTTCTGCACCAGACTGGACGTTACCATTTGAGCTAATGTGTGATGCCAGTGATCATGCCATTGGTGCAGTATTGGGACAGAGGCATGACAAGCTTCTGCATGTCATTTATTATGCTAGTCGCGTTCTAAATGATGCCCAGAAAAATTACACAACCACAGAAAAAGAATTACTTGCAGTGGTTTACGCCATTGACAAGTTCAGATCATACTTAGTAGGATCAAAAGTGATTGTGTATACTGATCATGCTGCTCTTAAATATCTACTCACAAAGTAGGATTCAAAACCCAGGCTCATCAGATGGGTATTACTTCTACAAGAGTTTGATATAGAAATAAGAGACAGAAAAGGGACAGAGAACCAAGTGGCTGATCACCTGTCCCGGATAGAGCCAGTGGAAGGGACGTCCCTCCCCTTTCTTGAGATCTCTGAGACGTTTCCTGATGAGCATTTATTTGCCATTCAGGAAGCACCATGGTTTGCCGATATTGCAAACTATAAAGCTGCAAGGTTCATACCCAAGGAATACAACAGGATACAAAAGAAGAAATTAATTACTGATGCAAAGTAATACTTGTGGGATGAACCTTATCTCTTTAAGAGATGTGCAGACGGAATTATCCGTAGGTGTGTGCCTAGAGAAGAAGCACAAAGGATCCTATGGCATTGCCACGGATCTCAATATGGAGGCCATTTCGGAGGTGAGCAAACAGCCACCAAGGTCCTCCAATGTGGCTTCTATTGGCCCACACTCTATAAAGATTCCCGAGAGTTTGTACGTAACTGTGACAGTTGCCAAAGAGCTGGTAATCTGCCTCATGGTTACGCCATGCCTCAACAGGGAATCTTGGAAATTGAGTTGTTTGACGTATGGGGAATTGACTTCATGGGACCTTTCCCACCGTCATACTCAAACACTTATATTCTGGTAGCAGTTGACTATGTATCAAAATGGGTTGAGGACATTGCCACACCCACCAATGATACTAAAACAGTGCTGAAGTTCCTCCAGAAACATATCTTTAGCAGGTTTGGTGTCCCTAGAGTACTAATCAGTGATGGGGGCACTCACTTCTGCAATAAACAGCTTTACTCTGCCATGGTTCGGTATGGAATTTGCCACAAAGTGGCCACTCTATATCATCCACAAACCAATGGGCAAGCTGAAGTCTCTAACAGAGAATTAAAGAGAATCCTGGAATGGACAGTAAATACCTGTAGAAAGGATTGGGCATGGAGCTTGGATGATGCTCTGTGGGCTTACAGGACAGCATTCAAGACCCCTATAGGGACCTCTCCATACCAACTCGTGTATGGTAAGGCATGTCACCTGCCCGTGGAACTGGAACATAAGGCCTACTGGGCAACCAGATTCCTAAACTTTGATGCCAAATTAGCAGGAGAAAAAAGATTGCTCCAGCTAAATGAGCTAGAGGAGTTCAGATTCACAGCTTTCGAAAATGCCAAGCTTTATAAAGAGAAATAAAAAAAGTGGCATGACAGAAAGCTGTCATCTAGAATCTTTGAACCAGGACAGAAGGTTCTGTTGTTTAACTCTAGACTCAGGCTATTCCCCGGGAAACTGAAATCCCGGTGGAGGGGACCATACGTGATTACAAGTGTATCGCCATATGGTTATGTGGAGCTTCAAGATATTGATTCTGATAAGAAGTTCATTGTCAATGGACAGAGAATCAAGCATTATCTTGAAGGCAAAATTGAGCAACAATGCTCAAGGCTGAAGCTAGATTAAAAGCTCAGCAAGGTCCAGCTAAGGACATTAAGGAAGCGCTTGTTGGGAGGCAACCCAATTTTTATTTATTTTCATGGTTTTTCATGTTTTATTAGGTTCATGATCATGTGGAGTCACAAAATAAATATTAAAAATTGAAAACAGAATCAAAAACAGCAGAAGAAAAATCACACCCTGGAGGAAGCACCTGTCTGGCGTTCAACGCCAGAACAGAGCATGGTTCTGGCGCTGAACGCCCAAAATGGGCAACATCCTGGCGCTGAACGCCCAGAACAAGCATGGTTCTGGCGTTCAACGCCAGAAATGGCTAGTAAATGGGCGTTGAACGCCTAAAATGGGCACCAACCTGGCGCTGAACACCCAGAGTTGTGTGCAAGGGCATTTTGCATGCCCAAATTGGTGCAGGGATGTAAATGCCTTGACAACTCAAGATCTGTGGACCTCACAGGATCATTTCAAGATCTGTGGACCCCACAGGATCCCCACCTTCCCTCCTCATAATCCTAGTTTTTTTCTTTCCACATCTTCTTCCTCATCTATTCCTTCTTCTTTTGCTCGAGGGCGAGCAGCATTCTAAGTTTGGTGTGGTAAAACAATTATGTGAAGGATCTATAGCTCAGTGGTAGAACATGTGGCAGCAAATCAAGAGATCCCTGAGATACCTCAGGGGATGCACTTCCCTCCACATAATTATTGGAAGCAACTGAGGATAGAAATACCAAAAATCACTAGGAATCAAGCCACAAAGGCAAGGAAGAGACATAAAAGAGCTCAAGAAGGAAATGCCATCATCACTAAGGTGAACTCGTTCCTTGTTCTTACTTGCTCTATTTTTCGTTTTCTCTATGTTAAGTGCTTATCTATGTTTGTGTCTTCATTACATGATCATTAGTAGTAATTAGTGTCTATTTTGATTTTATCCCCAATTAAGTTATAGTCTATTTTTCTCATCATCAGCAAACATGAATAAAATAGTAGATCTTTTGAATAAGAGGCAATAAAATTTCGAGTTTTTAATAAGAAAAAATTCTAATTAGTAACATGTGGTGGCAATGCTCTCTGTCTTCTGAATGAATACTTGAACAGTGCATATGTCTTTTGAATTTGTTGTTTAAGATTGTTAAATATGTTGGCTCTTGAAAGAATGATGAACATGAGACATGTTATTGATAATCTGAAAAATCATAAAAATGATTCTTGAAGCAAGAAAAAGCAGCAAAGAACAAAGCTGGCAAAAAAAAAATAATAATAATAATATAGAAAGAAAAAGAAAAAGCAAGCAGAAAAAGCCATAAGCTCTTAAAACCAAGAGGCAAGAGCAAATAAAAAGGCAAGGGCAAATAAAAAGGATCCCAAGGCTTTGAGCATCAGTAGATAGGAGGGCCTAAAGGAATAAAATCCTGGTCTAAGCGGCTAAACCAAGCTGTCCCTAACCATGTGCTTGTGGCGTGTAGGTGTCAAGTGAGAACTTGAGACTGAGCGGTTAAAGTCAAGGTCCAAAGCAAAAAGAAGAGTGTGCTTAAGAACCCTGGACACCTCTAATTGGGGGCTTTAGCAAAGCTGAGCCACAATCCGAAAAGGTTCACCCAATTATGTGTCTGTGGCATTTATGTATCCGGTGGTAATACTGGAAAACAAAGTGCTTAGGGCCACGGCCAAGACTCATAAAATAGCTGTGTTCAAGAATCATCACACTGAAATAGGAGAATCAATAACACTATCTGAATTCTATGTTCCTATAGATGCCAATCACTCTGAGCTTCAATGGATAAAGTGAGATGCCAAAACTGTTCAGAAGCAAAAAGCTACTAGTCCCGCTCATCTAATTAGAATATGGGCTTCTTTCAAAAACTCCGAGATATTATTGCTTCTCAACCTATTAGTCTTCTATTTTATTTGTCTAGTTGCTTGAGGACAAGCAACAGTTTAAGTTTGGTGTTGTGATGAGCGGATATTTTATACGCTTTTTGGGGTTAATTTCATATAGTTTTTAGTATGTTTTAGCTAGTTTTTAGTTTATTTCCATTAGTTTTTAGGAAAAATTCATATTTCTGGACTTTACTATGAGTTGTGTGTTTTTCTGTAATTTCAGGTATTTTTCTGGCTGAAATTGAAGGAGCTGAGCAAAAATCTGATTCAGGCTGAAAAAGGACTGCTGATGCTGTTGGATTCTGACCTCCCTGCACTCAAAGTGGATTTTCTAGAGCTACAGAACTTAAAATGGCATGCTCCCAATTGAGTTGGAAAGTAGACATCCAGGGCTTTCCAGCAATATATAATAGTCCATACTTTGCACAAGGATAGACGACGTAAACTGGCGTTCAACGCCAGTTCTCTGCCCAATTCTGGCGTCCCGCGCCAGAAAAGGATCAAAAGCTGGAGTTGAACGCCCAAACTAGCACAAAAACTGGCATTCAACTCCACAAATGGCCTCTGCACGTGACTTACTTAAATCTCAGCCCCAGCACACACCAAGTGGGCCCCAGAAGTGGATCTTTGTATCATCCATCATAGTCCACTCACTTTTTGTAAACCTAGGCTACTAGTTTAGTATTTAAACAACTTTTAGAGACTTATTTGGTATCTCATGACATTTTAGATCTAAACTTTGTATTCTCTGACGGCTATGAGTCTCTAAACCCCATTGTTGGGGGTGAGGAGCTCTGCTGTGTCTCGATGAATTAATGCAAGTATTTCTGTTTTTCATTCAAACACGCTTGTTCCTATCTAAGATGTTCATTCGCGCTTAACTGTGATGGAGGTGATGATCTGTGACACTCATCACCTTCCTCAAATCATGAACGCGTGCTTGACAACCACCTCCGTTCTATATACGATTGAATGAGTATCTCTTAGATTCCTTAATCAGAATCTCCGTGGTATAAGCTAGAACTGATGGCGGCATTCATGAGAATACGGAAAGTCTAAACATTGTCTGTGGTATTCCGAGTAGGATTCAAGGATTGAATGACTGTGACGAGCTTCAAACTCCTGAAGGCTGGGCGTTAGTGACAGACGCAAAAGGATAGTAAATCCTATTCCAACCGGATCGAGAACCAACCGGTGATTAGCCGTGCTGTGACAGAGCGCGTGAGCGTAGTTTTCACTGGAAGGATGGAAGGTAGCCGTTGACAACGGTGACCCACCAACACACAGCTTGCCATAGGAGGACGTGCGTGCGTGAACAAGAAGACAGAGGAAAGCAGAGATTCAGAGGACAAAGCATCTCCAAAACTCCAACATATTCTCCATTACTGCATAACAAGTAACCTTTAATTCATGCTCTATTGTTTATTTTTAATTCAACTGATAAACATAATTGATTTCCTGACTAAGATTTACAAGATAACCATAGATTGCTTCAAACCAACAATCTCCGTGGGATTCGACCCTTACTCACGTGAGGTATTACTTGGACGACCCAGTGCACTTGCTGGTTAGTGGTACGAGTTGTGAAAAGTGTGATTCATAATTCGTGCACCATTCATCCCAGCGCATCACCTTGGGGAGCTCTGGTATTGCTAGTAAAGAAGAAGTATGGTGGAAGGAGACTTTGCGTAGATTACCGACAATTAAACAAAGTCACTATCAAGAACAAGTATCCACTTCCACGAATAGATGATTTGATGGATCAGTTAAAAGGTGCAACTGTGTTTTCGAATATTGACTTGCGATTGGGCTATCACCAGATTTGAGTGAAAGAGTCAGATATACCGAAGACTGCATTTAGAACTCGATATGGTCACTATGAGTATACGGTTATGTCGTTTGGACTAACTAACGCTCCTGCGATTTTCATGGATTACATGAATCGTATTTTCCGTTCGTACCTTGATCAGTTCGTAGTAGTCTTCATAGATGATATTCTCATCTATTCGAAGACAGAAAGAGAGCATGAAGAGCATCTAAGGACTGTATTGCAGATACTAAGGACTCAGAAGTTATATGCTAAACTATCAAAGTGCGAGTTCTGGACAGAGAAGGTGGCATTTTTGGGACATGTTATATCACAGGGAGGAAATGCAGTGGACCCTTCAAAAATTGAAGCAGTAGTGCAATGGGAACCACCTACGACCGTTACAGAAGTTCGGAGTTTTCTCGGACTTGCTGGATATTACCGGAGGTTTATTAAAGGGTTTTCACAGATAGCCTTACCTCTGACTTACCTTACAGGAAAGGAAGTTCCGTTCGTTTGGACGGCTGAGTGTGATAGAAGTTTCAAGATGCTTAAGGAGAAGTTAACAACTGCACCTGTATTAGTACTACCCGACCCGCAGAAACCTTTTGAAGTATACTGTGATGCCTCTTATAAAGGACTTGGATGTGTGCTGATGCAAGACAAAAATGTAGTGGCTTATGCTTCCCGGCAGCTAAGACCTCATGAACGAAATTATCCGACACATGACTTGGAGTTGGCTGCAGTAGTGTTTGCTCTGAATATCTGGAGACACTATTTGTATGGCGCTCAACTAGAAGTTTTCTCTGACCACAAAAGTTTAAAGTATATCTTTGACCAGAAGGATCTTAATATGCGACAGCGAAGGTGGATGGAGTTCCTAAAGGACTATGATTTTAAGTTAAGTTATCACCCAGGAAATGCGAACGTGGTGGCAGACGCTTTGAGGAGGAAGAATTTGAATATCTCTTGGATGATGATAAAGGAAGAAAAGTTACTCGTGGAATTTGAGGACCTTAAGTTGGCTATGACTGAAACATCAAGTGGAGTCCGTTTGGCCCAATTGCATATAACACCAGATTTTAAGATTAGGATTCAGCAAGCACAAGCACAGGATTCAGAAATGATGACGATACTGAGATGGATGAAAGTAGAGGAACCAGAAGCTGTAAGACTAGATCGTAGCAGCCTCTGGAGATACAAGAACAGAATTTGTGTGCCTAGCTCTGGAGATTTGTGGCAAAGGATTCTTGCAGAAGCTCATCAAAGTAGATTTTCTATGCATCCTGGAGTAACAAAGATGTATCAGGATTTGAAACAAATGTTCTGGTGGCCGGGCTTGAAGAAAGAGGTAGCTGATTATGTCTCAAAATGTTTAACCTGCCAGAAGGTGAAGGTGGAACACCAGAAACCGTCAGGAACCCTGCAACCCTTAGAAATACCACAATGGAAATGGGAGCAGATCACTATGGATTTTGTCACGGGATTGCCAAGGACCTCAATAGGACACGATGCCATTTGGGTAATTGTGGACAGGTTGACAAAATCAGTGCACTTTCTTCCGATTCGAGTTGACTATACATTAGAAAGGCTGGCACGGATATAATTCAAGAAATTGTACGATTGCACGGAATACCTTCATCAATTGTTTCAGATCGAGATCCGAGGTTTACTTCTAGATTCTGGGGAGTTTTCCAGAAAGCATTGGAAACAGAATTGCATATGAGTACAGCACACCATCCTCAGACAGACAGACAATCAGAGTGGACAATCCAGACATTGGAAGACATGCTAAGATCTTGTGTGATGGATAACCAAGGCAGTTGGGATAGGTATTTGCCATTGGTCGAGTTCGTCTACAACAACAGCTACCAACAATGTATCGGGATGGCACCATATGAAGCTCTCTACGGAAGGAGATGTCAGATACCATTGTGTTGGAATGACGACGGAGAAGCTAGTGTCTTAGGTCCAGACTGAGTGCAAGAAACTACTGAGAAGATAAAAGGGATCCGCCAGAAGATCCAGACAGCACATAGCCGTCAAAAGAGCTATGCCGATAATAGACGTAGACCCTTAGAGTTTAGTGAGGGAGACCATGTTTTTCTTAAAGTAACCCCGACTACTGGAATAGGTAGAGCCCTTAAGAGTAAAAAGCTTAACCCTCGATACATAGGACCTTTCCAAATACTTAAAAGAGTCGGTCTAGTAGCTTATCAAGTAGCCCTTCCTCCATATCTGTCAAACATTCATGATGTTTTTCATGTCTCGCAACTTAAGAAATATATTCCCGATGAGAGTCATATTTTACAACCAGAGACAGTACAGTTACGAAACAATTTGACATATCAAGCATCACCAGTTCAGATCGTAGAAAGAAGTGATAAGCAGCTGAGAGGCAAGACTGTTCATTTCGTCAAAGTAGCTTGGGGACAAAGAGGAGAAGAAGAACACACTTGGGAACTGGAAGATAAGATGAAAGTTGATTACCCGCATCTATTCTCAGGTAACTGAAATTTTGAGGGCACAATTTTCTTTTAGGAGGGTAGAATGTAACAACACCGGTTTTTGAGTACGCGAGATCTTTTCTGAAAGTACGAATTTCTCCGGAAGATCAGTAAGGGGAAAACCTTTGATATATCATCAAGTATCTCAATCCTCATTGTCATTATGTTAGGAGTTTTGATTTAGTTTTTCGTAAATAGTCTCAGTTTGACAAACCAGGCCTGATTTATGCGAGAAGAGAGATAATAGGATGATATTATCATTATATTAGTATTAGAAGCTTCTTGAATGATATTATAAGGTTACCTGATCAGTTTTAGTTAAAAACAGAAAACAGGTTTAACCGTGTTCACAATTTACTGGTGCAGCTTAGCACCAGCACTCTTTGATGACTTTAGCAATGCTAAGGCCTCATTATTCATGTTTTATTCTCATAATAAATATGTTACTAGTGTCATTTATGCTAGTAGCTCAGAAAATAATTTTTAGAGATGTTTTTGCAAGTGCTACGATACATCTAGTTTTAGTAGTTATACACCTGAGATATTTTAATATTATTTTAATCCACCTCCAAGCCAACCAATCACAACTCACCCTACACCCCCAAAACCCCCAAGGCTGGCTCATTTTAACTTTGTGGCCGAAAATAGGTAGAGAGAAAAAGAGAAAAAAGTTCTTAGTTCCAAATCTTCAAAGCTTGATTTCTGCTGAACAAAAACTCAAATCAAAATTCCAATCCGACCAAAATGATCCTCTCTTCTTTCTCTACATGATCATATGACTTATCAAGGCTGGAATCAAGGTGAGTTGGCTGCACCATCTCTCTTTGGATTCGGTTTCAAGGAAACATGCTTAAATATGTGTTTTCTTGATGTGATTTAGGAGGAAAAAGTGCTTAAGGACCACCTGAAAGTTTGATTGAATTAGGAGCAGCAAAACCAAGTAGGGTGTCATGAAATTAATCTTGATTATTTGTGTTTGAGTTGTGTGAATGTTGTTTTATTTGGCTGTGCTAAAAATTGGTTGCATATATGATTGATTCTTGGTGAAAATTTGGTGAAATTTTGATGAAATTTGATGAAATTCAAGCTTTAAAGTTCATGTTCTTGGGCAGCTGGAAAAATGAAACCCTAAGCTTAAATTGAGGTTCAATTTGTGTTAAAATCATGTAGAAAAGATGGGGTTTTAGTGGATGCTAATTTATTATGAATTATAGTAAAAATTGGTTGCGGAAAAGACTGAAAAACGGGTAAAAACAGAGAAAGAATATGAAGAATTTATGAAGAACATGAAGGTTAGGGTGGTAAAAGTAGAAATATTAAAAGTTACGGATGGTAAAAAGTGAATTTTAAAGGTTAAAAGTTAAAGTAAGTTAATTTTCGAAAATTTAATGATAAAATAATAAAAAATAATAGAATATTAAATAATAATATTTAATTAAAAATAATATTTTAATAAAAATAATAAAATAATGCGGAAAAGGTAGTTTTCTGTAAAAGCTTTAGAAAGACAACTTTAAGTGCAGAATCTCATAATTACCTTCATAAAACACTTAGGGAGTGGTAAAACATATTAGTGAGGCAAAGATAAATAAAAGATAAAAAGTTGAAGAAAAGATAAAAATCGAAGAAAAAGTCTGTAAAGTTTTAATGACAGAAAAACAGACAGGGACTAGTGAACGAACTAGGGCAATGTAGTTAGTCCTTGAATTGCGAATAGGGTTAGGTATTATATGAAAAGTTAAACTGTTTCAGTATAGACTTAATGAACCTATACTTGGGGCAAGCTAACTAATCATACCAAAATTTACATAAGCTTTAAATACATACGTTAAACAGAGAAAGCAGAATAAAGTAAAGAAGCGTAGAGAAAAGAACAAACAGAGCAGAATAAAGAGACAAAGCGAAGAGAGTAATATGACAAAGAGCAGAGGACCTACTGAGAGGTCATTTGTTGCATTAAGGCAACCTCAGAGATATCTATATGTTCATCTGCTGCATTGTGGCAGTCAGATAGATAATGGTGCAACCACTGAGAAACGCTTTCCTGCGGTACAGAACCATATTTTATTTCTGTAAGGCAGAGGGGTTATTTCCTGCTACAGAGTACCGTGACCACCTGTTCCATTTTTGTAGTGGCAGAGGGGTTATTTCCTGTATACAGAAGGTGTTTCGGCATACATACCTGCAGTGGCAGATGTGTTATTTCCTGCGTGCAGTGGACCCTGTGGTGGCAGAGGGGTTATTTCCTGTACACAGGGGTATAGCCAACAGGAAAGCCATATCTGGCTGGTAATGCTGGGTTACGTCGGAAGCGGGTAGAAACCAACAAATGAGCTCATTACCTGCACTAGGACTAGACATGCATCATTCTTGTCTGCGCATTATTCTCTGTTGCATTCCTACTTGTGTTTGATCTATTTCTTTATGTTTGTTTGCTCGAGTGTTATGTCTATGCTTTATCTTCTTATTCTTCTGCTTGTGTTCTGTTCTTTGTTTTTCTATCTATTTTTAACTTCTGTTTACTACATTACTGTATTCTTTTATCCATCTGCTAATCGAAAATGAATAAATGAACGTAACTAACAACCCCGACCCTACTAAGAACTCCCTAGTTCTTACCCCTTCTCTTCCTTCCTCCCCCTCAAATGGAGACGGACGTGATCTTCTATGAGTTCGAGGACCCTTACGTCCACGAGGATCCGGTACATCACAGTTACTTCATCATGGGATTGGAGCCTCGAATTAGACGATATGTGTTACCTAATCGAGCTTTTCAACATCCTCTGTCTAGCCCGCATTTTGACCCTGATGCTCCTTACGACTTTCCCTTATCCTGGTTACATCCTGACGCACCTAGACATCCTTTTCCTGATGATCCTTAGCACCCTATACCAGCTCAACCTTTGAATGAAGCGGTACTTGAGCCTATCGTTCCTGATGAGCCTGAGTTAGCTAGTGACTACGTACCTGTGATACCACCAGAGTGGGATTTTTCCCCTGAGCCGATCCCTGACTTTCCACAGCCTGATGAGCCGGCACTTCCGGACGGTGGGGTAGCTCCTATATATACGAACGGACCTGTGCTCGCGAATGGTTTTGTACATAGTAACAGCAGTGTTTCTGGTGGATCTGAGGGTATAGCTGTAGCTGCGGATGATGAGGAGGAGGAGGATCCTGAGATGTAGATAGAGCAGGATGAGGAGATGGACGAGCCTCATGGCGATTCTCCGAACAGCCACGTGTAGATATAGTTTGACTGCAGAAGGGGCATTCTTTTGATGACACTCTAGTCTGACATTATCTGATAGTTAGTCTCTCACTTGTGCTAGTACACCCCAGAGCTAGGAGCTATATAGTGGTTAGGCTAGCCTGGGCGCCAGCTTAGTGGCTTTTTGTATGGGCCAGGCCCTGGGAGTGTCGTGTAAATATTAGCTACGTAGGATGACGAGGTTGTAAACTGACTTGATCTTGTGTAAACGCTACATGTTTTGTTATAGTGTACATGATGTATATTATCAGTTGTATTTCTATGTTTCTTTATGCCGTTTTTCTATTACTCTCAATGTATGCTTGTTTATTTTACCTGAACATCCGCAACAAAAAAAAATAGTTACTCGTAAAATTGGCATCGCTCTAACAAGGAACAGGCTCATATATTAAATAAATAATAATAATTAGGAAGGATAAGTTAGTAATACTTAGCTTCTTGTATGACCATGGCATACTGGAAGTTGGGTCGTTACAAGTTGGTATCAGAGCAGTTCGTTCCCAATAGAGCCTGGGGAGTGGACTGACTATGCTTCATTGCATACTCTGTTGTGTGTCTCATGCTTATAGGATATCTATGTGATATATGTTGCATGATTGTCTCTGTGTTTTCATTTTGGGAGTGTTCACACTTGACTTGAAGTGTTAAGACTGATCACCTTAATAATGATTGTTTGGTGTGAACAGGACCACGATGGGTTCACGGAGACGAGGCGTACGGGAAGGAATTCCTAATGTTAACTACGAGAGGGAACAGGAGACGTTTATGACTACCATGAACGTTGTGGCTGAGGTAGTGCGTGAGGCTGCAGTAGCAGCGGCTAGGGCTGTTGATCGTCTTGGAGTGAGAAACGAGAATGAGAATGAGCATGGGGAAGATAGTGGAAATGATGAGAATAACTTGGGGCATTTCGAAAGACCTATGACCCTTGCGACTTTTCTGAAGGTTAAACCGCCTAAGTTTAAAGGTACACTCGTTGCGACGGATGCTGACAACTGGTTTTGAGCTATTGAACGATCACTGCGAGCGCAGCATTTTCCAGAAGGCCAACACGTGGGGTTTGCTACTTATATGCTGGAAGGAGAAGCTGAGCATTGGTGGCAGGGGATACAGCGACTGTTGCAACAAGATGAAGGCGATATTCCTTGGAATACTTTTAAGGATGAATTTTATAAGAAGTATTTTTCGAGGGCAGCTCATGACGCTAAGGAGATGGAACTTATACAGCTGAAACAGGGTAACACAACTGTTGCAGAATATGCCCATAAAATTGATGACTTGTGCCGTTTCTCCAAGATCTGCCAAGGGAATCCTGCTGACTTTGAAGAACGGAAGTGTTTGAAGTTCAAAGGGGGCCTTTGTTAGGATCTGATGAGTTCAGTAGTTCCATTGGAGATACGAAATTTTGCTGAGCTGGTTAATAAGTGTAAGTTAGTGGAAGAATGTGCTAAGAAGGTAAATGCCTCTAAAGCAATTCGTCAAGGATTTCCATCAAGGAACTACAATAGTTATAATTGGCAACCACGAAGGACAAACTTCAAGACACATGGTGTGCCACAGCAAAGGAACCCACAAGCTGGTAACGTTCCTGCTCGCCCTACGGGTGGAAACGGAGGTAGACCAAGGTAGGATAATGGTAAACGACCTCAACAGGCACAGGTGAATACTGCATGTAGGCAGTGTGGAAAGGATCATAGTACCAGGCCTTGCCAAATCAGAACATTTACTTGTTACAATTGTGGGGAACCGGGACAATTGGCGAGGAGTTGCCCAAAAGGACTTTCTCGAAATCCAATACGAACCCAGCAACAAGGTCGAGTGTTTGCCATGACTGCTGATGATGCTATGCAATCAGACGCCCTGATCCAAGGTCAGTGTTATGTCAAGAATCGATTTCTAACTGTACTGTATGACTCGGGTGCATCGCATTCCTTTATCTCTTTAACTGTTGCTCGTGAGTTGGGACTACATTTCTCTGAGTTGAACTTTGATCTAATTGTCCATACACCTGCATCCCAAAATGCTTTGACTAGTTTAGTGTGCCTACAAGTACCATTCACTATTAGGAACAGAACTTTTATACATGATCTAATATGTTTGCCTCTATGTGGTTTAGAAGTTATTCTAGGGTTAGATTGGTTATCTAAGTATCATGTTTTCCTTGATTGCTATGAAAGAACTGCTGTTATTTCGTCTGATGGTTTAGATATTAAACCATTTCTGTCTCATACTTTATATCTGAATTCTGTAAGAGTTGCATTAGATGGGAGTCATTGTGAGGGGTACGTTCTGTTAGCGGCTAGCTCGAATGACAGTGAACTAAGCTTAGAACAAATTCGAGTGGTGAAGGAATTTCCTGATGTTTTCCCGGACGACATACCTGAATTTCCTCCTCAGCGAGAGATAGAATTCAGCATTGAACTTGTACCTGGAACCAGACCGATTTCCATAGCACCGTACCGGATGTCACCACTGGAACTTGCAGAGTTGAAGAAGCAATTGGATGAGCTACTTGGAAAAAAATTTATTCATCCCAGCGCATCACCTTGGGGAGCTCCGGTATTGCTAGTAAAGAAGAAGGATGGTGGAATGAGACTTTGCGTAGATTACCGACAATTAAACAAAGTCACTATCAAGAACAAGTATCCACTTCCACGAATAGATGATTTGATGGATCAGTTAAAAGGTACAACTGTGTTTTCAAAGATTGACTTGCGATCGGGCTATCACCATATTCGAGTGAAATAGTCAGATATACCGAAGACTGCATTTAGAACTCGATATGGTCACTATGAGTATACGGTTATGTCGTTTGGACTAACTAATGCTCCTGCAATTTTCATGGATTACATGAATCGTATTTTCCGTCCGTACCTTGATCAGTTCGTAGTAGTCTTCATAGACGATATTCTCATCTATTCGAAGACAGAAAGAGAGCATAAAGAGCATCTAAGGACTGTATTGCAGATACTAAGGACTCGGAAGTTATATGCTAAACTATCAAAGTGCGAGTTCTGGACAGAGAAGGTGGCATTTTTGGGACATGTTATATCACAGGGAGGAATTGCAGTGGACCCTTCAAAAATTGAAGCAGTAGTGCAATGGGAACCACCTACGACCGTTACAGAAGTTTGGAGTTTTCTCGAACTTGCTGGATATTACCAGAGGTTTATTAAAGGGTTTTCACAGATAGCCTTACCTCTGAATTACCTTACACGAAAGGAAGTTCCGTTCGTTTAGACGGCTGAGTGTGATAGAAGTTTCAAGATGCTTAAGGAGAAGTTAACAACTGCACCTGTATTAGTACTACCAGACCCGCAGAAACCTTTTGAAGTATAATGTGACGCCTCTTATAAAGGACTTGGATGTGTGCTGATGCAAGACAAAAATATGGTGGCTTATGCTTCCCGGCAGCTAAGACCTCATGAACGAAATTATCCGACGCATGACTTGGAGTTGGCTGCAGTAGTGTTTGCTCTGAAGATCTGGAGACACTATTTGTATGGCGCTCAACTAGAAGTTTTCTCTGACCACAAAAGTTTAAAGTATATCTTTGACCAGAAGGATCTTAATATGCGATAGCGAAGGTGGATGGAGTTCCTGAAAGACTATCATTTTAAGTTAAGTTATCACCCAGGAAAAGCGAACGTGGTGGCAGACGCTTTGAGCAGGAAGAATTTGAATATCTTATGGATGATGATAAAGGAAGAAAAGTTACTCGTGGAATTTGAGGACCTTAAGTTGGCTATGACTGAGACATCAAGTGGAGTCCGTTTGGCCCAATTGCATATAACACCAGATTTTAAGATTAGGATCAGCAAGCACAAGCACAGGATTCAGAAATGATGACGATGCTGAGACGGATGAAAGTAGAGGAACCAGAAGCTGTAAGACTAGATCGTAGCAGTCTCTGGAGATACAAGAATAGAATTTGTGTGCCTAGCTCTGGAGATTTGTGGCAAAGGATTCTTGCAGAAGCTCATCAAAGTAGATTTTCTCTGCATCTTGGAGTAACAGATGTATCAGGATTTGAAACAAATGTTCTGGTGGCCGGGCTTGAAGAAAGAGGTAGCTGATTATGTCTCAAAATGTTTAACCTACCAGAAGGTGAAGGTGGAACACCAGAAACCGTCAGGAACCCTGCAACCCTTAGAAATACCACAATAGAAATGGGTGCAGATCACTATGGATTTTGTCACGGGATTGCCAAGGACCTCAACAGCACACGATGCCCTTTGGGTAATTGTGGACAGGTTGACAAAATCAGTGCACTTCCTTCCGATTCTAGTTGAATATACATTAGAAAGGCTGGCACGGATATATTCAAGAAATCGTACGATTGCACAGAATACCTTCGTCAATTGTTTCAGATCGAGATCCGAGGTTTACTTCCAGATTCTGGGGAGCATTCAAGAAAGCATTGGGAATAGAATTGCATATGAGTACAGCATACCATCCTCAGACAGACGGACAATCAGAGCGGACAATCCAGAAATTGGAAGACATGCTAAGATCTTGTGTGATGGATAACCAAGGCAGTTGGGATAGGTATTTGCCATTGGTCGAGTTTGTCTACAACAACAGTTACCAACAAAGTAACGGGATGGCACCATATGAAGCTCTCTACGGAAGGAGATGTCAGACACCATTGTGTTGGAATGACGACGGAGAAGCTAGTGTCTTAGGTCCAGACTTAGTGCAAGAAACTACTGAGAAGATAAAAGGGATCCACCAGAAGATCCAGACAGCACAAAGCCGTTAAAAGAGCTATGCCGATAATAGACATAGACCCTTAGAGTTTAGTGAGGGAGACCATGTTTTTCTTAAAGTAACCCCAACTACTAGAATAGGTAGAGCCCTTAAGACTAAAAAGCTTAACCCTCGATACATAGGACCTTTCCAAATACTTAAAAGAGTCGGTCTAGTAGCTTATCAAGTAGCCCTTCCTCCATATCTGTCAAACATTCATGATGTTTTTCATGTCTCACAACTTAAGAAATATATTCCCAATGAGAGTCATATTTTACAACCAAAGACAGTACAGTTACGAAACGATTTGACATATCAAGCATCACCAGTTCAGATCGTAGAAAGAAGTGATAAGCAGCTGAGAGGCAAGACTGTTCGCGTATTCAAAGTAGCTTGGGGACAAAGAGGAGAAGAAGAACACACTTGGGAACTGGAAGATAAGATGAAAGTTGATTACCCGCATCTATTCTCAGGTAACTGAAATTTTGAGGGCAAAATTTTCTTTTAGGAGGGTAGAATGTAACAACCCGGGTTTTCGAGTATGTGAGATCTTTTCTGAAAGTACGAATTTCTCCGGAAGATCAGTAAGGGGAAAACCTTTGATATATCATCAAGTATCTCAATTCTCATTGTCATTATGTTATCTTTAAGTTAGAACCTTTTCCGAGACAAGCTCGATAACGCGGTCGCGAAGAACCTAGTTTTTGAACCGTATCGGTTAGGAGTTTTGATTCGGTTTTTCGTAAATAGTCTCAGTTTGACAAACCGGACCTTATTTATGAGAGAAGAGAGATAATATGATGATATTATCATTATATTAGTATTAGAAGCTTCTTGAATGATATTATAAGGTTACCTGATCAGTTTTAGTTAAAAACAGAAAATCGGTTTAACCGGGTTCACAATTTACTGGTGCAGCTTAGCACCAGCACTCTTTGATGACTTTAGCAATGCTAAGGCCTCATTATTCATGTTTTATTCTCATAATAAATATGTTACTAGTTTCATTTATTCTAGTAGCTCAAAAAATAATTTTTAGAGATGTTTTTGCAAGTGTTCCGATACATCTAGTTTTAGTAGTTATACACCTGAGATATTTTAATATTATTTTAATCCACCTCCAAGCCAACCAATCGCAACTCACCCTATACCCCCAAAACCCCCAAGGCTGGCTCATTTTCACTTTGTGGCCAAAAATAGGTAGAGAGAAAAAGAGAGAAAAGTTCTTAGTTCCAAATCTTCAAAGCTTGATTTCTGCTGAACTAAAACTCAAATCAAAATTCCAATCCGACCAAAATGATCCTCTCTTCTTTCTCTACATGATCATATGACTTATCAAGGCTGGAATCAAGGTGAGTTGGCTGCACCATCTCTCTTTTGATTCGGTTTCAAGGAAACATGCTTAAATATGTGTTTTCTTGATGTGATTTAGGAGGAAAAAGTTCTTAAGGACCACCTGAAAGTTTGATTGAATTAGGAGCAGCAAAACCAGGTAGGGTGTCACGAAATTAATCTTGATTATTTGTGTTTGAGTTGTGTGAATGTTGTATTATTTGGCTGTGCTAAAAATTGGTTGCATATATGATTGATTCTTGGTGAAAATTTGGTGAAATTTTGATCAAATTTGATGAAATTCAAGCTTTAAAGTTCATGTTCTTGGCCAGCTGGAAAAACAAAACCCTAAGCTTAAATTGAGGTTCAATTTGTGTTAAAATCATGCAGAAAAGATGGGGTTTTAGTGGCTGCTAATTTATTATGAATTTTAGTAAAAATCAGTTGCTGAAAAGACTGAAAAACGGGTAAAAACAGAGAAAGAATATGAAGAATTTATGAAGAACATGAAGAACACTTTGAGTGTGATGAAGAACAATGAAGAACAGGCCTTAGATCTTAAAAAGGGCAAGGAAGTAAAATTTTTGGTGTTTAAAGGGTTGTTTGGTAATTTATGAAAGTTAGGGTGGTAAAAGTAGAAATATTAAAAGTTACGGGTGGTAAAAAGTGAATTTTAAACGTTAAAAGTAAAAGTAAGTTAATTTTCGAAAATTTAATGATAAAATAATAAAAAATAATAAAATATTAAATAATAATATTTAATTAAAAATAATATTTTAATAAAAATAATAAAATAATACGGAAAAGGCAGTTTTCTGTAAAAGCTTTAGAAAGACAACTTTAAGCGCAGAATCTCATAATTACCTTCATAAAACACTTAGGGAGTGGTAAAAACATATTAGTGAGGCAAAGATAAATAAAAGATAAAAAGTTGAAGAAAAGATAAAAATCGAAGAAAAAGTCTGTAAAGTTTTAATGACAGAAAAACAGACAGGGACTAGTGAACAAACTAGGGCAACTTAGCTAGTCCTTGAATTGCGAATAGGGTTAGGTATTATATGAAAAGTTAAACTGTTTCAGTATAGACTTAATGAACCTATACTTGGGGCAGGCTAACTAATCATACCAAAATTTACATAAGCTTTAAATACATACGTTAAACAGAGAAAGCAGAACAAAGTAAAGAAGCGCAGAGAAAAGAACAAACAGAGCAGAATAAATAGACAAAGCGAAGAGAGTAATATGATAAAGAGCAGAGGACCTATTGAGAGGTCATTTGTTGCATTAAGGCAACCTCAGAGATATCTATATGTTCATCTGCTGCATTGTGGCAGTCAGATAGATAATGGTGCAACCACTGAGAAACGCTTTCCTGCGGTACAGATCCATATTTTATTTCTGTAAGGAAGAGGGGTTATTTCCTGTATACAGAAGGTGTTTCGGCATACATCCCTGCAGTGGCAGATGTGTTATTTCCTACGTGCAGTGGACCCTTTGGTGGCAGAGGGGTTATTTCCTGTACACAGGGGTATAGCCAACAGGAAAGCCATATCCGGCTGGTAATGCTGGGTTACGTCGGGAGCGGGTAAAAACCGACAAATGAGCTCATTACCTGCACTAGGACTAGACATGCATCATTCTTGTCTGCGCATTATTCTCTGTTGCATTCCTACTTGTGTTTGATCTATTTCTTTATGTTTGTTTGCTCGAGTGTTATGTCTGTGCTTTATCTTCTTATTCTTCTGCTTGTGTTCTGTTCTTTGTTTTTCTATCTATTTTTATCTTCTGTTTACTACATTACTGTATTCTATTATCCATCTGCTAATCGAAAACGAATAAATGAACGTAACTAACAACCCCGACCCTACTAAGAACTCCCCAGTTCGTACCCCTTCTCTCCCTTCCTCCCCCTCAGATGGAGACGGGCGTGATCTTCTATGAGTTCGAGGACCCTTACGTCTACGAGGATCTGGTGCATGACAGTTACTTCATCATGGGAATGGAGCCTCTTGATAAACCCCGTTTTCGTGGTTTATTTTGTGCTTATTTTGGGGGATTTATCCACCTTTTCCCACATTTATTTAATGAATTAGCATGTTTTTGTAATTCTCCCTTAAATTGTGCTTAAATGTAAAAACATGCTTTTTAGGCCTTAAATTGGTGATTTTAATCCACCTTAATTCCGTTCGTTAGGCAATTATTGGATGGAAGAAATGAGGGGAAAAGCATGCAAGGAGGAGAATGCATGAAGAAACAAAGATTTGGAAGGAACCAATGGACGCGCACGCGTACAAGGCGTGCACGCGGAAAAGTGGTCTCTCACAAGGACGTGCACGCGTACATGCCGCTTCCGCGTGGTTGAGGATTTGCCAATCGACGCGCACGTGCACGTGGCGCGCACGTGCACGTGGCGCGCACGCGCCGATATTCTTACTTGGCCCACTTAATGGCAAAATGCTGGGGGCGATTTCTGAGCTGCCCAAGCCCAAATCCAACTTGTTTCTGAGTGTATTTCATGCAGAATTGAAGTCCAAGCAAAGGGGGAGCAATTGTTTGTAGCATTAGCATCATGTAGGTTAGTTTCTAGAGAGAGAAGCTCCCTCTTCTCTCTAGAATTAGGTTAGGTTAATTCTTCTAGATCTAGGTCCAATTTTATGATTTCATCTTGTTTCTTTTATGAATTCTTGCTTCTACTCTTTCACTCTCATGGTTTGTAGTGTTGATTTTACTTTCATGTCTCTTTTATGTTTATGAATATTCATGTTGGATTTGGATCTTTTCTCTTAATGCAATTTATGATTCATGTTCTTTTATTATTGATTTGCTTTATTGTTGTTAAATTTCTTGCAATTGAGTAGTGTAGATTTACTTTCCTTGCTATTTTACTATGCTTTTCTTTTATGCCTACCAAGTGTTTGACACAATGCTTGGTAGGATGTTAGAGTAGATTTTGAGCATTCTTGGCTTGGAAAGAGTAATTGGGCAATCTTAAGTCATGAAAACCCAACTTATGTTGGTGATCTAGAGTTGTTAGCTAGTATTGTTTCCATTGACGCTAATCTTTTGCTAATTTAATTAGTGAGTTGATTAGGACTTATGGAAGATTATTTCCATTGACGCTAATCTTTTGCTAGTTTAATTAGTAAGTTGGTTAGGACTTTTGGATTGAGATTAGCTAGTCTCGTTAGACTTTCTCCCTCTTTGTTGGAGTTGACGTAATGAGATAAATTCTTGTTTATTATTGTGACATGATTAGTTAATCTTGTTTGACATTCTCCCTATTTGTTGGAGTTAACTAAATAAGATGAACTAATCATGCATGACTAGGATAGAAAGCCTATGATCTCAATCCATTGCCATGAATGTCTCTTTTTATTACTTGTTTTCTTTAATTTCTTGTTTGATTTACTTTCTCTTGTCATTTATTTTCTTGCCCAATATCAATAAAAAAACCCCCTTGATCCCCATAGCCAATAATCATTCACTTCATTGTAATTCCTCGTGAGACGACCCGGAGTCTAAATACTCTGGTTATTTCTTATTTGGGGATTGTTCTTTGTGACAACCTAAAATTTAATTTGATACGAGAGTTGTTTGTTGGATTGGAGCTATACTTGCAATGTAAATATTTTGTGAAATTCCTTACCCACAACAATTTTGGTTCATCAAATTAATGGCGCCGTTGCCGGGGAGTTGCAATGGTGTTATGTTATTGGCTATTGTGAATATTGTGAATATGTTTGCTTTTTGCTTATCTGTTAGTTTTTGTTAGTCTTAGGACTTTGTTGCTTATTTTTGTTAGTTTTTGTTTTTGTTTGCTATCATGAATTCTCATCCTCACTTTGGCTATGAGTTTGGTTCAAACTATGTTGTAGGAAATGGAAGCTTCAATGAGGATGTGCATCAAGGATTTGGAGATCAAAGGTGGGAGGAGCCCCAAGCTTATGAACATCCTTCATGGCAACAACCTCCTCCGGATTCTTATGGGTATAATTCTAATCCTAATGCATATCAATCTAATGGATGTGGTGACCCATATTGTGATTGTCAACAACCACCACCACATGCCTATGAACCAACCCCTCAACATGACTTTGAACCACCTTACTCACAAGCCCCTTACTACCAAACACCCCATTATGACCCTAATTCTTATCCACCATACCAACCACTTTATGAGCCATATGAACCATACATGGAACCACCACCATTCCAACACAATTACTCTCAAGAACCACCTCAATTGTATGAAAATCTCCAACCACAAGATGAATACCACTTTCCACCACAACCTCCCATGGAAGAATACTCATATCCTTCAATCCAAGAGTCATATGATCCTAATCATGATATCCAAGAAGAACAAGAGTTAAGGGATCGTTTCAGGGAGACATTGGATCAATTTCAAGCAACCATGGAGTGTTTTGTGCAACAAATGGAAAGAATGGAAAATATTGAACCACCACAACCTCACCAAGATGAACCACCTTCCAATTATGAAACTTCCCTCCCAAATAATGAACCTTCCTTTCCACCATCACCTCCTGATGAAGCCCCCACGCACGAATTGGGAGATCTTGAATCTCATATCTTAAGGCGACAAGAGGAGGATGAGAAGAAGTTCAAGGAGCTAGGAGCCAAGATGGCTATCCTAGTGGAAGCCGTTAGCAATATGGCCTCCTCCCGACTAAGTCTAAGCAACCAAGGCACTCCCATTGATGAATGTGGAGAAGCAACCAAAGGGTTTATAGTGAGGGAGTGAGTTTAGAGCTTCAAGGTGAAGAAGAGGAGTTGAAGAAAGAATTGCCACTAGGAGAGGAATATGAGACAATTGAGCCGGAAGGAGTGGTTGAAGACCTAGGAGATGTTGGAAGTCCATGGGAATGTGAAGTCATAGAGCCCTCTTCTAAGAAGCTTGATATTGATGTTGAGGAGGGTGTACAACCTCCAAGGCATATCATGGTGGAAAACTTTGAAGAGGTTGACCAAGAGATGGATTCAATCATTGAGGAATTCCTATGTACAATTGAATCCTCTCCCATTGGGCTTGACATGGAGATCAAAGAAGAAGATGCACAACCTCTCATGCCCTTGGTGAGTAATGAAGAAGAAATTGAATTGGAAGCAAGCCACCAAGAGGAAGAGGTTGAAGTTAAGAAAAGTTGTAAAGAGGTGGAGGTAGTCAAGGAAGAGCACAAGGGAATGGAACTTACAAGACCATTGGAGATGTCCCTTCCTAAGTCACCATCCAACATAACATTCAAGTGGGTAAAATCCTTATCTCTAATCTTTACTTTCCCACTTGAGTATGGTTTGATTGAGACGGATGGGCAACTTAGAGCTCTTTGTGGAGTCAAGAGCAAGAGAGAGTTGTGTAGTGGTTAGAAACATCACTCTAAGTTCATAATGGTTGTATGCTCGAAGTTAAATGGAAATGGTTGGTGTAGAACCAAATTGCATGGGTCTAGGAGAATGTTTGGAGGTCTAATTGGGAATTCACAAGCCTTGCCACCCAATTGGAATCATGATGATCAATTTGAAGATGGGTGTCAAAACAAAGTGTGGGATCCCGAATCGCACAAGGAAAATCAACTTTGGGAGCTCATGGTTTGTGAAGAACTCCATCAAAGCTTGAAGATATTAACATTGAAGAATGGAGCTTATCGGAGATTCAAGCATTGGTGGATGTTCAAGGATGGATTCAAGCACAAGCCACCTTGATGAAGAGCTCCCCATAAGTCCAACTTAAGGACAATAAACAAAAGTGCTAGGTGGGAGACACCCCACCATGGTAAACTCTTTCCTTTTTCCCTTTTGTACATATTGGTAAAATAAGTTTAATTTCATGTTTTGTTCGATTAGTTGAGTTTAATTGGGAGTCTAGTAGGTTAAATAAGGTTTTATGATGTTTTGGTAGTCGTTTGGAGGTTTGGAATGCTTGGTTTGGTGCAAAAACATAGAAAAACTTTGAAAAACAGAGCACCACCCACGCGCACGCGCACTCCACGCGTACGCGTGAATCAAGCAATTTCGGCCATCCACGCGGACGCGCCATATACGCGCACGCGTGGATTGAACTTTTCCACCCCTCCATACATTTTCCCGAGAGTTGTGCCTGGAGTGTGCCAACTTCGTGCCCAAAGGCACGCGCACACGTACCTTGCGCGGACACGCCACTCTCGAAATAACCCACCGACGCGCAGACGTGCCGTACGCGTCCGCATCGCTTCCATTTCATCCATCGATGCGAACGCGCACGTGGCGCACATGCGTGGATTGCCCTGTTTCACTCACCTTCTTTTCTTCTCATCTTTCCATTTCTTTCCTTTTTCGCTCTTCTCCTCTTTTCTTTCCACCCTTCAAACATCATCCAACACTACCAAACATCATGTAACACCATTTATTTTAGTTAGTTAGTTAGTTTAATTTTTGTTTTTCATTATAAGTGTTGGATTACTAATCTTGTTTATTATTTACTGCTGTTTATTGATAGGATGTTAGTTTAACATCATTGTTGTTAATTGTCATTGTTGGATTCTTTATTGAGGTTATATTTGATTACTTGGTTCGGAACTTTTCATGTTTAATGCTCTTGAATACCAAGTACATGTTACATTGCCTCTAAGCTTCTTAACTCTTTTGAATTGCATGTTTTGGCCACCATGCATTCATCATCCATAGTTAGGCAATTGTACATTATCAATGCATTTTTTTTAGGATGCTTGTTCTAATTGATCATCACCTATTTCATGCATTGAGATTGTAGCATTGTAAAATTGGATCGAAAACTTACCTAGTGACATATTTTTGAGCTTTGTAAAGCTTTGTGGGCCATGCTTGCTATATGATTGATTTCCACTTCTATCTTCTTTTTCCTAAGTTCCATAGCATCCATGTGTTTCACCTCTATGTCACTTAGGTGTTGCAACAACTTCAATATGTGTCATTGTTTGATGTGTGAGCTCTTTATACCATTTTGTTCACCAAGTTTACTTACACATCAATCAATGTCCATGCACTATCCAATTTCACAATTGTTTGATTTTCGCTTGAATGCTTTTATGCTTCTTCACTACTTGTTTGGTTGTTTTAGCCTACAAGTCTTTTAAAGTATCTCAAGCACACTAGAATGAGTGAAGTGCATGTTTTCTTTTGTGTAATTGTGACATAACTTTTTGTACTAATGTGTGTGTTCTAAAACATGCGCAATTTTAGAACCCACACACTTATTTTTCATCACTGTCACACTAATTCACTCACTCAATTCTAGTGATTTGCCTCATTCCAACAATTTACGCTTCCTTGCTCTTATATTTTCTCATCTTACGGTGTTTATTTTGTTTTTCATGATTGATGCACTATAAGAAAAAATGGAAGCGGGAGGAAGAACACGCAGCAACCGGTTGACCTACCAGCTGAAGGTAGCAACTAGGAGAGTCGCCGTACCCCCTTGCTCATCTTTGAGTGCGCCGAGGACGGTGCAAACTTTTAAGTGTGGGGAGGTCGTCCGACCATTCGGCGTTTTTGGGTAACAAGTTTCTAATCTCAACACTTTTGCATTTCATTTTAGGATTCTTAGTTGTATTTTCTTATTTTGCATATGTATATATTAAGATTAGTCAAAATCATGATATTTTCCAAGGATTTTATCTATAGGGCACCCCAATTGATTAAAAAAAAAAATTTTTTAGAACTTGCTTGAATTATATACTTTGTGGAACATGATTTTTGAGCTAAGAACACAAGCATGTGAGATTTGAGCCTAATTATGTGGTTACATCATATATAACCACTTATTTTCATTCTTGTGTGCATTATTCTTCCTATGATTGTAATCTTTGATTTGTTTAATTCTATATGTCCATTATTTTGTGTATACATGCATTTATATGATTGAGGCCATTGTTCAAATAGCTCACTTGCCCAAATAGCCTACCTTTTATATTTCATTGTTAGCCAATCTTGAGCCTATGCTTAACCCATTTGTTCTTAATTATAGCACATTACAAGCCTAAGTGAAAAACAATAAATATCCCTTAATTTGGATCTTTGATTAGCTTAAGCTAGTGAGAGTGTTTATCATTTGATTTTGGGAGAGTTGGAAACATTGGGTAGAGATAAAAGTGTGTTTACGTTTTTGTTGAAAAATCTTGGGAATTGGGTACATACTCATGTATTAATCATGTGTAAACCATATGCATTGATGTTCTTGTATATATATTTTAGTTTGAAAAAAAAAATTTAATGAAAAAAAAAAATAAATAATAAAAAATAGAAAAAAAGAAAAAAATAATATAAATAGAAAAAGAAAGACAAAGAATTGCAAGAAAAAGGGGACAAAAATGCCCCAAAAGTTCAAAGTTCAATAAAAGTCAATGCATATGGGTGGTGATCAAAAAAAAAAAAAATGAATGCATGAGTGTGTGAAAAAGTGAAGAATGGGTAGTTAGGTTAGTTTGGAATTGTATAGGGTGTCATAGGTTAGGTGGGAAGTTTAAGTTAATCAAAGATTCGAATTTCAAGCTCACTTGACCATATGCATCCTACCTTGACCCTAGCCCCATTACAACCTATGGGAAAGTCCTCATGATATTTGTATGCATGCATAAGGTAATTGTTGATTGTTAGATAAAAAACAAATCTTGGAAAGCATGATTAGGGGAGAATTAAGTGAATCAACCCTATACACTTGAGTGCCTAGAGCGGATACACATCCGGTGAGGGTTCAATCGCTCAATTACATGTTTCCACCCATGATCATCTTTTCTTGCAAGTTTGTGAACTTTTTCAATGATTCAATCCAATTGTGGTTTGCTTGGTTGCTAATACCTTAGCCCTTGTGCTTACATGTGTACTCTTGGAAATTGACTTGTTTTGACTGAGCCATTGCATTCATGTAGATGACTTGCATACAGATAGATTGCATTTAGTTAGTAGTTTGCATTGAATAAATGTGATACCCCTTTGCTTCTTTCTTGATTTTAGCATGAGGACATGCTTAATTTAAGTGGTGGAGATTTGATAAACCCCGTTTTCGTGGTTTATCTTGTGCTTATTTTGGGGGATTTATCCACCTTTTCCTACATTTATTCAATGAATTAACATGTTTTTGTAATTCTCCCTTAAATTGTGCTTAAATGTAAAAACATGCTTTTTAGGCCTTAAATTGGTGATTTTAATCCACCTTAATTCCATTCGATGCCTTGATGTGTTTGTTAAGTAATTTCAGGTTCATTAGGCAATTATCGGATGGAAGAAATGAGGGGAAAAGCATGCAAGGAGGAGAATGCATGAAGAAACAAAGATTTGGAAGGAACCAATGGACGCGCACGCGTACAAGGCGCGCACGCGCAAAAGTGGTCTCTCACAAGGACGCGCACGCGTATATGCCGCTTCCGCGCGGTTGAGGATTTGCCAATCGACGTGCACGCGCACGTGGCGCGCACGCGCCGATATTCTTACTTGGCCCACTTAATGGCAAAACGCTGGGGGCGATTTCTGAGCTACCCAAGCCCAAATCCAACTTGTTTCTGAGTGTATTTTATGCAGAATTGAAGTCCAAGCAAAGAGGGAGAAATTGTTTGTAGCATTAGCATCATGTAGGTTAGTTTCTAGAGAGAGAAGCTCCCTCTTCTCTCTAGAATTAGGTTAGGTTAATTCTTCTAGATCTAGGTCCAATTTTATGATTTCATCTTGTTTCTTTTATGAATTCTTGCTTCTACTCTTTCACTCTCATGGTTTGTAGTGTTGATTTTACTTTTATGTCTCTTTTATGTTTATGAATGTTCATGTTGGATTTGGATCTTTTCTTTTAATGCAATTTATGATTCATGTTCTTTTATTATTGATTTGCTTTATTGTTGTTAAATTTCTTGCAATTGAGTAGTGTAGATTTACTTTCCTTGCTATTTTACTATGCGTTTCTTTTATGCCTACCAAGTGTTTGACACAATGCTTAGTAGGATGTTAGAGTAGATTTTGAGCATTCTTGGCTTGGAAAGAGTAATTGGGCAATCTTGAGTCATGAAAACCCAACTTATGTTGGTGATCTAGAGTTGTTAGCTAGTATTGTTTCCATTGACGCTAATCTTTTGCTAATTTAATTAGTGAGTTGATTAGGACTTATGGAAGATTATTTCCATTGACGCTAATCTTTTGCTAGTTTAATTAGTAAGTTGGTTAGGACTTTTGGATTGAGATTAGCTAGTCTCGTTAGACTTTCTCCCTCTTTGTTGGAGTTGACGTAATGAGATAAATTCTTGTTTATTATTGTGACATGATTAGTTAATCTTGTTTGACATTCTCCCTATTTGTTGGAGTTAACTAAATAAGATGAACTAATCATGCATGACTAGGATAGAAAGCCTATGATCTTAATCCATTGCCATGAATGTATCTTTTTATTACTTGTTTTCTTTAATTTCTTGTTTGATTTACTTTCTCTTGTCATTTATTTTCTTGCCCAATATCAATCAAAAACCCCCCCTGATCCCCATAGCCAATAATCATTCACTTCATTGCAATTCCTCGTGAGACGACCCGGAGTCTAAATACTCTGGTTATTTCTTATTTGGGGATTAATATTGTTCTTTGTGACAACCTAAAATTTAATTTGATACGAGAGTTGTTTGTTGGGTTGGAGCTATACTTACAATATAAATATTTTGTGAAATTCCTTACCCACAACAATTTTGGTTCATCACCTCGTATTAGACGATATGCGTTACCTAATCGAGCTTTTCAACATCCTCTGTCTAGCCCGCATTTTGACCCTGATGCTCCTTACGACTTTCCCTTATCCTGGTTACATCCTGACGCACCTGGACATCCTTTTCCTGATGATCCTGAGCACCCTATACCAGCTCAACCTTTGAATGAGGCGTTACCTGAGCCTATCATTCCTGATGAGCCTAAGTTAGCTGGTGACTACGTACCTGTGATACCACCAGAGTGGGACTTTCCCCTGAGCCGATCCCTGACTTTCCACAGCTTGATGAACCGGCACTACCAGACGGTGGGGTAGCTCCTATATATGCGAACGGACCTGTGCTCGCGAATGGTTTTGTACATAGTGACAGCAGTGTTTCTGGTGGATCTGAGGGTATAGCTGTAGCTGCGGATGATGAGGAGGAGGAGGATCCTGAGATAGAGATAGAGCAGGATGAGGAGATGGACGAGCCTCACAGCGATTCTCCGAACGGCCACGTGTAGATATAGTTTGACTGCGGAAGGGGCATTCTTTTGATGACACTCTAGTCTGACATTATCTGATAGTTAGTCTCTCACTTGTGTTAGTACACCCGAGAGCTAGGAGCTATATAGTGGTTAGGCTAGCCTGGGCGCCAGCTTAGTGGCTTTTTGTATGGGCCAGGCCCTGGGAGTGTCGTGTAAATATTAGCTACGTAGGATGACGAGGATGTAAACTGACTTGATCTTGTGTAAACGCTACATGTTTTGTTATAGTGTACATGATGTATATTATCAGCTGTATTTCTATGTTTCTTTATACCGTTTTTCTATTACTCTCAATGTATGCTTGTTTATTTTACCTGAGCATCCGCAACAAAAAAAAAAATAGTTACTCGTAAAATTGGCATCGCTCTAACAAGGAACAGGCTCATATATTAAATAAATAATAATAATTAGAAAGGATAAGTTAGTAACACTTAGCTTCTTGTATGACCATGGCATACTGGAAGTTGGGTCGTTACATTATGGAGGTGTTGATATGGTCTAGATGTGAAATATTGGTGGGCTGCATTGTTGTTGGGATTTGAACGTCTTTGATCTAGGCCTTGGTCTTGTTGATTTTCCCACCCAAAGTTTAGGTGATTCCTCCATCCAGGGTTATAGGTCTTAGAGTATGGATTATGGTTTTGCCTAGGTGAATTCCCAATGTAGTTGGCTTGCTCCTGACTACCCTCTGCTTCTTCATTCACTCCTTCTTGGGTTGTTGATAAAGTAGTGATTGCTGCTACTTGGTTCCTCTCCATCTCCTTGGTGAGGTCAGCCAGCTAATGGGTTATGAGCTTGTTTTGGGCCAGCAGAGCATCTACATTGTTTAGCTCCATTACTCCTCTAGTGTTGCCTCTTTCAGAAGCATAGAAATAATCATTCTCTGCTACTGTTTCAATGACATCTATGGCTTCCTCAATGGTCTTCTTTATGTTCAAAGATCCTTCGGATGAATGGTCTACTGCCTTCTTTGATTCATATGACAGGCCTTCATAGAAAATGTGCAGCTGCACCCATTCGTTGAATATATCTGGTGGACACCTCCTTGTCAGGTCCTTAAACCTCTCCCATGCTTCATAAAGAGTCTCACCATCTTGTTGCCTGAAAGTTTGGACTTCAGCTCTTAGCCTATTGATTCGTTGCGGAGGGTAAAATCTTGCTAAGAATTTGTTCACCATATCTTTCCAGGTTGTCAAGCTCTCCTTCGGGAAAGACTCTAGCCACTTGGCTGCCTTATCCTTGAGTGAGAATGGAAACAAGAGCAGTCTATAGGCGTCAGGATGAACACCATTAGACTTCACTGTGTCACATATTCTCAAGAAGGTGGTTAGATGTTGATTGTGGTCTTCTTGGACACTTCCTCCGAACGAACAGTTGTTCTGAACAAGGGTGATGAGCTGTGGTTTTAGTTCAAAATTGTTGGCATGGATGGTTGGCTTTTGAATGCTACTTCCACAGTTTCCTGGGTTTGGATTGATGTAAGAGCCTAAAACTCTTCTATCCTCCCCAGCATGATTTGCTTGACCTCTTCCGCCATGGTTGTGAGCCTCTTCTTCGTGATGGTTTTCCATGTTTTCTTCCATGTTTGGTTCAAAGTATTCCTCCTCTTCCTTGGCACCAACTATTCTCTTTCCTCTTGCTTCCCTCTCTAATCTAAGGAAGGTCCTCTCAGGTTCAGAATCAAAGGAAGTTGAAGCCCCGCTTCTTCTCCCTGTCATACAACCAACAAAGCACAAGCAAGGAAAGTAAATGCAGAAAGTATTTCTGTCAGAATGATTGTTAGTGTGAGTGATGCAATATATCAAACAGTTAGTGGGTCAGTGAAATGAATGGTAAATAACTAAAAACAAAAAAGTAGGGGAAAGGGAAGAAATTAACTAAAACTGAAAGTAAATTACTGATGCATGGAAAACTTGTCTCTCAACAAATCTCCCTTCGGCAAGTGTACCGAAGTTGTCGTCAAGTAAAAACTCACAATAGAGTGAGGTTGAATCCCACAGGGATTGATTGATCAAGCTACTTTAATTAGAAGAATGTTCTAGTTGAGCGTATCCAGAATTTGGGTTGATAGTTGCAAAAAATAAAATGGCGGAAATGTAAATAACAGAAAAGTAAATGCTAGAATTAAAGGACTGGAAGTAAATGACTGAAAATAAATTGCAGAATTGTAAATGGGAATGGGGGATTTGCTCATAAAAGTAAAATGCAGAAATTAAAGAGAATGGGTAAGATTAGAGATGGGGAGTTCATTGGGCTTAGGAGATGTTGCAATTCTCCGAATCAAGTTCATTTTCATCTCTTCCTCAATCAATGCACTCATTGATCTCCTTGGCAATCTTAAGTGATTGAATTACAATTCCTTGTAATTCAATCTCTCAAATCTTGATCAATAGCCAATTCCTTGGTCAATTGCTCATGAGAAAAGATGAAGTATGGTCACTGATTATACCACATGCATTTCCCAAACCAAGTATTGAGAGGGTTACAGTCACATACCCATCCAAACCCAATTCGGTCCAGCATGAGAAAGCATTTCTAGCTTGATCTCTTCATTCCTCTTCCAAGGTTCAAAAGAGATCCAAGTTTGAATAGCTTCTCTTCCAAGATAACTACTCAATTGGATGAAGATCGAAAGATTTCAAGTAAAATCAAGAGGAAAGATAGAAGAAGAACAATGAAAATTAGTATTGATCCATCAAATTACAACAGAGCTCCCTAACCCAATGAAAGGGGTTTAGTTGTTCATAGCTCTTGAAAATGAAAACAAAGATGGAGAATACATCATAAAACTAGAAATTGCAAAGAAAGTAAATACAGAGAGTGGTTCTTCAGCCTCGAGAACTTCTTACAATTCAAAGTTACTCCTATATATACTACTCTTCTCAGCTTCTAGTTTACTCTTCAAGTCTTGGGCCTTTGGATCTTGAGTTTGAAGCAGTTCTTTTCTTCATTTGGGCTTGGCTTTACTTGCAGAGAGAAAGTGCTAAGTGGGCAGAGACTTCAGCTCAGGACGTTAGGGGTGTTAATATTTAGTGAGAATATAAGTTCGAGAACGTTAGTGACACTTAACATTGTCACTAACGTTCCAGTGCACCCCTTTGCCTTACGTTAAAACCCACGTTAACTAGGTTAACTGGCTTTTAACGTTGCCTTGTTAGTCCTTCGAGAACGTTAGTGACACTCAACATTGTCACTAACGTTCCAGTGTGCCCCTTCTTGTTTCACGTTAAAGCCCACGTTAACTAGGCTAACGTGGCTTCTAACGTGGTCCTTGCCAACCTTCGAGAATGTTAGTGACACTCAACATTGTCACTAACGTTCCAATGTGCCCCTGGGTCTCACGTTAGAGTCCACGTTAACTAGGTTAACGTGGCTTCTAACGTGGCCATCTTTTAGCCATCCCAACGTTAGTGACAATGTTGAGTGTCACTAACGTTGGCTCATTTTTGATTTCTCATCGTTAGCTTCCACGTTAACCAAGTTAACGTGGAGGTTAACGTGACTCTTGGGGGTTGTGTGGTTGCTTCAACGTTAGTGACAATGTTGAGTGTCACTAACGTTGTCGACAATTCTTCATCCTCTACGTTAATTCCCACGTTAACTAAGTTAACGTGGGAGTTAACGTGGTACTTAGCACCATAGGCCAACGTTAGTGACAATGTTGAGTGTCACTAACGTTGGCTTCTCTCCCTCCCCCTTAACGTTAGAGGCCACGTTAACCTAACGTGGCCACTTATGAGTGATTGCCAATGTTAGTGACAATGTTGAGTGTCACTAACGTTGGATCATCTTCTCTTCTCCACGTTAGAGTTCACGTTAACTTGGTTAACGTGACTCTCTAACATGGGCATTGATGGCTTTCTTTGAGAGTGTTATTGGCAATCACTTTTCTCATTAATCCTTGCAAGTTACCTCCCCTTTCTTTCTCCTTTTTTGTCCTGGAATCAAGCAACAAAGTGCATCAAAGCTCCAGTCCAAGTCATGAGTAATGCAACATAATATTTGTCACTAAACTTATGCAAAATCCTCATGAAATCATGTAAAATGCACAATGTGTGCTTGAGTCAAGGCATAAGTGAATATTTACCCAAAACTAGCTTATTTCCTAAAGAAATGCATGAAACTAACCTAAAAACAGTAAAGAAAAGGTCAGTGAAACTGGCCAAGATGCCCTCGCATCACAACACCAAACTTAAAGCTTGCTTGTCCCTAAGCAAGTACTGGAACAAGAGAATGATGAATGGAATATCCAGGGGAATGAGTCATTCTTGTGGAAGTCATATTACTGATTTTATGGGGGTTTCATGCATAGCAACTTAGGTTCATTCCATTACTGGCTTTCAGACCTTTATCATGTCCCTAAACACTTACTTTGTTTATATCTCATGAGACTTTTATTCATTGATCCTTTTATTGTTGTTTCAAGGGTTATTTGTGTTATTTAGGCTAAGTGCTCTGTAAGGGGGCAACTCTTTAAGATAAGCTTTCAGCCAACCCTCCTGAACCAGTTGGTTCAAGGTAATAGGTGTTGCAGCACCCCTAAGGACTTACTCCCTCAAGTCTCTCCCCCATACATACACACCACAGGCATATAGTTTATTTATTTTCTTTTCTTGAGACCATGGTGTCCAGCACCTCTTTGGGTTACTAAATGCTCTGTAGTGAGGGTTACTCTTGATAGTGGATTTTCAGCTGATAATCCCGGGTTAGTTAACCCAAGTTACCAAGTGATAAAGCACCCCTAAGAGCTTATTCATCCAAGTAGATCCCTCACACAGGGGCACCACAGACACTTGCCTCAAGCTTAAAACCATTGATACCTAGCCTTATTGCTTACTCTTTTTCTTTTGTTTTTCACTTCCATTATTCTTTCCCTTTTCTCTTATTAGGATCTTGTTATTAACTTAGTCTCATGAGTGTATCCAAAGCAAAGTATTCAGGATAGATAGTTGTCCTCCTAGCCTTGTGGTTGAACCAACTTAGCTAACTTATGACTACCCCAAAGATTCATGAATGCACTTCCACAATATGAACTCTACCCTGGTCTTTTAAAAACATAAACATTCTCTTCTTCATTTGATAAAAAGGGACAAACTTACAAGTAGATAAGGGAATGATGCAGTGACATAAAGACCAGTGCACATAGACTCTCTTCCATACCAAAAACTAAAAATATCATGATTTGAAAAAGGTTTAAACATAACATGTAAGCAAGTTCTATTTCATACAAGATCTTCCTTATTTAAAGCATAGAAAAGATGGACTAAAAAGAACTCCACCACCTTTCATTCATGTGGATGTCCATGCTCCCATCCTTGTTTATCCTCATTGTGTCTCTCTTGAGTACTTGTACTTCCACTTCCTTTGCCTTTTCCAAGCAGCTTTCTCCAGAAACTACTATCTTCCATCTTCTTCTTGAGTGCCTCCTTTTGTTGTTTCACTTTTCTCTCTTCTTGTTCTATAAATTCTTTTTGAACTTCATCATATGCAGGGATGGCATAGTGTAGATGATGCATATTACTGGTCATGTAGTTCAACTCGGCTTGAGTGTTTACATAGAACTCCTCCCTATGTAGTTGCCTTCCTTCATTGAGTACACTGAATTCATTAAAAGTTTTCATTTGGGCTATCTGCCGCTGGTTGAGCTCTTGCAAGTGCTTCTCTTGAAGCTCTTGTCTTTCATTCACTTGGTTGATGGCTTGAGTGAGCTGAGAGTAGTGTTCCTGCTGCTGCTCCATTTGTTATTTTTGTCATGCTTCCTGTTGGTTCAGCCGGTTCAATAATTGCTCTTGTCCTTCCATATGTCTCTGTCCTAAATCCTCAATGGCTCTTAGAAGGTGAGTCATATTCAAGTTGGCTGGGTCATGATACTCTTCTTGTTGATGTTCTTCCTGATGGTATTCCTCTTGATGAGCTTCTTCCTGGGTCCTTTGCCTTCCTATATGTGGCCTTCTTAGTTGCTGAGCCGGTGTGGTATAGACCATTCGCTCGAGTGTGACTGGCCTCCCAGGGTTTACCCAGTCTGGGCTGCTGTCCTCAAATACTACCTTGGCCTTGTTGCACAAGCGGAGAATGGTGCTGGGGTACCAAAGTCTGGCTCCTGAGTCAGCTTTCTCAGCTGACTCTTGAATCCCTTCGGCAATGAGCTCATGCACCTTGATTTCCCCACCTTGTACTAAGCATTGTACCATAGTGGCTCGATTGATGTTAACTTCCGAATTGCTAGCGGCTGGTAGGATGGACCTCCTTACAAGCTCAAACCACCCTTTGGCTTCAGGGTGAAGGTCCCCCCTTTTTATGAATTTTGGTCTCCCGTTTGAGTACCTCTCCCAGTCAGCGGCTATGACACAGATATCTGATGCTATATCTGAGAGCTCATCCTTATCGGGGTTTCTACTTATCCTTGCCTGATAACTCTCCTCATCAAAATGAGGTGATTTCAATTGAAGAGCTCTTGTGATGGCACTTGGGCTGAAGTCCACCTCCCTTCCTCTCACATAACTTTTGAAGGTTGGGGCTTGGGTCTTATCCTCTCTAACTGCATTTTCATAGAATTCTTTGATGAGGTTTCCATTGATCTTCCCCTCTGGACTGGTGAGCAATTGCCACCCCCTCTGTTCGATTTTTCTCCAAATCTGTGGTGATTCATTGGCATTGATTTGGAAGATTAATTCTGGCAATATCCTTCTGGCACTTATCCACTCAAATTCATGCTCATGAAAGGCAGTCTTGAATCTCTTGTCATCAAAAGGAGCACTCTCCATAGGCCCCTTCCTCTTTTGCCTCTTTGAGCTTGATGATGCCATGACTTGAATTGTTGTTTGAGGGGGTTTGAGGCTTCGGATAGATGAAGAGAGGGTTGGTTAAAGCAATTTATGATGAAGGGTTTAGTGTGACAATTGGAGTGTGGAGAGTGGGGATTTGAATGTGAGGAGTGAGCATGCACTACGGTTCACTTATATAAGAAAATCATGAGTGGATGAAGGTGTGGATTGCTTGAATGTTTACTAGATGAACGGATGGGGTTGTTTATGAAGGGAAGACAAGGATCATCACTTTAATGAGAGTGATTGGTTCGGTCTCCAAGGTTCTTCTTTCTCCAATGTTGCATGGCAGCGTTTCCCCATGCGTTCCCTCTTGAGACATGTGTGTAGTACTCTTCATTAAGTGGCGAAATCTCCCTCATTTAATTGTCCAATCAATCCCTTTTCATGCTTCTTTTCTTTTCTAACTAACTATTAGTGGTTCCTTATATGCATTTTGGTGGCACCATGGGGTGACACCAAACTTAGTTTGAGGCACTGTGATGAAGGTTTTGTGTTCAAAGCTTCCAAGGCTAGCATGCAACTTGGTTTGCTTTGAACACCAAACTTGTTCCTCACTATATTCTGCATAAGAGGATTTTCACCAATTGTTTGTTAAGTTTGGATTGAAGCTCATAAAGATTGACTTATTCATTATCATCTGAAAGCATATAAAACATGGGTTGCCTCCCATGAAGCGCTTCTTTAGCGTCACTAGCTTGACGTTTTTCCTTCATCATGGTGGTTGGTAGTGCTTAAAGTCTTCCCCTCTTGCTGTGGACTTGTATCCATTGGTTGGATCAATGATCTCCATATGTTCCAGAGAAAGAACTCTGTTGATAGTGACGACCTTGGGTAATTGAGATGGTACAATAGGGAGATTAGGGGGGATATCTGGGAAGTAAGCTGAGACAACTCTATCCCCTGGAGAGAAATCTTCTGTAGGGATCTTCTTGTTCCTCCATCTCCTTGGTACCTTCTTTTTTATTTCTTTTGAGGTTGCCTTCCCCTTGGTGACCTCTTTTCTCCAAGGAATTGTGATGCTGTCTTCACCTGCCTCTAGAGGTTTTGGTTCCTCCAACTTCTCCTTGAGCTGTGGCAATTGCTGTTTTCCTTGTTTGTGTCTCAGAGTGAACTGACTGTGCTTCAGTGCTTGTTTCGTCCTTCAGTGTCTCATTGTCATTTGTGCTTAGTTCCTTGTCCTCTTGGTCTGTTTCTTGTGAGAGTTTGAAAACATTGAAGCTGAGTCGTTCATCATGGATTCTCAATATTAGCTCCCCTTTTTCTACATAGATAAGTGCTCTGGCCGTAGCTAGAAATGGTCTTCCCAATATGATTGGGTGAGTGTGACTTTCTTCCATGTCCAGAATGACAAAGTCTGTTGGGAGAAAGTACTTCCCAACCTTTAGCAACACATTTTCCACCACTCCTATTGCTTGCTTTTGAGTTTTGTCAGCCAGTCTGATAATGACATCTGTAGGTATTATCTCATTGATCTGCAGCCTCTTCACCAGGGATAAGGGCAGTAAGTTGATGCTGGCCCCTAGATCACATAGTGCTCTGTCGAACATAGTTTCACCTATGGCACAAGGGATATGAAAACTTCCTGGGTCTCTTCTTTTTGTAGGTAACTCAGGTTGAATAAGGGCACTACATTCCTTGTTCATCACTATAGTCTGCCCTCCCTTGAGTGAGCTTTTCCTGGGAAGAAGTTCCTTCATATATTTGATGAATGCAGGCATTTGTTGAATTGCCTTGATGAATGGTATGTTCACATGCAGAGATGCAAACAAGTCTAGGAACCTTGAGTATATTCTTTTTCCCACAGCACCATTGAGCAGTTGAGGGAATGGTGCATAGAGCTTTAGCAGCTCTTGTTGTGAGATTTCTGGTTCTTTGTGATCTCTATCCTCCTCCTTTGTTGAGTTGTCTTCAGGTTGTTTGCACATTTTGCCTTGCTTGTCTTCAATCTCTTGATCGTTTGTAGTGACCATTTTGCAATCTTCCCATCTTACTTTCTTTGCTTCTCCCTTGGGGTTTTTCTCAGTGTCACTTGGGAAGCTATCAGTAGGTTTGGGAATCTTCTCAGCTAAATATCCCACCTGGAATTCCATCTTCCTAATGGTTTCTCCCTGGTTCTTAATATTGGCTCGCACCTCCTCTTTGAACACCTTATTTTCTTGAATCTCTTGGCTTATTCCTTCAAGTAAGGCTTCAATCTTAGAGAGCCTGTCATCAATTGATGAGTGGTTCGGAGCTGATGTGCTGTTTTGGTTTTGATAAGTGTGTGGAGAGTTGTTGTTGTGGGGGTGTTGAGATGTCCTCTGGGTGAATTGTTGGTGAGCCGCATTGTTGTTGGAATTGTAACGTCTCTGGTCTTGGTTTTGATCTTGCTCACTTCCCCACCCAAAGTTTGGGTGATTTCTCCATCCAGGGTTGTAAGTCTTGGAGTATGGATCATAGTTCTTCCTTGGTGAATTCCCAATGTAGTTGGCTTGCTCCTGACTCCCTTCTGCTTTTTGGTTTACTCCTTCTTGTGTTGTTGATGAAGTGGAGATTGCTGCTACTTGGTTCATCTCCATCTTCTTGGTGAGGTCAGCCAGCTGCTCAGTAATGAGCTTGTTTTGGGCCAACAGAGCATCTACATTGTTTAGCTCCATAACTCCCATTGTGTTCCCTCTTTCGGAAGCATAGAAGTAGTCGTTTTCTGCTACTGTTTCAATAACATCTATAGCTTCCTCAATGGTCTTCTTCTTGTTCAAAGACCCTCCAGATGAATGATCTACTGCCTTCTTTGACTCATAAGAGAGCCCTTCATAGAAAATGTGCAGCTGGACCCATTCGTTGAACATGTCAGGTGGACACCTCCTTGTTAAGTCTTTGAACCTCTCCCATGCTTCATACAGAGTCTCACCATCCTGTTGCCTAAAGGTTTGAACCTCAGCTCTCAGCCTATTGATTCGTTGAGGAGGGTAGAATCTTGCTAAGAATTTGTTCACCACATCCTCCCAAGTTGTCAAGCTCTCCCTTGGAAAGGATTCCAGCCACTTGGCTGCCTTGTCTCTGAGTGAGAAGGGAAATAAGAGCAATCTATAGGCGTCAGGATGAACACCATTAGATTTCACTGTGTCACATATTCTCAGGAAGGTGGTCAAATGTTGGTTGGGATCTTCTTGAACACCTCCTCCAAATGAACAGTTGTTCTGAACAAGGGTGATGAGCTGTGGTTTAAGTTCAAAGTTGTTGGCATGGATTGTTGGCTTTTGGATGCTACTTCCACAATTGCCTGGGTTTGGATTAATGTAAGAGCCCAAAACTCTTCTATCCTCCCCAGCATGATTTGCTCCACCTCCTCTGCCATGGTTGTGAGTCTCTTCTTCATGATGATTTTCCATGTTTTCTTCCATGTTTGGTTCAAAGTATTCCTCAAACTGTTCCTCCTCTTCTTCAGCACCAACTACTCGTTTTCCTCTTGCCTCCCTCCTTAGTCTAAGGAAGGTTCTCTCTGGTTCAGAATCAAAGGAAGTTGAAGCCCCGCTTCTTCTCCCTGTCATACAACCCACAAGTACAAGCAGAGAAGATAGGTGCAGACAGTATTTATGTCAGAATTGATGTTAGTTGTGGGTGATGCAATATATCAAACAGTTAGTGGGTTAGCAAACAGAATTGAAAATAACAAAGATAAATAAAAGAGTAGATGGAGAAGGGAAGAAGTTTAACTAAAACAAAAAGCAAATCAATCAAACAGAAAATGAAATACACAAAATAAAATGCTCAATCTAGTGATCTTCCAATCTAATCATTGTTGATGCACAATCAATCCCCGGCAACGGCGCCATAAACTTGATGCGTGGAAAACTTGTCTCTCAACAAATCTCCCTTCGGCAAGTGTACCGAAGTTGTCGTCAAGTAAAAACTCACAATAGAGTGAGGTTGAATCCCACAGGGATTGATTGATCAAGCAACTTTAATTAGAAGAATGTTCTAGTTGAGCGAATCCAGAATTTGGGTTGATAGTTGTAGAAAATAAAATGGCGGGAATGTAAATAACAGAAAAGTAAATGCTAGAATTAAAGGACTGGAAGTAAATGACTGAAAATAAATTGCAGAATTGTAAATGGGAATGAGGGATTTGCTCATAAAAGTAAATCGCAGAAATTAAAGAGAATGGGTAAGATTAGAGATGGGGAATTCATTGGGCTTAGGAGATGTTGCAATTCTCCGGATCAAGTTCATTTTCATCTCTTCCTCAATCAATGCACTAATTGATCTCCTTGGCAATCTTAAGTGATTGAATTACAATTCCTTGCAATTCAATCTCTCAAATCTTGATCAATAGCCAATTCCTTGGTCAATTGCTCATGAGAAGAGATGAAGTATGGTCATTGATTATGCCACATGCATTTCCCAAACCAAGTATTGAGAGGGTTACAGTCACATACCCATCCAAACCCAATTTGGTCCAGCATGAGAAAGCATTTCTAGCTTGATCTCTTCATTCCTCTTCCAAGGTTCAAAAGAGATCCAAGTTTGAATAGCTTCTCTTCCAAGATAACTACTCAATTGGATGAAGATCAAAATCTTTCAAGTAAAATCAAGAGGAAAGATAGAAGAAGAACAATGAAAATTAGTATTGATCCATTAAATTACAACAGAGCTCCCTAACCCAATGAAAGGGGTTTAGTTGTTCATAGCTCTTGAAAATGAAAACAAAGATGGAGAATACATCATAAAACTAGAAATTGCAAAGAAAGTAAATAGAGAGAGTGGTTCTTTAACCTCCAGAACTTCTTACAATTCAAAGTTACTCCTATATATACTACTCTTCTCAGCGTCTAGTTTACTCTTCAAGTCTTGGGCCTTTGGATCTTGAGTTTGAAGCAGTTCTTTTCTTCATTTGGGCTTGGCTTTACTTGCAGAGAGAAAGTGCTAAGTGGGCAGAGACTTCAGCTCAGGACGTTAGGGGTGTTAATATTTAGTGAGAATATAAGTTCGAAAACGTTAGTGACACTTAACATTGTCACTAACGTTCCAGTGCACCCCTTTGCCTTACGTTAAAACCCACGTTAACTAGGTTAACGTTGCTTTTAACGTTGCCTTGTTAGTCCTTCGAGAACGTTAGTGACACTCAACATTGTCACTAACGTTCCATGTGCCCCTTCTCGTTTCACGTTAAAGCCCATGTTAACTAGGCTAACGTGGCTTCTAACGTGGTCCTTGCCAACCTTCGAGAACGTTAGTGACACTCAACATTGTCACTAACGTTCCAATGTGCCCCTGGGTCTCACGTTAGAGTCCACGTTAACTAGGTTAATGTGGCTTCTAACGTGGCCATCTTTTAGCCATCCCAACGCTAGTGACAATATTGAGTGTCACTAACGTTGGCTCATCTTTCATTTCTCATCGTTAGCTTCCACGTTAACCAAGATAACGTGGAGGTTAACGTGACTCTTGGGGGTTGTGTGGTTGCTTCAACGTTAGTGACAATGTTGAGTGTCACTAACGTTGTCGACAATTCTTCATCCTCTACGTTAATTCTCACGTTAACCAAGTTAACGTGGGAGTTAACGTGGTACTTAGCACCATAGGCCAACGTTAGTGACAATGTTGAGTGTCACTAACGTTGGCTTCTCTCCCTCCCCCTTAACGTTAGAGGCCACGTTAACTAGGTTAACGTGGCTTCTAACGTGGCCACTTATGAGTGATTGCCAACGTTAGTGACAATGTTGAGTGTCACTAACGTTGGCTCATCTTCTCTTCTCCACGTTAGAGTTCACGTTAACTTGGTTAACGTGACTCTCTAACGTGGGCATTGATGGCTTTCTTTGAGAGTGTTATTGGCAATCACTTTTCTCATTAATCCTTGTAAGTTACCTCCCCTTTCTTGCTCCTTTTTGATCCTGAAATCAAGCAACAAAGTGCATCAAAGCTCCAGTCCAAGTCATGAGTAATACAACATAATATTTGTCACTAAACTTATGCAAAATCCTCATGAAATTATGTAAAATGCACAATGTGTGCTTGAGTGAAGGCATAAGTGAATATTTAACCAAAACTAGCTTATTTCCTAAAGAAATGCATGAAACTAACCTAAAAACTGTAAAGAAAAGGTCAGTGAAACTGGCCAAGATGCCCTGGCATCAATTACTCAAACAGAAAATTAAATCAAACAAAACAAAAATGCTCAATCTAGTTATCTTCCAATTTAATCATTGTTGATGCACAATCAATCCCCGGCAACGGCGCCATAAACTTGATGCACGGAAAACTTGTCTCATAACAAATTTCCTTTGGCAAGTGTACCGAATTTGTCGTCAAGTAAAAACTCACAATAGAGTGAGGTCGAATCCCACAGGGATTGATTGATCAAGCAACTTTAATTAGAGGAATGTTCTAGTTGAGCGAATCAAAATTTGGGTTGAGAATTGCAGAAAATTAAATGGCGGGAAAGTAAATAACAGAAAAGTAAATGCTAGAAATAAAGAGCTGAATGTAGATGACAGAAAGTAAATTGCAGAATCTTAAATGGGAATGGGGTAATTGCTCATAAAAGTAAATGACAGAAATTAAATAGAGTGGGTAAGATCAGAAATGGGGAGTTCATTGGGCTCAGGAGATGTTGCATTCTCCGGATCAATTTCATTTTCATCTCTTCCTCAATCAATGCACTCATTGATCTCCTTGGCAATCTTAAGTGATCGAATTACAATTCCTTGTAATTCAATCTCTCAAATCTTGATCAATAGCCAATCCCTTGGTCAATTGCTCATGAGAGGAAATGAAGTATGGTCACTGATTATACCACATGCATTTCCCAAATCAAGTGTTGAGAGGATTATAGTCACATATCCATCCAGACCCAATTTGGTCCAGCATGAGAAAGCATTTCTAGCATGATCTCTTCATTCCTCTTTCAAGGTTCAGAAGAGATCCAAGTTTGAATAGCTTCTTTTCCAATATAACTACCCAATTGGATAAAGATCGAAAGCTTTCAAGTAAAATCAAGAGAAAAGATAGAAGAAGAATAATGAAAACTAGTATTGATCCATCAAATTACAACAGAGCTCCCTAACCCAATGAAAGGGGTTTAGTTGTTCATAGCTTTGGAAAATGAAAACAAAGATGGAGAATACATGATGAAACTAGAAGTGCAGAGAAAGTAAAATACAGAGAGTAGTTCTATGCCAAGAGGCTTCCTATATTTTCCAACTCCCAAAATAATTCAAAGCTAATCATATATATACTACTCTTCTGATCTTCTAGTTGCATATTCAAGTCTTGGGTATGGGCCTTTGGATCTTGAGTTTGAAACAGTTATCTTCTTCATTGGGCTTGGCTTTACTTGCAGAGAGAAAGTGTGAAGTGGGCAGAGACTTTAGCTCAGGACGTTAGTGGTGTTAACGTTCAGTGAAAATATGGGTTCGAGAACGTTAGTGACAATCACCTTTTTCACTAACGTTCCTCACCCAAGTAAGAGCCACGTTAACCTCAAAGTTAGTGGCACAAACGTTGCCACTAATGTTGCCTCTTTGTCCTTCGCACAAGTTATTGGGACTTACCTTTCCCAATAACGTTGAGAAGCCTCCTCCTTCCCTACGTTAGAGTCCACGTTAACTTAGTTAACGTGGCTTGATGAGCGGATATTTTATACGCTTTTTGAGGATAATTTCATATAGTTTAGAGTATGTTTTAGTTAGTTTTTAGTCTATTTCAAGTAGTTTTTAGGAAAAATTCATATTTATGGACTTTACTATGAGTTGTGTGTTTTTTCTGTAAATTCAGGTATTTTTCTGGCTGAAATTGAAGGAGCTGAGTAAAAATCTGATTCAGGCTGAAAAAGGACTGCTGATGCTGTTGGATTCTGACCTCCCTGCACCAAAGTGGATTTTCTGGAGCTACAGAACTCGAAATGGCGTGCTTCCAATTGCGTTGGAAAGTAGACATCCAGGGCTTTCCAGCAATATATAATAGTCCATACTTTGCACAAGGATAGACGACGTAAACTGGCATTCAACGCCAGTTCTCTGCCCAATTCTGGCGTTCAGCGCCAGAAAAGGATCAAAAACTGGAGTTGAACGCCCAAACTGGCATAAAAACTGGCGATCAACTCCACAAATGGCCTCTGCACGAAATCTCAGCCCCAGCACACACCAAGTGGGCCCCGGCACACCAAGTGGGCCCCAGAAGTGGATATCTGCATCATCCATCATAGTCCACTCATATTTTGTAACCCTAGGCTACTAGTTTAGTATTTAAACAACTTTTAGAGACTTATTTTGTATCTCATGACATTTCAGATCTAAACTTTGTATTCTCTGACGGCATGAGTCTCTAAACCCCATTGTTGGGGGTGAGGAGCTCTGCTGTGTCTCGATGAATTAATGCAAGTATTTCTGTTTTCCATTCAAACACGCTTGTTCCTATCTAAGATGTTCATTCGCGCTTAACTGTGATGAAGGTGATGATCTGTGACATTCATCACCTTCCTCAAACCACGAACGTGTGCCTGACAACCACCTCCGTTCTATATCCGATTGAATGAGTATCTCTTAGGTTCCTTAATCAGAATCTCCGTGGTATAAGCTAGAACTGATGGCGGCATTCATGAGAATCCGGAAAGTCTAAACCTTGTCTGTGGTATTCCGAGTAGGATTCAAGGATTGAATGACTGTGACGAGCTTCAAACTCCTGAAGGCTGGGCGTTAGTGACAGACGCAAAAGGATAGTAAATCCTATTCCAACCGGATCGAGAACCAACCGGTGATTAGCCGTGCTGTGACAGAGCGCGTGAGCGTAGTTTTCACTGGAAGGATGGAAGGTAGCCATTGACAACGGTGATCCACCAACACACAGCTTGCCATAGGAGGACGTGCGTGCGTGAATCAGAAGACAGAGGAAAGCAGAGATTCAGAAGACAAAGCATCTCCAAAACACCAACATATTCTCCATTACTGCACAACAAGTAACTTTTAATTTATGCTCTACTGGTTACTCACAATTCAATTGATAAACATAGTTGACTTCCTGACTAAGATTTACAAGATAACCATAGATTGCTTCAAACCAACAATCTCCGTGGGATTCGACTCTTACTCACGTAAGGTATTACTTGGACGACCCAGTGCACTTGCTGGTTAGTGGTACGAGTTGTGAAAAGTGTGATTCGCAATTTGTGCTACCAAGTTCTTGGCGCCGTTGCCGGGGATTGTTCGTGTTTGAACAACTGACGGATTATTTTGTTGCTTAGATTAGGAAAAAAAATCTTTATTTTTGGTTTAGAGTGTTTTATTATTTATCCCTTGTTAAAACACTTTAAATTTATAACTCAGTTAGTTAGAGCGTGGTGTTTATGTTCATGATAATTGGCTATCATATTTTTTAAAAACCTTTTTCAAAAATAATTTTTCTATTAAATCCTGTGCCAAACTTTAAGTTTGGTGTTTTCAAAAATAATCTTTCTTAAAATAAGGTCCCATAACTCATTTGGCTAGAACATTAATTTGATTGGGTTAGAATCTTTTATACTCTTTTCAAAACATTCTTTTTCAAAAATATATTTTTTCTATTAAATCTTGTGCCAAACTTTAACTTTGGTGTTTTCTTGTTGATTTCCCTTTGATTTTCGAAAATTTTGTTTGGTTTTCAAAAAAATTTTAAGTTTGGTGTTCTTCCTTCATGTTCTTGTGTTCTTGTGAGTCTTCAAGTGTTCTTGAGTTTTCCTTGTGTCTTGATCTTAAAATTTTTAAGTTTGGTGTTCCTTGGTGTTTTCCCTCTAAAATTTTCGAAAAACAAGGAGCATTAGATCTAAAAATTTTAAATCTAGTACTATCTTATTGTTTTTCTCTCTCCTCACTAAATTCAAAAATATCTTTTTAAAATATCTTTTCTAACTTCCTAACTTCTTATCTTTTCAAAATTTGTTTCAACTAACTAACTAACTTTTTGTTTGTTTCTTAACTTTTTCAAAACTACCTAACTAACTCTCTCTCTCCCTAATTTTTTTTCGAAAATAGCTTCCTTCTTTTTCAAAAATTTCTTCTTTTTTTTAACTAATTAATTTTTATTTTTTTTTTTACGAAAAAAAAAATTTTTTTCAAAATTCAAATTCTTTTTAGTTATTTTATTTTATTTAAGTATTTACTTCTTATAAAATAAAATAAATAAAAAGATAAATCAGTCCAAGTTATATCCACATATCCATCATGGACATAAGTGGAGATGGACAGTCCAGGAGGACTTTGGGGTCATATTCTAACCCCTCTACTGCTTCATATGGGAGTAGCATCTGCATACCCTCCATTGGAGTTAGTAGCTTTGAGTTGAATCCTCAGCTCATTATCATGGTGCAGCAAAGTTGCCAATATTCCGGTCTTCCACAAGAAGAACCTACAGAGTTTCTGGCACAATTTTTACAAATTGCTGACACAGTACATGATAAGGAAATAGATCAGGATGTCTACAGACTATTACTGTTTCCATTTGCTGTAAAAGATCAAGCTAAGAGGTGGTTAAATAACCAACCTAAGGCCAGCATAAGAACATGGAAACAGCTGACAGAAAAATTCCTGAATCAATATTTCCCTCCAAAAAGGATGACACAGCTAAGGCTGGACATCCAAGGCTTTAAACAAGGAGATAATGAATCTCTTTATGATGCCTGGGAGAGATACAGAGAGATGCTATGAAAATGCCCCTCTGAAATGTTTTTAGAGTGGGTTCAGTTAGACATCTTCTACTATGGGCTTGCAGAAGGAGCTCAGATGTCTTTAGATTACTCAGCTGGTGGATCTATCCATATGAGAAAGACAATTGAAGAAGCTCAAGAGCTCATTGATACAGTTGCCAGGAATCAGCATCTGTATCTAAGCAGCAACCCTTCCATGAATGAAGAGGTTAAAACAGTAACTGCTGAATTCAGTACTGTAAGACAAGCTGTTGAATTCAATCAGCAATTAGATTTTCTAACAAAACAGCTAGCTGAATTCAAAGACAGGTTACAGGAGACAAGGATAGCTAATATACATATGGAAGAACAGTTTAAGCAAACAAAGCAGCAGCTATCAAAGCAAATAGCAGAAGAATGCCAAGCAGTTCAATTAAGAAGTGGGAAAACATTAAATACCCCACCTCAAGGCATCAAAAATTCAAGAAATGAGCACCCCACCAAAGATTCCCATGAGGACAGTAAGAGCCCAGGGAAAAATAATTCTGGCACTAAAACGCCAGAAAATGGGTGGAAGGCTGGCGCTGAACGCCCAGACCATGCCCAAAACTGGCGTTCAGCGCCAGAAACAAGGCAGGATTGGCGTTCAACGCCACAAATGGGGCAGAATCCAGCGTTGAACGCCCAACAGGGGCACATTTCTGGTGTTCAGGCGCCAGGAACAGACAGTGAGTTGGCGTCTAACGTCACTCCAGCTTCTGACTCTGGTATTCAATTGCCAGTGAGGGATCAGACACACACAAGTGCTGACAACAACCCCTCTAAAAAGGCTTCTTTAACCACTAAGGTTGAGGAATATAAAGCCAAGATACCTTATCCTCAAAAACTCCGGAAAGAGGAGCAGGATAAGCAATTTGCTCGCTTTGCAGATTATCTGAGGACTCTTGAAATAAAGATTCCATTTGCAGAGGCACTTGAGCAAATACCTTCTTATGCCAAGTTCATGAAAGAGATCTTGAGTCATAAAAAGGAGTGGAGAGAAACAGAAAGAGTTCTCCTCACTGAAGAATGCAGTGCAGTCATTCTGAAAAGCTTTCCTGAAAAGCTTAAAGACCCTGGGAGTTTTCTGATACCATGCATATTAGAAGGTGATTGCACCAAGACAGCTTTATGCGATCTTGGGGCAAGCATCAACCTAATACCTGCATCCACTATCAGGAAGCTTGGCTTAACTGAAGAAGTTAAACCAACCCGGATATGTCTCCAACTTGCTGATGGTTCCACTAAATACCCATCAGGCGTGATTGAGGACATGATTGTCAGAGTTGGGCCATTCGCCTTTCCCACTGACTTTGTTGTGCTGGAAATGGAGGAGCACAAGAGTGCTACTCTCATTCTAGGAAGACCCTTCTTAGCAACTGGACGATCCCTCATTGACGTCCAGCAGGGGGAAATAACCCTGAGAGTCAACGATGACGAGTTCAAGTTGAACGCTGTCAAAGCCATGCAGCATCCAGACACATCAACAGACTGCATGAAGGTTGACCTTATTGACTCTTTGGTAGAAGAGATCAACATGGCTGAGAGTCTCGAATCAGAGTTGGAAAACATCTTTAAAGATGTTCAGCCTGATTTGGAGGATTCAGGGGACATGAAAGAACCTCTGAACTTTCTTCTGAAAGAAGAAAAACCTCCTAAACCAGAGCTCAAGCCACTGCCACCATCCTTGAAATATGCATTTCTAGGAGAAGGTGACACTTTTCCAGTGATCATAAGCTCTGCTTTAAATTCACAGGAAGAGGAAGCACTTATTCAAGTGCTAAGGACACACAAGACAGCTCTTGGGTGGTCCATAGGTGACCTTAAGGGCATAAGCCCAGCTAGATGCATGCACAAAATCCTATTGGAAGATAATGCCAAACCAGTGGTTCAACCACAGAGGCGGCTAAATCCAGCCATGAAGGAAGTGGTGCAGAAAGAGGTCACCAAATTACTAGAGGCTGGGATTTTTTATCCCATTTCTGATAGCCCCTGGGTGAGCCCTGTTCAAGTCGTCCCAAAAAAGGGAGGCATGACAGTAATTCATAATGAAAAAAATGAACTGGTTCCTACAAGAACAGTTACAGGGTGGCGCATGTGTATTGACTACAGAAGACTCAATACAGCCACCAGAAAGGATCATTTTCCTTTACCATTCATAGACCAGATGCTAGAGAGACTAGCAGGTCATGATTACTACTGCTTTTTGGATGGCTACTCAGGCTATAACCAGATTGCAGTAGATCCCCAGGATCAAGAGAAAACAGCATTCACATGTCCATCCGGAGTGTTTGCTTATAGAAGGATGCCCTTTGGGCTATGCAATGCACCTGCAACCTTCCAGAGATGCATGCTCTCTATTTTCTCTGACATGGTGGAAAAATTTCTGGAAGTCTTCATGGATGACTTCTCAGTATATGGAGACTCATTCAGCTCCTGTCTTGATCACCTGAAACTTGTTCTGAAAAGATGCCAAGAAACCAACCTAGTTTTAAACTGGGAAAAGTGTCACTTCATGGTGACTGAAGGAATTGTTCTTGGGCATAAAATCTCAAACAAGGGAATAGAGGTGGATCAAGCAAAAATAGAGGTAATTCAAAAATTACCACCACCTGCCAATGTTAAGGCAATCAGAAGCTTTCTGGGGCATGCAGGATTCTATAGGAGGTTAATAAAGGATTTTTCAAAAATCACAAAACCTCTAAGCAATCTGCTAGCTGCTGACACGCCATTTGTGTTTGACACAGCATGCCTGCAGGCGTTTGAAACGCTGAAAGCTAAGCTGGTCACAGCATCAGTCATTTCTGCACCAGACTGGACATTGCCATTTGAGTTAATGTGTGATGCCAGTGATCATGCCATTGGTGCAGTATTGGGACAGAGGCATGACAAGCTTCTGCATGTCATTTATTATGCCAGTCGCGTTCTAAATGATGCCCAGAAAAATTACACAACCACAGAAAAAGAACTACTTGCAGTGGTTTACGCCATTGACAAGTTCAGATCATACTTAGTAGGATCAAAAGTGATTGTGTATACTGACCATGCTGCTCTTAAATATCTACTCACAAAGCAGGATTCAAAACCCAGGCTCATCAGATGGGTATTGCTTCTGCAAGAGTTTGATATAGAAATAAGAGACAGAAAAGGGACAGAGAACCAAGTAGCTGATCATCTGTCCCAGATAGAGCCAGTGGAAGGGACGTCCCTCCCCTTCCTTGAGATCTCTGAGACGTTCCCTGATGAGCATCTATTTGCCATTCAAGAAGCACCATGGTTTGCCGATATTGCAAACTATAAAGCTACAAGGTTCATACCCAAGGAGTACAATAGAATACAAAAAAAGAAACTAATTACTGATGCAAAGTACTACTTGTGGGATGAGCCCTATCTCTTTAAGAGATGTGCAGACGGAATTATCCGTAGGTGTGTCCCCAGAGAGGAAGCACAGAGAATCCTATGGCATTGCCATGGATCTCAATATGGAGGCCATTTCGGAGGTGAGCGAACAGCCACCAAGGTTCTCCAATGTGGCTTCTATTGGCCCACACTCTATAAAGATTCCCGAGAGTTTGTACGTAATTGTGACAGTTGCCAAAGAGCTGGTAATCTGCCTCATGGTTACGCCATGCCTCAACAAGGAATCTTGGAAATAGAGTTGTTTGATGTATGGGGAATTGACTTCATGGGACCTTTCCCACCATCATACTCAAACACTTATATTCTGGTGGCAGTTGACTATGTATCAAAATGGGTTGAGGCTATTGCCACACCCACCAATGATACTAAAACAGTGCTAAAGTTCCTCCAGAAACATATCTTTAGCAGGTTTGGTGTCCCTAGAGTGTTAATCAGTGATGGGGGCACTCACTTCTGCAATAAACAGCTTTACTCTGCCATGGTTCGGTATGGAATTCGCCACAAAGTGGCCACTCCATATCATCCACAAACCAACGGGCAAGCTGAAGTCTCTAACAGAGAATTAAAGAGAATCCTGGAACGGACAGTAAATACCCGTAGAAAGGATTGGGCAAGGAGCTTGGATGATGCTCTGTGGGCTTACAGAACAGCATTCAAGACCCCTATAGGGACCTCCCCATACCAACTTGTGTATGGTAAGGCATGTCACCTGCCCGTGGAACTGGAACATAAAGCTTATTGGGCAACCAGATTCCTAAATTTAGATGCCAAATTAGCAGGAGAAAAACGATTGCTCCAGCTAAATGAGCTAGAGGAATTCAGATTCACAGCTTTCGAAAATGCCAAACTTTATAAAGAAAAATCAAAAAAATGGCATGACAGAAAGCTGTCACATAGAATCTTTGAACCAGGACAGAAGGTCCTGTTGTTTAACTCTAGACTCAGGCTATTCCCCGGGAAACTGAAATCCCGGTGGAGGGGACCATACGTGATTACAAGTGTGTCACCATATGGTTATGTGGAGCTTCAAGATATTGATTCTGATAAGAAGTTCATTGTCAATGGACAGAGAATCAAGCATTATCTTGAAGGCAACAATGAGCAGGAATGCTCAAGGCTGCAGCTAGATTAAAAGCTCAGCAAGGTCCAACTAAAGACAATAAAGAAGCGCTTGCTGGGAGGCAACCCAGCCATGGGGCAACAATCCTCTAAGCATTTTGCCCTATTTTTATTTTTATTTGTTTATATAAAGTTCACTGACACTAAGCTAAAGAATCATTTGCATAAGTTTACAGGGTTACAGAAGGAATCTACACACAAAACAGAGATAGGGAGCTTACTGGCAAGAAAACGCCAGTGAAGGCCATTTTGGGCGTTCAGCGCCCAAAATGGGCATCCAGTGGGCGCTGAACGCCAGTAAGGATAGCTATCTGGCGTTCAACGCCAGAAAAGGGCAACAACTGGGCGTTGAACGCCCAGGAGAGCAGTATTTGGGCGTTGAACCCCCAAAACAGGCAGTGTTTGGGCGTTCAAACGCCAGGATGGTGGGGAGGAGCTCTCCTTCTACCCATCTCCTTCTTTTTCTTTTGCTTGAGGACAAGCAAAGCTCTAAGTTTGGTGTGCTTATCCGTGATCACTAAGATCATGGCCCCTAAAGGAAAACAACCCACTCCAAGAGGAGCAAGGGAGTGATTTAAAGGAACTGAAGCGCCAGAAATTCTCTCTTGAAGGACCAAGCACCTCACAGACTAGAGGAACATCCACTTCCCAAACCTCAAGGTTGTTGAGTTCTAATCTTAGCCTTAACTCTGTGATAACTGTTCTTATTTTAATTTTACCTTAGGAGTCATATAGTAGTAATTAGTATCTATTTTGATTTTATCTCCAATTAAGCTATAGTTTATTTTTCTCATCATCAGCAAACATAAATAAAGTAGTAGATCTTTTGAATAAAAAGCAATAAAATTTCGAGTTTTAATAAGAGAAATTCTAATTAGTTAAATGTGGTGGCAATGCTTTCTGTCTTCTGAATGAATGCTTGAACAGTGCATATATCTTTTGAATTTGTTGTTTAAGACTGTTAAATATGTTGGCTCTTGAAAGAATGATGAACATGAGACATGTTATTGATAATCTGAAAATCATCAAAATGATTCTTGAAGCAAGAAAAAGCAGCAAAGAACAAAGCTTGCAAAAAAAAAAAAAAAAAAAAAAGAGAGAGAAAAGCAAGCAGAAAAAGCCAAAAGCTCTTAAAACCAAAAGGCAAGGGCAAATAAAAAGGATCCCAAGGCTTTGAGCATCAGTGGATAGGAGGGCCTAAAGGATTAAAATCCTGGTCTAAGTGGCTAAACCAAGCTGTCCCTAACCATGTGCTTGTGGCGTGAAGGTGTCAAGTGAAAACTTGAGACTGAGCGGTTAAAGTCAAGTTCCAAAGCAAAAAGAAGAGTGTGCTTAAGAACTCTGGACACCTCTAATTGGGGACTTTAGCAAAGCTGAGTCACAATCTGAAAAGGTTCACCCAGTTATGTGTCTGTGGCATTTATGTATCCGGTAGTAATACTGGAAAACAAGGTGCTTAGGGCCACGGCCAAGACTCATAAAGAAGCTGTGTTCAAGAATCATCACACTGAACTAAGAGAATCAATAACACTATCTGAATTCTGAGTTCCTATAGATGCCAATCACTCTGAGCTTCAATGGATAAAGTGAAATGCCAAAACTGTTCAGAAGCAAAAAGCTACTAGTCCCGCTCATCTAATTAGAATCTGAGCTTCAAACAAAAACTCTGAGATATTATTGCTTCTCAACCTATTAGTCATCTATTTTATTTGTCTAGTTGCTTGAGGACAAGCAACAGTTTAAGTTTGGTGTTGTGATGAGCGGATATTTTATACGCTTTTTGAGGATAATTTCATATAGTTTAGAGTATGTTTTAGTTAGTTTTTAGTCTATTTCAAGTATTTTTTAGGAAAAATTCATATTTCTGGACTTTACTATGAGTTGTGTGTTTTTTCTGTAAATTCAGGTATTTTTCTGGCTGAAATTGAAGGAGCTGAGTAAAAATCTGATTCAGGCTGAAAAAGGACTGCTGATGCTGTTGGATTCTGACCTCCCTGCACTCAAAGTGGATTTTCTGGAGCTACAGAACTCGAAATGGCGTGCTTCCAATTGCGTTGGAAAGTAGACATCCAGGGCTTTCCAGCAATATATAATAGTCCATACTTTGCACAAGGATAGACGATGTAAACTGGCGTTCAACGCCAGTTCTCTGCCCAATTCTGGCGTTCAGCGCCAGAAAAGGATCAAAAACTGGAGTTGAACGCCCAAACTGGCATAAAAACTGGCGATCAACTTCACAAATGGCCTCTGCACGAAATCTCAGCCCCAGCACACACCAAGTGGGCCCCGGCACACCAAGTGGGCCCCAGAAGTGGATATCTGCATCATCCATCATAGTCCACTCATATTTTGTAACCCTAGGCTACTAGTTTAGTATTTAAACAACTTTTAGAGACTTATTTTGTATCTCATCACATTTCAGATCTAAACTTTGTATTCTCTGACGGCATGAGTCTCTAAACCCCATTGTTGGGGGTGAGGAGCTCTGCTGTGTCTCGATGAATTAATGCAAGTATTTCTGTTTTCCATTCAAACACGCTTGTTCCTATCTAAGATGTTCATTCGCGCTTAACTGTGATGAAGGTGATGATCTGTGACATTCATCACCTTCCTCAAACCACGAACGTGTGCCTGACAACCACCTCCGTTCTATATCCGATTGAATGAGTATCTCTTAGGTTCCTTAATCAGAATCTCCGTGGTATAAGCTAGAACTGATGGCGGCATTCATGAGAATCCGGAAAGTCTAAACCTTGTCTGTGGTATTCCGAGTAGGATTCAAGGATTGAATGACTGTGACGAGCTTCAAACTCCTGAAGGCTGGGCGTTAGTGACAGACGCAAAAGGATAGTAAATCCTATTCCAACCGGATCGAGAACCAACCGGTGATTAGCCGTGCTGTGACAGAGCGCGTGAGCGTAGTTTTCACTGGAAGGATGGAAGGTAGCCATTGACAACGGTGATCCACCAACACACAGCTTGCCATAGGAGGACGTGCGTGCGTGAATCAGAAGACAGAGGAAAGCAGAGATTCAGAAGACAAAGCATCTCCAAAACTCCAACATATTCTCCATTACTGCACAACAAGTAACTTTTAATTTATGCTCTACTGGTTACTCACAATTCAATTGATAAACATAGTTGACTTCCTGACTAAGATTTACAAGATAACCATAGATTGCTTCAAACCAACAATCTCCGTGGGATTCGACCCTTACTCACGTAAGGTATTACTTGGACGACCCAGTGCACTTGCTGGTTAGTGGTACGAGTTGTGAAAAGTGTGATTCGCAATTTGTGCTACCATGGCTCCTTAACGTAGGCTTGCCAACCTTCGAGAACGTTAGTGACACTTACCTTTGTCACTAACGTTCCAATGTACCCCTAGCTCCCACGTTAGAGTCCACGTTAACTAGGTTAACGTGGCCTTTAACATGGCTGTGCTAGCCATCTCCAACGTTAGTGACAAAGGTGAATGTCACTAACGTTGGCTCATCATCTCTCCTCCTCACGTTAGCTTCCACGTTAACTAAGTTAACGTGGGAGTTAACGTGGCTCATTGTGGCTTGTGTGGGCTCCTTCCAACGTTAGTGACAATGTTAGGTGTCACTAACGTTGGCGATCACCTTCCTTCTTCACGTTAGCTTCCACGTTAACTAGGTTAACGTGGGAGTTAACGTGGCTTATTGGGGCTTGTGTGGGTTAATCCCAACGTTAGTGACAATGTTTGGTGTCACTAACATTGTCGATCACCTACTTTCTTCACGTTAGCTTCCACGTTAACTAGGTTAACGTGAAAGTTAACGTGGCTTATTGTGACTTGGCCAACCTTAGTGACAAAGTTGAATGTCACTAACGTTAGCTTCCCCTTTACTTCTTTAACGTTAGAGGCCACGTTAACTAAGTTAACGTGGCTCTTAACGTGACCACTTATGAGCTTAGTCCAACGTTAGTGACAAAGGTAAGTGTCACTAACGTTGGCTCCATTTCCTTTCCTCCACGTTAGAGTTCACGTTAACTTAGTTAACGTGACTCTTAACGTGGGCAATGATGGCTTCGAGAGCATTATTGGCGATTACTTTTCTCATTAACTTTGCAAGTTACTCCCGTTCCACGTTAGGAGTTACGTTAATTAGATTAATGTGGCTGCTAACGTGGTTCTTCCTTGCTTCTTTTGTCCTGAAATCAAGCAATAGAGTGCATCAAAGTTCTAGTCCAAGTCATGGGAAATACAACATCCAATTTGTCATTAAATTCATGCAAAATCCTCATAAAATCATGTAAAGTGCACAATGTATGCTTGAATCAAGATGTAAGTGAATATCTACCCAAAACTAGCTTATTTTCTAAGGAAATAAATGAAACTACCCTAAAAACAGTAAAGAAAAGGTTAGTGAAACTGGCCAAAATGCCCTGGCATCACATAGCTTGATTATAGTTTTATAGTAGTAAATATTTCCATGATACCTAGTATAGGAAATAAGTTTGGTAATAACAACAAAGAATTTTCAAGAAATCCTTTTTAGGGCATTCCATTGACTAGATTTGAAAACTTGTTTTTGAACTTGCCTGAAGTATTCTTCTTTTGGAACATAGAAAAGAGCTTGAACAAAACACCTGATGAGATTTAAGCTTCAATTGTGTGGTTGCACATTTTCAACAACAAAGTTTGTTCTTGTGTGCTATACTCCTTTAAGATTATAATCTTAGATATGCTTGAATCTTTATGTCCTATATTTGATGTTTTGAATGCATTTAGTATGATTACGGCCATTTCTGAAATTGAACTCACATAACCCATCTGGCCAACCCTTATATCTACCCTTGTAAACCACTTTTGAGCCTTTTAATTCCCCTTTTATTCTAATATTAAGCACATCATTCACCCTAAGCGAAATACCACTATGTCCATGAATTGTATCTTTGATTAGCTTGGGTTGAAGAGTGTGTATTATTCAAGTGTGGGGGAAATTTGTGAGAAACATTGGTAGAAGTTACTTTGGGCTTTCATTATGAAAATATAGAAGAGATGGGTAAACATTCATGCATTCATTACTTAAAACATATGCATCTTTTTTGGATGACAAAAGAAAAAATTTTTGTGTACATACTTTGTTAACAAAAAAAAAGTAAAGAAATGACAATAAGAGTGTGAATAAAGAATGCACATGTGTGTGAATTAGAAAGGAAATGCATGAGTGAATGTGAGAAAGGGGATAAATAGGGAGTAAGTGGGTTTCTTTTGTGTACATAAGTTAATATAGGATTAGGTGGGATGCTTGAGCTAATCAAAGATCCAATTTGCTAAGTCCACTTAACCATATTAATCCTACCTTTATCCTAGCCCCATTACAACCCTCAAGAGACATCATAATATTTGCATTCATGCATCAAGTATTATTTGATTGTTAGATGACTAGCAAATCCTAGAAAATATGATTAAAGGAAAATTGAGTGATTAAGCCCTAAACACTGAGCAACTAGAGTGTATACGCATCTGGTGAGGGGTTCGATCGCTCAATTCTAGGTTCTTATCTCTTATATTGTATCTTCTTGCAAGTTGCTGTTAGTTTTTGAAATTTTCTTATCAAATCTTTGGACATTGATCATACTACTATATTTTCTTGCCTTGGCCCTAATGATCTATTTAGGATTGATTGGAATTCTCTTGTTTGTTTTTGCCAAACTCCATAGGAACCATAGTATAGACATAGACATATAGTAGTTAGTATAGTTGCATACATATAAGTAGTTGCATTGAATAAATCGCTTGCCCTTTGATCCTTCTCCTTGGATTGTGATTAGTATGAGGACATGCTATTGTTTAAGTGTGGGGGAATTGATGAATCCATGTTTGACGATATATTTTGGTTTGATTTGGGTGAATTTCATCATATAAAGTCACATTTATTCATCCAAATAGTATACTTTTGTGTTCTCTCCCTAAATTGAGCTTAATTATGAAAACATGCTATTTTGTGCTTAATTTAATCAATTTTATCCCACTTTCATCCCATTCGATACCTTGATGGTTTTGATGAGTGATTTCAGGTATAATAGCTTGGAATAGCTTGATGAGCGTGGAGGAAAACCGTGCAATAGGGAGAAAACATGAAGAAAACAAAGGAGAAAGACACACTGGGGTGTGCGTACGCACAATCTACTATGGATACGCACAAGAAGCATAATAGCATGTGTGCGTATGCATGACAATCTATGCGTACGGACAAGTAAAAGATCAGCAAGTGTGCGTACGCTCAGGTCCCAGCACATTACCTCATTAATGCAAATCGCTGAGGGCGATTTTTAGGCCTCCATAGCCCAGTTTTAGGACTTTCTGAAGCTGATTGAGTGCTATATCAAAGGGCCATCATTCCATGTGAAAGGGGGGAGAAATTAGGGTTAGTTTAGCAACATGTAGGTCATTTTCTAGAGAGAGAAGCTCTCCCTTCTCTCTAGAAATTAGGATTTTTAGTTTAATTTCTTTGTAATTTCTCTTTTTGATTCTTGTTTTCATCTAGTTTCTTTTACCTTTCTTTGTTCTATTGTCTTGATTTTCTTAGTTTATCTTCTCAATTTCTCAATTTTGTCACTTTTATGTTAATGGATACTCTTGTTATTTTTAATTTTAATTAATGCAATTTTATGTTTTTAGGTTAATTGTTGCTTCCCTTAATTGTTATCATTATTTTCTTTCTTTTGTAGTCTTAGAATTTACTTTCATTGCAATTTAATTTGATTTTATTTTCATGCACACCAAATATTTTATAAAATTTTTGGCTACATATTTGCTTAGTTTTTCATACTCTTGGTTGGGAAATTGGGTGAACTTGAGTGGTGGATGTCTATTCTATATTGTGTTGGAATTGTTAGTTGGTTTGGTTTCCACTAACTCTAAGCCTTCCATTAATAGAGTTGGCTAGGACATATGGATTGAGATCAATTATGCGCTTTTGACAAATTCTCGATGTTAGGATTGACTAATTTGGATTAATTCTACACAATTACCATATTTGTGGTCCATAACTAGGATAGGAAGCCTTAATTCTCCAATTCTTGCCAAGAGCCCTTTTTCCCATTTAATTCCCTTTTTATTGCTTTAATTGTTTTCATTTAATTCCTTGCCTGATCGTTTCATTCCTTGCTATTTACATTCCTTATCTCATGCCTTCAAACACCCATTTTCCCCCATAGCCAATAATTGATCATTTCATTACAACTCCTAGGGAAGACGACCTGGGACTTAAAACTCCCGGTTTATTTTTGTTTTGAACTGTGACATTCTTTTGAATTTAAAATTTGATTTGAGAATTAGTTGTTGGTTTGGACTATAGTTTCAATGAAGGAATTCTATTAAGAAATTCTATATCAACACTAAATTATCTTTATCAAAATTTTTTAGGATCCGCAAATTTTGGGGTGTAAATTTTCTCTTCCTAAACACTTTGCATCATTTTCTTGTTTTGATAGCTATGTTTTTGTGAATATTCGTTTAGTATTTCATCACATTGCACTTTTCTTAGTTTGCTTGTATATATCTTAGCTTGATTATAGTTTTATAGTAGTAAATATTTCCATGATACCTAGTATAGGAAATAAGTTTGGTAATAACAACAAAGAATTTTCAAGAAATCCCTTTTAGGGCGTTCCATTAACTAGATTTGAAAACTTGTTTTTGAACTTGCTTGAAGTATTCTTCATTTGGAACATAGAAAAGAGCTTGAACAAAACACCTGGTGAGATTTAAGCTTCAATTGTGTGGTTGCACATTTTCAACAACAAAGTTTGTTTTTGTCTGCTATACTCCTTTAAGATTGTAAGTTTAGATATGCTTGAATCTTTATGTCTTATATTCGATGTTTTGAATGCATTTAGTATGACTGAGGCCATTTTTGAAATTGAACTCACTTAACCCATATGGCCAACCCTTATATCTACCCTTGTAAACCACTTTTGAGCCTTTTAATTCCCCTTTTATTCTAATATTAAGCACATCATTCACCCTAAGCAAAAGACCACTATGTCCATGAATTGTATCTTTGATTAGCTTGGGTTGAAGAGTGTGTATTATTCAAGTGTGGGGGAAATTTGTGGGAAACATTGGTAGAAGTTACTTTGGGCTTTCTAATAAACCATTATTTTATGGTTTATCTTGTAATTATTTGAGTGGTTTTTATCAAGTCCTTACCCACTTATTCATATGATTTGCATGATTTTACAAATCCTTCCTAGTTTTGTTCTATGATTGAAAACTAGCTTCCTAGAAGTCTTTAATTTATGTATTTTAATTCTCCATTATACCATTCGATGCTGTGATCCGTGAGTTAAGTGTTACAGGATTTATAGGGCAGGAATGGCTTAGAGAATGGAGAGGAAGCTTGCAAAAATGGAAGGAACACAAGAAACTAAGGAGATAACCAGCGAGCATTGATGCGCACGCATGGCTCACGCGTGCACGCGATATGGAGAAAATTTGCAGCGACGCGTGCGCGTCGATGACGCATACGCGTGACACGCCAAGATGACCAACGACACGTACGCGTGACTAACGCGTACCCGTGACATGCGCGATCTGCAAAAATAACAGAAAATGCTGGGGGCGATTTTGGGCCAAGTTTTGACCCAGTTTTCAGCCCAGAAACACAGACTAGAGCCAGGGAACATACAGAGACTCAACACACATTCTCATTAGCGTAGTTTTAGTTTTAGATCCGAATCTAGAGAGAAATTACTCTTCCTCTAGGTTTTCTTTACATTCATAGTTTTATAGTTTTATGCTTTTGCCTTGGATATTGAAGAGTCATCACCTCCGTTGAAGATACTATTCTAGTTTGTTCTCTTACTCTTTTATTATTCCATATTCTTAATTCTTGTTTAGAGTTACAATTGGATTATTTTAGAATTTATTAATGCAAAGGATTACTTTTACTTTTAATTGAATCGTAGTTATTGTCTATCATGTCTTCCTTTTATTCCTTATTTAATTCTATGCAAGTAATTCTCATGTCAATAGAGTAGATTCCCAACTTGACATGGGGGTTGATTAAAAGGAGACACTTGAGTTGGAATGCTCATGTGACTAGTTAAATTGGACGTTGTTGGCTAATTCTGTATTTACTAACGCTAGACCTTCTCAAGGGAGAGGACTAGGATTTACGAATAAGAGTTAGCTCAATCACTTGACTTTCCTTTATTTAGTAAGGGTAAACTAATTGAAAATAACAACCTCTTTATACTACACTTGAGAAAATTCCAACAAGAATAGAACTTCCAATTAATCATTCCAACAGTTAAGGCCTTTTATTTAGAATAATATAAATCTCTTTTAATTTTCATTGCTTTAATTTATAATCATATGCTTGTGCCCATTGCCCAAACTCAAAATTTCTCAAAAAACTCCTGATTAATAAATTAACACCTCTTTGTCAACTCGTTGGGAGACGACCTGGGACTCATACTCCCAGTATTTTTATTCTAAATTTTGTGACAACCTTTCTAAATTGATGAGGTGGATTTTTGCTGGTTAAGAGCTATACTCGCAACGTATTTCCTATATTGATTTCTTAATCGGCCGATGAAAGAAATGAAGATTGATGGATATCGGTGCTCTCCCATGGAGGGTGGTGATGGGATGAAAAGATCACTATGTGGTTGAAAAGGAAGTGCACTAGATCTTGAGGGTTGAATATTGAAAGTAGAGGGTTGGTTCATGCAGGATATAAGATTTTGGAGTGTAGAGGTGAGACCAATGATGTTAGAGATGAGTGTATTGTTATCCAATGGAGGTTGGGGTGGATCTATGTATGGTTCATTTGGTTCATAGGGTGGTTGGTATGGTGGATGTGGGTTAGGGTCATATGGTGGTGTTTGGTGATGAGGGGCTTGTGAGTATGGTGGTCCAAAGTCATATTGAGGAGAGGGTTTATAGGCATATGGTGGTAGTTGTTGATAGTCCATTGGAGGTGGTTGTTGCCATGAGGGTTTATCAAATCCTTGTGGCTCCTCCCATTTTTTATTGTTCCAACCTTGATGCCTGTTCTCGTTGTAATTTTCTCTTCCTGCAACATAATTGTAACCAGACTCATAGCCAAAGGGGTGAGAGTTCATAGTAGTAAATAAAAATTAAAAACAAAAATAAAAATAATTTAAACTAAAAGGTTATTGAAATTTAAATTTTTGAATTTGAAAATTAAATTTTGAATTTTGAAATTTGAATTTTAAAATTTGAAATTTAAATATTGAATTTTGAAATTTGATTTTTGGAAATAAGATAAGATAAGATTTTGAAAAAGATATGTTTTTTTTTTTTGAAAAATATTTGAATTTTGAAATTTGAAATTTGAATTTTAAATTTTTAAATTTGAATTTTGAAAATCGAAATTTGAAATTTTTGAAATTTTAAATTTTAAATTTTTTGAATTTTTGAATTAAATGAGGAAAGAGAAAAATAATAAAATGACACCAAACTTAAAATTTTTATATCAAAACGAAAAAAAAACTAAGAACAACTTGAAGGTCAAGATGAACACGAAGAACAACTTGAAGATCAAGATGAACACCAGGAACAAATTTTTTGAAAAATTTTTAATAACTAAATAAAAACCAATAACCTCATAATTTACGAAAAAGCAAAAATAAAAATAAAAATAAAAACAAATAAACAGGTAAAAAGCAAATATTTACAATAACCAATAATAAGGCACACGTTTGCAATTCCCCAGCAACGGCGCCATTTTGAAAAACTAAAAATTGATGGTTTAGAAGTTATAATAAATACTCGTTGTAAGTATAGTTACTAAACCAAGCAATCAACCTTTCTTACAAAAGTTTTGGTTGTCACAAGTAACAAACCCTTTTTTTAAAATTGATAACCGAGTATTTAAACCTCGGGTCGTCTTCTCAAGGAACTGCAGGGAGGTGTTCTTATTATTGTTTATGAGTTTGTAAATTAGGGGTTTTGAAAGTAAGGAAGCAGTATGTTGAATGATAATAAGAATAAAATAAATAACTATAAAATAGACTCTTGGCAAGGTATGAAAACTGGAAGTCCTATCCTGGTTATCCTTATCAATTGTAATGAGAATTTGATTTTTCTCCCACTTTGTTAACCTCTAACTATGAAGGTAAGTTAAGTGGATGAATTAATTCTGATTCCTCAAGTCCTAGTCTTTCCTTGGGAAAAGTTAGAGTTATTGGAACCCGAATTAATTCTTGAAGAATTCCAATTTTCAATCACCAATGAGTTTGATAACTCAAGTGTCTCCAATGACTCAACCAAAGCCAAAAGGGAAAATTTCAAATTATTTATATAATAAATAAAAGAAAGCGATCATAATTCTGAAATACCTCAATTAGTACTAATAAAGATATCAAATGTAACATGAAAGAGTTCATAAATTAAATTAGAAAAATAAATAAAAGAACATTGAACGTGTGATGAAGAAGAATTAATCATAAATCTTAAAACTAAATCATAAGAGAGAGGAGAGAACCTCTCTCTCTAAAAACTACATCTAAATCCTAAAATTGTGAATATGAAAGCTTTTTTATGAATGGAAGCATTTCCCCACTTTAAAGCCTCTAATCTGTGTTTTCTGGGCCGCAAACTGGGTCAGAAACAGCCCAGAATTCGCTGGTTGCGAATTCAAACACGCTGATTTTTTGTCACTACAACGTGGCCGCGTAGAGCACACGTTCCATCGCCTAGCGTCAGGGAATCTATGGAATATTATATATCAAATCGAAGCCCCGGACGTTAGCTTTCCAACGCAACTGAAACCGCATCTTTTGGACCTCTGTAGCTCAAGTTATGACCGTTTGAGTGCAGAGAGGTCAGGTTGGAAAGCTTTAGCAGTTCCTTTAGTTTCTTATATTCCTTCCACTTTTGTATGCTTTCTTTCCATCCTCTAAGCCATTCCTGCCCTGTAATCTCTGAAAACACTTAACACACATATCAAGGCATCTAATGGAAATAAGAGAGGATTAAACATAGGGAACTTAAGGCCAAAGAAGCATGTTTTTAATCAAAGCACATAATTAGGAAGGCAAATGTAAAATCATGCAAATAGTATGAATAAGTGGGTAAAGAGTTAATAAAAATCACTCAATTGAGCACAAGATAAACCATAAAATAGTGGTTTATCAGCCGACTTCCACCACTCGTCAATTTTTGGCGCCGTTGCCGGGGAGTTGTAATTGTGTGCTAAATTATTAATTAGTGTACATAATTTTAATTTTTGCGTATTTTATTTTATTTTATTACCATGAGCTTTATGTTTCTTTCATTGAATGACGCGTTCACTGCCTGATCCGAGCTTAGCCGCATTTGATCCTGAAATTGAAAGAATTTTTTCACGTATTAGGTGAGCTCGGCATAGGTTAGCCTCTGAGGGTGGTGAAGTGATTGTTATCGATTCACCAGTCTCATCTGAGGGCAAATCTGAACCGTCATCTGAGGAAGAAACAAGCTCCTCTACTACTAATTCAGTTGATTTATGTGCAGGTAACATGGCAGCACCTAGGAGGATTACTCTCCAGGAAGCTGGAGCCCCAGATTTTACACTGCAACCATATCAAGTGCGTCATCCAAATATGGCTGCAGATTTTGAACTGAAGACTGCACTAATCAACCTGATGCCCAAGTTTCATGGCTTACCTGCTCAGGAGCCTATCAAGCACCTAAGGGATTTTCAGACAGCCTGTTCTACTGTTAGGCATCATGGTGCAGATGAAAGTTCTATTTTGCTGATCGCCTTCCCGTTTTCTCTTGAGGGAAAGGCGAGGTAGTGGTACTACACTCAACCTGAAGCAACTGTTACAAACTGGGATACGCTCAGGAGAGAATTCCTGGAAAAATAATTTCCAGCTGAAGTTCCAGATAGACTAAGGAAGGAAATCTCCTGCATTGTTTAGGGTGAATCGGAGACTCTTTATGAGTACTGGGAGCGCTTCAAGAACCTTCTGGAGGCATGCCCCCACCACATGATTGACAAGTTGGTGTTGATCAGCTACTTCACTCAAGGCATGAAGCCTCGGGATAAAACTACATTGGATGGTGCTAGTAATGGTTCTCTGAAAAAGTACAAGACCGCAGATGAAGCATGGCAACTGATCAGCGACTTAGCTGAGTCCACTCGGAATCACAAGCACAGGAACAGCCACTCAAAGGCTGTTGCAGAGGTTTCCTCTAGCAGTGAGACTACTGTCGTCACACAAGCTATATGTGAAATGACCAACCTACTGAAGCAGATGCAATTGAATCAATAACAAACTCAGCCTCCCCCACCACAACAAAGCCAACAGTTGGTCCCCCAAAGGGTATGCGGAATTTGTGCTGATTATAGTCATTACACTGATGAGTGCCCGCAGCTCCAACAAGAAGACAACACTGTGGCAGCTACTCATAACTTCTATGACCGCCCGAATCAAGGATACAATCAACAAGGCGGCAACTATAACCAAGGTGGGAACTATAACCAAGGGTGGCAGAACAACTCCAACCAGGGTTGGAGAGATAATTCTAACCATGGCTGGAGGGACAACTATAACAGAGGAGGCAGAAACAACAATGGAAATCAGAGGTGGAACAACAACAACAGACAGTAGAATCAGAACCAGCCTTACAGAGCACCTCACCTAAGGCAGTCCCAAGGACCCCAGCACAACCAACAACAAGCCCCTCAGATCACTTACCCTCCTTCCTCATCAAATGACGAGATGCTTCATTCTCTTGCACAAGGACAACAAGACATGCAGACTACACTGAACTCTACTCTAAATGGTCTGAATGCCACCTTACAAGCTCTTGTCTCCCAGATAGATTCATTACCTACTCCCACCAACCAGCCTTCAAGCGCCAGTGGAATTCCTTCTCAACCCTTGCCTAATCCCAAAGGTGGCATCAATGCCATCACTTTGAGGTCCAGAACCACACTGCAAGAGAGGAACCAGGAGGAGCCAAACCCACAAGAACACGCCCCAGTTGAAGACTTAGTTGAAGTGGAAGATGCTGAAGAGGAAGAGAAAGTACAAGACATGGTTGAAGAAGAAGTAGTTCAGCCAAGTAATGGAGCACCAAAGGACACAAAAGCTGCAAGTGACTGGTGCGCAAAAATCGTGACGGTTCCATTCCTTGGTATCGGCGCTAAAAACTCAATACGCACGTTCATAATCTTAGTTCTTTGTCACAACTTTGCACAACTAACCAGCAAGTGCACTGGGTCGTCCAAGTAATAAACCTTACGTGAGTAAGGGTCGATCCCACGGAGATTGTCGGCTTGAAGCAAGCTATGGTCACCTTGTAAATCTCAGTCAGGCGGATTCAAATGATTATGGAGATTTAATAATTAAAAGATAAATAAAACGTAAATTAAACATAGAGATACTTATGTAATTCATTGGTGAGAATTTCAGATAAGTGTATGAAGATGCTTGTTCCTCCTGAACCTCTGCTTTCCTATTGTCTTCATCCAATCATTCATACTCCTTTCTATGGCAAGCTGTATGTTAGGCATCACTGTTGTCAATGGCTACATCTTGTCCTCTCAGTGAAAATGGTCCAATGCGCTGTCATTGCATGACTAATCATCTGTCGGTTCTCGATCATACTGGAATAGGATCCATTGATCCTTTTGCGTCTGTCACTACACCCAGCACTCGCGAGTTTGAAGCTCGTCGCAGCCATCCCTTCCCAGAGCCTACCCGGAATACCACAGACAAGGTCTAGACTTTCTAGATCTCAAGAATGGCCGTCCATGGATTCTAACTTATACCACGAAGATTCTGATTAAGGAATCCCAGAGATACTCATTCAATCTAAGGTAGAATGGAAGTGGTTGTCAGGCACGCGTTGATAGGTTAGGAATGATGATGAATGTCACGATCATCTCATTCATATTGAGGTGCGAATGAATATCTTAGAATCGGAATAAGCTTGAATTGAATAGAAAAACAATAGTACATTGTATTAATTACTGAGGAACAGCAGAGCTCCACACCTTAATCTATGGTGTGTAGAAACTCTACCGTTAAAAATACATAAGAACAAGGTCCAGGCATGGCCGAATGGCCAGCCCCCTGAACATGATCAAAGGATCAAAAGACAATCCAAAGATATCCAAAGATGTAAATACAATAGTAAAAAGTCCTATTTATACTAAACTAGTTACTAGGGTTTACAGAAATGAGTAATTGATGCAGAAATCTACTTCCGGGGCCCACTTGGTGTGTGCTTGGGCTGAGAATTGAGCTTTACACGTGTAGAGGCTTCTCTTGGAGTTGAACACCAGTTTGTAACCTGTTTCTGGCATTTAACTCCACTTTGCAACCTGTTTCTGGCGTTTAACTCCAGAATGCAGCATGGAACTGGCGTTGAACGGCAGTTTGCGTCATCTAAACTCAGGCAAAGTATAGACTATTATATATTGCTGGAAAGGCCTGGATGTCTACTTTCCAACGCAATTGAGAGCGCACCATTTGGAGTTCTTTAGCTCCAAAAAATCCACTTTGAGTGCAGGGTGGTCAGAATCCAACAGCATCTGCAGTCCTTCTTTAACCTCTGAATCTAATTTTTGCTCAAGTCTCTCAATTTCTGCCAGAAATTACCTGAAATCACAGAAAAACTCACAAACTCATAGTAAAGTCCAGAAATATGATTTTTATTGAAAAACTAATAAAAATATACTAAAAACTAACTAAATCATACTAAAAACTATGTAAAAATAATGCCAAAAAGCGTATAAATTATCCGCTCATCACAACACCAAACTTAAATTGTTGCTTGTCCCCAAGCAACTGAAAATCAAATAGGATAAAAAGAAGAGAATATACTATGAATTCCAAAATATCAATGAAACTTATCTCCAATCAGATGAGCGGGACTTGTAGCTTTTTGCCTCTTGAATAGTTTTGGTATCTCACTTTATCCATTGAAGTTTAGAATGATTGGCATCTATAGGAACTCAGAGTTCAAATAGTGTTATTGATTCTCCTAGTTCAGTATGTTGATTCTTGAACACAGCTACTTTATGAATCTTGGCCATGGCCCTAAGCACTTTGTTTTCAGATTGTGACTCAGCTTTGCTAAAGTCCCCAATTAGAGGTGTCCAGGGTTCTTAAGCACACTCTTTTTTTTTTTTGCTTAGGACCTTGACTTTAACTGCTCAGTCTCAAATTTTCATTTGACACCTTCACGCCACAAGCACATGGTTAGGGACAGCTTGGTTTAGCCGCTTAGGCCAGGATTTTATTCCTTTAGGCCCTCCTATCCACTGATGCTCAAAGCCTTGGATCCTTTTTATTACCCTTGCCTTTTGGTTTTAAGGGCTATTTGCTTTTTGCTCTTGCCTTTTGGTTTTAAGAGCTTTCGGTTTTTTCTGCTTGCTTTTTCTTTCTCTTTCTCTTTTTTTTGCCATTTTTCTTTTTTCTTTTTTCGCAAGCTTTTGTATATTCACTGCTTTTTCTTGCTTCAAGAATCATTTTTATGATTTTTCAGATCATCAAATAACATTTCTCCTTTTTCCTCATTCTTTCAAGAGCCAACATATTTAACATTCATAAACAACAATTTCAAAAGACATATGCACTGTTCAAGTATTCATTCAGAAAACAAAAAGTATTGTCACCACATCAAAATAACTAAACTAGTTTCAAGGATGAATTTGAAACCATGTACTTCTTGTTCTTTTGTAATTAAAGCATTTTTCATTTAAGAAAGGTGATGGATTCATAGGACATTCATAACTTTAAGGCATAGACACTTAGACACTAGTGATCATATAGTAAAGACACAAACATAAATAAAACATAAAGCTCAAAAAATCGAAAAACAGTAAAATAAATAGACAAGGAGATTAAGGAATGAGTCCACCTTAGTGAGGGTGGCGTCTTCCTCTTCTTGAAGAACCAATGGTGCTTTTGAGCTCCTCTATGTCTCTTCCTTGCCTTTGTTGCTCCTCCCTCATAGCTCTTTGATCTTCTCTAATTTCATGGAGGATGATAGAGTGCTCTTGGTGCTCCATCCTTAGTTGTCCCATGTTGGAGCTTAATTCTCCTAGGGAAGTGTTGATTTGCTCCTAATAGTTTGGTGGAGGAAAGTGCATCCCCTGAGGCATCTCAGGGATTTCATGGTGAAGAATTTCCTCATGCTCATGTTGAGGTCCATGATCTCTTATTTGCTCCATCCTTTTCTTAGTGATGGGCTTGTCCTCTTCAATGAGGATGTCTCCCTCTATGTCAATTCCAGCCGAATTGCAGAGGTGGTATATGAGGTGAGGAAAGGCTAACCTTGCCCAAGTAGAGGACTTGTCAGCCACCTTGTAAAGTTCTTGAGGTATAATCTCATGAACTTCCACCTCATCTCCAATCATGATGCTTTAGATCATGATGGCCCGATCTATAGTAACTTCAGACCGGTTACTAGTAGGAATGATTGAGCGTTGAATGAACTCTAGCCATCTCCTAGCCACTGTTTTGAGGTCATGGTTCTTAGTTGAACCGGCTTGCCTCTTGAGTCAATTTTCTATTGAGCTCCTTCCTCACATATGTCTATGAGTACTTGGTACAACCTTTGATCAAAGTTGACCCTTCTTGTGTAGGGGCGTGCGTTCTCTTCCATCATTGGCAAGTTGAACGCCAGCCTTATATTTTCCAGACTGAAATCTAAGTATTTCCCCCGAACCATGGTAAGCCAATGCTTTGGATTCAGGTTCACACTTTGATCATGGTTCCTAGTGATCCATGCGTTTGCATAGAACTCTTGAACCATTAGGATCCCGACTTGTTGAATGGGGTTGGTGAGAACTTCCCAACCTCTTCTTTGGATCTCAAGTCGGATCTCTAGATACTCATTCTTTTTGAGCTTGAAAGGAACCTCAGGGATCACTTTCTTCTTGGCCACAACTTCATAGAAGTGGTCTTGATGGACCTTTGAGATGAATCTCTCCATCTCCCATGACTCAGAGGTGGAAGCAATTGCCTTCCCTTTCCTCTTTCTAGAGGTTTCTCTGGCCTTAGGTGCCATAAATGGTTATGGAAAAACAAAAAGCTATGCTTTTACCACACCAAACTTAAAATGTTTGCTCGTCCCCGAGCAAAAGAAGAAAGAAAGTAGTAGAAGAAGAAGAAAATGGAGGAGATGGGGGAAGAAGATGTATTTGGCCAAGGAGAAGAAGAGAGGGTTGTGTTGTGTGAAAATGAAGAAGGAGTGAGGGGTTTATATAGGGGCGAGGGGGGGTGTAGGGTTCGGCCATTAGGGTTGGGTTTATGAGGGAAATTAGTTTGAATTTTGAAGGTAGGTGGGGTTTATGGGGAAGAGAGGATGGATGTGAGTGGTAAAGAGGTGATGGGAAAGAGTGATTGAGGTGATTGGTGAAGGGTATTTGGGGAAGAGAGTTAAGAAAAGGTGTGAAGAAGAGAGAAGAAAATGTGGGGATCCTGTGGGGTCCACAGATCCTGAGGGGATCCTGTGTGGTCCACAGATCAAGTAGGGTCAAGGACTTAACATCCCTACTCCAATTAGGCATGTAAAACGCCCTTGCTGTGCAATCCTGGCATTTAACGCCAGATTGCTGCTTGTTTCTGGAGTTAAACGCCCAAATATAGCCTGTTTCTGGCGTTTAACGCCAGGCAGATGTTTGTTTCTGGCGTTAAACGCCAGCTTGGTGCCTGTTTCTAGTGTTAAACGCCCGACAGATGCTTGTTTCTGGCGTTTAAACGCCAGACTGCTCTCCTCCAGGGTGTGCTATTTTCAATGCTGTTTTTCATTCTGTTTTTGATTTTTCAGTAGTTTTTGTGACTTCGCATGATCATCAACCTAATAAAACACAAAATAACAAAAAGAAAATAAATTAGATATGATTAAATAACATTGGGTTGCCTCCCAACAAGCGCTTCTTTAATGTCAATAGCTTGACAGTGAGCTCTCATGGAGCCTCACAGATGTTCAGAGCATTGTTGGGACCTCCCAACACCAAACTTAGAGTTTGAATGTGGGGGTTCAACACCAAACTTAGAGTTTGGTTGTGGGCTCCCAACACCAAACTTAGAGTTTGACTGTGGGGGCTTTGGTTGACTATACGGTGAGAGAAGCTTTTCATGCTTCCTCTCCATGGTTACAGAAGGAGATCCTTGAGTCTTAAACACAAGGTTGTCCTCATTCAGTTGAAGGACCAATTCTCCGCTGTCCACATCAATCACAGCTCTTGCTGTGGCTAGGAAGGGTCTTCCAAGGATGATGGATTCATTCTCTTCCTTCCCAGTGTCTAGGATTATGAAATCAGCAGGGATGTAAAGGCCTTCAACCTTTACTAGCACATCCTCTACTTGTCCATAAGCCTATTTTCTTGAGTTATCTGCCATCTCTAATGAGATTCTGACAGCTTGCACCTCAAAGATCCCATGTTTCTCCATTACAAAGAGTGGCATTAAGTTTATTCCTAACCCCAGGTCACACAGAGCCTTTTCAAAGGTCATGGTGCCTATAGTACAGGGTATTAAGAATTTGCCAGGATCCTATTTCTTTTGAGGCAATTTCTACCTATCCAATGCATTTAGTTCATTGGTGAGCAAGGGAGGTTCATCTTCCCAAGTTTCATTACTAAATAATTTGGCATTCAGCTTCATGATTGCACCAAGGTATTTAGCAACTTGCTCTTCAGTAATGTCTTCATCCTCTTCAGAGGAAGAATACTCATCAGAGCTCATGAAGGGCAGAAGGAGGTTCAATGCAATCTCTATGGTCTCTAGATGAGCCTCAGATTCCTTTGGTTCCTCAAAGGGATACTCCTTATTGGTCACTGAACGTCCCAGGAGGTCTTCCTCACTAGGATTCACGTCCTCCTCTTCCTCTTTGGGTTCGGCCATGATGGTTAAATCAATGACCTTGCACTCTCTCTTTGGATTTTCTTCTGTATTACTTAGGAGAGTACTAGGAGGAGTTTCAGTGACTCTTTTACTCAGCTGGCCCACTTGTGCCTCCAAATTTCTAATGGAGGACCTTGTTTCATTCATGAAACTTACAGTGGCCTTAGATAGATCAGAGACTATATTTGCTAAGCTAGATGGATTCTGCTCAGAATTCTCTGTCTGTTGCTGAGTGAATGATGGAAAAGGCTTGCTGTTGCTAAACTTGTGTCTTCCACCATTATTAAAGCCTTGTTGAGGCTTTTGTTGATCCTTCCATGAGAAATGTGGATCATTTCTCCATAAGGGATTATAGGTGTTTCCATAGGGTTCACCCATGTAATTCACCTCTGCTATTGCAGGGTTCACAGGATCATAAGCTTCTTCTTCAGAAGATGCCTCTTTAGTACTGTTGGATGATTCCTTCAACCCATTCAGACTCTGAGAGATCATAATGACTTGCTGAGTCAATATTTTATTCTGAGCCAATATGGCATTCGGAGTATCAATTTCAAGAACTCCTTTCCTCTGAGGCGTCCCATTACTCACAAGAATCCTTTCAGAAGTGTACATGAACTGGTTATTTGCAACCATGTCAATGAGTTGTTGAGCTTCTGTAGGCGTTTTCTTTAGGTGAATGGATCCACCTGCAGAATGGTCCAATGACATCTTTGATAATTCAGACGGACCATCATAGAATATATCCAGGATGGTCCATTCTGAAAGCATGTCAGAAGGACACTTTTTGGTCAGTTCCTTGTATCTCTCCCAAGCTTCATAGAGGGATTCACCTTCCTTTTGTCTGAAGGTTTGAACATCCACTCTAAGCTTACTAAGCTTTTGAGGAGGAAAGAACTTGGCTAAGAAAGCCGTGACCAGCTTATCCCAAGATTTCAGGCTGTCTTTAGGTTGAGAGTCCAACCATATTCTAGCTCTGTCTCTTACAGCAAATGGGAAAAGCATAAGCCTGTAGACCTCGGGATCAACCCCATTGGTCTTAACAGTATCACAGTGGTGTGCGAAATCGTGATCATTCCATTCCTTGGTAACTGCGCTAAAAACTAAATACGCACGTTCATGATCTTATATCTGTTTCACAACTTCGTACAACTAACCAGCAAGTGCACTGGGTTGTCCAAGTAATAAACCTTACGTGAGTAAGGATCGATCCCACGGAGATTGTCGGCTTGAAGCAAGCTATGGTCACCTTGTAAATCTCAGTCAGGCAGATTAAATTGTATTAAGAAATTATAGTGGATGAAAATAAATAAAATATAAAATAGGATAGTGGTACTTATGTAATTCATTGGTGAGAATTTCAGATAAGCGTATAGAGATGCTTTCGTTCTTCTGATCTCTGCTTTCCTGCTGTCTTCATCCAATCAATCCTACTCCTTTCCATGGCAAGCTTTATGTAGGGCATCACCGTTGTCAATGGCTACATCCCATCTTCCTGTGAAAATGGTCCAACGTGCTATCACTGCATGGCTAATCATCTGTCGGTTCTCGATCATACTGGAATAGGATTTACTATCCTTTTGCGTCTGTCACTACGCCCAGCACTCGCGAGTTTGAAGCTCGTCACAGCCATCCTTTCCTAGATCCTACTCGGAATACCACAGACAAGGTTTAGACTTTCCGGATCTCAGGAATGGCCATCCATGGGTTCTAACTTATACCACGAAGACACTAATATCTCGGACTCGGTCCCCTGTATTAGATATCCAAGAGATATCCATTCAATCTAAGGTAGAACGGAAGTGGTTGTCAAGCACGCGTTCATAAGTTGAGAATGATGATGACTGTCACGATCATCACATCCATCATATTGAAGTGCGAATGAATATGTTAGAAGCGGAATAAGTTGAATTGAATAGAAAAACAGTAGTACTTTGCATTAATCTTTGAGGAACAGCAGAGCTCCACACCTTAATCTATGGTGTGTAGAAACTCTACCGTTGAAAAATACATAAGTGAAAGGTTCAGGCATGGCCGAATGGCCAGCCCCCATGATCTAAGAACTAAACGTCCCAAGATGATCCGAAGATGATCTAAAGATGTAAATACAATAGTAAAAAGTCTTATTTATACTAAACTAGTTACTAGGGTTTACAGAAGTAAGTAATTGATGCATAAATCTACTTCCGAGGCCCACTTGGTGTGTGCTTGGGCTGAGCTTGAAGTTTACACGTGCAAAAACTTCTTTTGGAGTTGAACGCCAAGTTGTAACGTGTTTTTGGCGTTCAACTCTGGTTTGTGACATGTTTCTGGCGTTTAACTCCAGACTACAGCGTAGAACTGGAGTTCAACGCCCTTTTGCGTCCTCTACACTTGAGCAAAGTATGAACTATTATATATTGCTGGAAAGCCCTGGATGTCTACTTTCCAAAGCCGTTGAGATCGCGCCATTTGGAATTCTGTAGCTCCTACAGGGAGGTCAGAATCCAACAGCATCAGTAGTCCTTCTTCAACCTCTGAATCTGATTTTTGCTCAAGTCCCTCAATTTCAGCCAGAAAATACCTGAAATTACAGAAAAACACACAAACTCATAGTAAAGTCCAAAAATGTGAATTTAACATAAAAACTAATAAAAACATCCCTAAAAGTAACTAGATCCTACTAAAAACATACTAAAAATAATGCCAAAAAGCGTATAAATTATCCGCTCATCACAACACCAAACTTATGTTGTTGCTTGTCCCCAAGCAACTGAAAATCAAATAGGATAAAAAGAAGAGAATATACTATAAATTCTAAACTATCAATGAAACATAGCTCCAATCAGATGAGCGGGACTTGTAGCTTTTTGCCTCTTGAATAGTTTTGGCATCTCACTTTATCTATTGAGGTTTAGAATGATTGGCATCTTTAGGAACTCAAAGTTCAGATAGTGTTATTGATTCTCCTAGTTCAGTATGTTGATTCTTGAACACAACTACTTTATGAGTCTTGGCCGTGGCCCTAAGCACTTTGTTTTCCAGTATTACCACCGGATACATAAATGCCACAGACACATAACTGGGTGAACCTTTTTAGATTGTGACTCAGCTTTGCTAAAGTCTCCAATTACAGGTGTCCAGGGTTCTTAAGCACACTCTTCTTTTTCTTTGGACCTTGACTTTAACCGCTCAGTCTCAAGTTTTGACTTGACACCTTCACGCCACAAGCACATGGTTAGGGACAGCTTGGTTTAGCCGCTTAGGCCAGGATTTTATTCCTTTAGGCCCTCCTATCCACTGATGTTCAAAGCCTTGGGATCCTTTTTATTACCCTTGCCTTTTGGTTTTAAGGGCTATTGGCTTTTTGCTCTTGCCTTTTGGTTTTAAGAGCTTTTGTATTCACTTCTTTTTCTTGCTTCAAGAATCATTTTTATGATTTTTCAGATTATCAAATAACATATCTCCTGTTCATCATTCTTTCAAGAGCCAACATATTTAACATTCTAAAACACCAACTTCAAAAGACATATGCACTGTTCAAGCATTCATTCAGAAAATAAAAAGTATTGTCTCCACATCAATATAATTAAACTAAGTTCAAGGATGAATTCGAAACCATATACTTCTTGTTCTTTTGTTTTTGAAACATTTTTCATTTAAGAGAGGTGATGGATTCATATTCACTACTTTAAGGCATAGACACTAATGATCATGTAATAAAGACACAAACATAGATAAACATTTAACATAAGTAAACGAAAAATAGAAATTTTGAGAACAAGGAATGAGTCCACCTTAGTGATGGTGGCGTTTTCTTCTTGAGGTACCAATGATGTCCTTGAGCTCTTCTATGTCTCTTCCTTGTCTTTGTTGCTCCTCCCTCACAACTCTTTGATCTTCTCTAATTTCATGGAGGATGATTGAGTGCTCTTGATGTTCCACCCTTAATTGTCCCATATTGGAACTCAGTTCTCCTAGGGAGGTATTGATTTGCTCCCAAAAGTTCTGTGGAGGAAAGTGCATCCCTTGAGGCATCTCAGGGATTTCTTGGTGATGAGCTTCTTCATGCGTCTCTTGAGATCCATGAATAGGATCTCTTGTTTGCTCCATCCTTTTCTTAGTGATGGGCTTGTCCTCATCAATGAGGATATCTCCCTCTATGTCAATCCCAGCCGAATTGCATAGATGGCAAATGAGGTGAGGAAAAGCTAACCTTGCCATAGTGGAGGACTTGACAGCCACCTTGTAGAGTTCTTGAGGTATAATCTCATGAACCTCCACCTCTTCTCCAATCATGATGCTATGGATCAAGATGGCCCGGTCTATAGTAACTTCAGACCGGTTGCTAGTGGGAATGATTGAGCGTTGAATGAACTCCAACCATCCTCTAGCTACAGGCTTAAGGTCCAGTCTTCTCAGTTGAACCAGTTTGCCTTTTGAGTCAATCTTCCATTGAGCTCCTTCCACACATATGTCCATGAGGACTTGGTCCAACCTTTGATCAAAGTTGACTCTCCTTGTGTAGGGGCGTGCGTTTTCTTCTATCATTGGCAAGTTGAACGCCAACCTCACATTTTTCGGACTAAAATCTAAGTATTTCCCCCGAACCATGGTGAGATAATTCTTTGGGTTCGGGTTCTTATTTTGATCATGGTTCATAGTGATCCATGCATTAGCATAGAACTCCTGAACCATTAGAATTCCGACTTGTTGGATGGGGTTTGTTAGAACTTCCCAACCTCTTCTTTGGATCTCATGTCGGATCTCCGGATACTCATTTTTCTTGAGTTTGAAAGGGACCTCGGGGATCACCTTCTTCTTGGCCACAACATCATAGAAGTGGTCTTGATGGGCTTTGGAGATGAATCTTTCCATCTCCCATGACTCGGAGGTGGAAGCTTTTGTCTTCCCTTTCCCTTTTCTAGAAGATTCTCCGGTCTTAGGTGCCATCAATGGTAATGGAAAAACAAAAAGCTTATGCTTTTACCACACCAAACTTAGAATATTGCTCGCCCTCGAGCAAGAGAAGAAAAAAGAGATGAAGAAGAAGAAGAAATGGAGGAGAGGGAGAGATAGTTGTATTTCGGCCAAGAAGGGGAAGATAAGGTTGTGTTGTGTGAAAAAGAAGAAGAATGGAGGGGTTTATATAGTGGAGGGAGAGGGGTTAAGGTTCGGCCATATGGGATGGGTTTGGGTGGGAAAGTGATTTTGAATTTTGAAGGTAGGTGGGGTTTATGAGGGAGGTTTATGGAGAAGAGTGGATGGATGTGAGTGGTGAAGGGGTAGTAGGGAAGAGAGCTTGAGGTGATAGGTGAAGGGGTAATTGGGAAGAGAGCTTGAGGTAATTGGTGAAGGGGTAATTGGGAAGAGAGCTTGAGGTGATTGGTGAAGGGTTTTGGGGAAGGGTGTTTATTGGGAAGAGAGGATGAATGAGAAGAGGGAAGAGTATGAGTGGAGGTAGGTGGGGATCCTGTAGGTCTACAGATGCTGAGATGATCCTGTGGGGTCCAATGATCCTGAGGTGTCAAGAAATTGCATCCCTGCACCAACTAGGCATGTAAAATGCCTTTGCATGCAATTCTGGCATTTAAACGCCGAATTGGTGCTTGTTCTGGGCGTTCAGCGCCCAGATGCAGCATGTTTCTGGCGTTGAACGCCAGCTCTATGCTTGTTTCTGGCGTTCAGCGCCAGCTTTCCTCAGTGTGCATTCCTGGCGTCTGAATGCCAGGATGCTGCTTGTTTTGGGCGTTCAACGCCAGATCCATGCTCAGTTCTGGCGTTGAACGCCAGCCAGATGCTCCTTACTGGCGTTTAAACGCCAGTAAGCCCTTCCTCCAGGGTGTGATTTTTCTTCTGCTGTTTTTGATTCTGTTTTTAATTTTTTTGTTTATTTTGTGACTCCACATGATTATGAACCTAATGAAACATGAAAGAACAATAAAATAAAAATAAAATTAGATAAATAAAAATTGGGTTGCCTCTCAACAAGCGCTTCTTTAATGTCAATAGCTTGACAGTGGGCTCTCATGGAGCCACACAGGTGATCAGGTCAATTTTATAGACTCCCAACACCAAACTTAGAGTTTGGATATGGGAGTTTAACACCAAACTTAGAGTTTGACTGTGGGGGCTTTAGTTGACTCTGTAATGAGAGAAGCTTTCTATGCTTCCTCTCCATTGTTGCAGAAGGAGATTCTTGAGTTTTAAACACAAGATTGTCCTCATTCAGTTGAAGGATCAATTCTCCTCTGTCTACATCATTCACAGCTCTTGCTGTGGCTAGGAAGGGTCTTTCAAGAATGATGGATTCATCCTCATCTTTCCCAGTATCCAGGATTATGAAATCAGCAGGGATGTAAAGGCCTTCAACCTTTACTAACCCGTCCTCTACTTGTCCATAAGCCTGTTTTCTAGAATTGTCTGCCATTTCTAATGAGATTCTAGTAGCTTGTACCTCAAAGATTCCCAGTTTCTCCATTACAGAGAGGGGCATGAGGTTTATCCCTGACCCAAGGTCACATAGAGCCTTCTCAAAGGTCATGGTGCCTATGGTACAAGGTATTAGGAACTTTCCAGGATCCTGTTTCTTCTGAGGCAATGTCAGTTGATCCAGATCACTTAGTTCATTCATGAGCAAGGAAGGTTCATCTTCCCATGTCTCATTACCAAATAATTTGGCATTCAACTTCATGATTGCATCAACGTACTTGGTAACTTGCTCTTTAGTAACATCCTCATTCTCTTCAGAAGAAGAATACTCATCAGAGCTCATGAAGGGCATAAGGAGGTTGAATGGAATCTCTATGGTCTCTAAATGAGTCTCAGATTACTTTGGTTCCTCAGAGGAAAACTCCTTGTTGATCACTGGACGTCTCAGGAGGTTTTCCTCACTGGGATTCACGTCCTCTCCCTCCCTTGTAGGTTCGGCCATGATGGTCAATTCAATGGACTTGCACTCTCCTTTTGGGTTTTCTTCTGTATTGCTTGGGAGAGTACTAGGAGAAGTTTCAGTGATCTTTTTACTCAGCTGGCCCACTTGTGCTTCCAAATTTCTAATGGATGACCTTGTTTCATTCATGAAACTCAGAGTGGCCTTAGATAGATCAGAGACTAAATTTGCTAAGCTAGATAAATTCTGCTCAGAATTCTCTGTCTGTTACTGAGTGGATGATGGAAAAGGTTTACTATTGTTAAACCTATTTCTTCCACCATTATTAAAGCCTTGTTGAGGCTTTTGTTGATCCTTCCATGACAGATTTGGGTGATTTCTCCATGAGGGGTTATAGGTGTTTCCATAAGGTTCACCCATATAATTTACCTCTGCTATTGCAGGGTTCTCAGGATCATAAGTCTCTTCTTCAGAAGATGCCTCTTGAGTACTATTGGATGCAGCTTGCATTCTATTCAGACTCTGAGAAATCATATTGACCTGCTGAGTCAATATTTTATTCTGGCCAATATGGCATTCAGAGTATCAATTTCAAGAACTCCCTTCTTCTGAGGCGTCCCATTACTCACAGGATTCCTCTCAGAAGTGTACATAAACTGGATATTAGCAACCATGTCAATGAGTTCTTGAGCTTCTGCAGGCGTTTTCTTTAGGTGAATGGATCCACCTGCAGAAGTATCCAATGACATCTTAGCTAATTCAGACAGACCATCATAGAATATATCCAGAATGGTCCATTCTGAAAGCATGTCAGAAGGACACTTTTTGGTTAGTTGCTTGTATCTCTCCCAAGCTTCATAAAGGGATTCACCTTCCTTCTGTCTGAAGGTTTGAACATCCACTCTAAGCTTACTAAGCTTTTGAGGAGGAAAGAACTTTGCTATAAAAGCCGTGACCAGCTTATCCCAAGAGTTCAGGCTATCTTTAGGTTGAGAATCCAACCATATTCTAGCTCTGTCTCTTACAGCAAACGGGAAAAGCATAAGCCTGTAGACCTCGGGGTCAACCCGATTGGTCTTAACAGTATCACAGATCTGCAAGAACTCAGTGAAGAACTGAAAAGGATCTTCAGATGGAAGTCCATGAAACTTGCAGTTCTGCTGCATTAGAGAAACTAATTGAGGTTTCAGCTCAAAATTGTTTGCTCCAATGGTAGGAATGGAGATGCTTCTTCCATGTAAATTGGAATTAGGTGCAGTAAAGTCACCAAGCATCCTCCTTGCATTATTATTATTTTTGGCCGCCATCTCCTCTTCCTGTTCGAAAATTCCTGTAAGGTTGTCTCTGAATTGTTGTATTTTAACTTCTCTTAGTTTCTTTTTCAGAGCCCTTTCAGGTTCAGGGTCTGCTTCAACAAGAATGTTCTTGTCCTTGCTTCTGCTCATATGAAAAAGAAGGGAACAAAAAATAATAATAGGGATCCTCTTTGCCTCAGTAGAGAGAGGTTCCTTTGTGTGAGTAGAAGAAGAAAGGGAATAAGAGTGAAGAAGAATGGATAATCCAAACACAAGGGTAAGGATAGGAGCAGAGATATGAGGTGAGGAGAAGTGTTAGTAGATGAATAAATAAATAGAAGGAGATGAGGGAGACGAAATTTCGAAAATTAATTTTTGAAAAGAAGTTGATGATTTTCGAAAATTAAAGGAGAATTAAAATTAAAATTAAAATTTAAACAATTAATTAACTAAAAAGAATTTTTTTGAAAAAGAGGGAGATATTTTCGAAAATTAGAGAGGGATAGTTAGTTAGGTAGTTTTGAAAGAGATAAGAAACAAACAAAAAGTTAATTAGTTAGTTGAAACAAATTTTGAAAATCAATTTTTAAAAGATAAGAAGATAAGAGGTTAGAAAAGATATTTGAAAAAGATATGATATGAAAAGGTATGATTACAAAGATATGATTTTGAAAAAGATAAGATAAAAAGATATTTTTGAAAAGATATGATTGAAATTAGTTTTGAAAAAGATTTGATTTTTAAAATCACAATTAATGACTTGATTCACAAGAAATCACAACATATGATTCTAGAACTTAAAGTTTGAATCTTTCTTAACAAGCAAATAACAAACTTGAAATTTTTTTGAATAAAAACATTAGTTGTTGATGATATTTTCGAAAATATGATATAAAATTAAGAAAAAGATTTTTTGAAAAATATTTTTAAAATTTTCGAAAATAAATAAGAAAAATGAAAAAGATATAATTTTTTTGAAAAAGATTTTGAAAAAGATAAGATTTTTAAATTGAAATTTTGATTTGACTCATAAGAAACAACTAAATTTTAAAAAGTTTTGAAAAAGTCAACTCAAATTTTCGAATCTATGAGAAGAAAAAGGGGAAGATATTTTTTTGATTTTTGAATTTTCAATGATGAAAGAGAAAAACATCAAAAAGACTCAATGTATGAAAATTTTGGATCAAAACATGTGATGCATGGAAGAACACTATGAATGTCAAGATGAACACCAAGAACACTTTGAATGTCAAGATGAACACCAAGAACTTATTTTTGAAAAATTCTCAAGAAAAGAAAACATACAAGACACCAAACTTAAAGATTTTTAATTTCTAGACACTAAGAATTCAAGAATGCATATGAAAAACAAGAAAAGACACAAAACAAGAAAATATGAAGATCAAACAAGAAGACTTACCAAGAACAACTTGAAGATCATGAAGAACACTATGAATGCATGAGTTTTCGAAAAAATGCATAATTTTTTTTGAAAAAATGCAATTGACACCAAACTTAAAAATTGACTCTAGACTCAAACAAGAAACAAAAAATATTCTTGATTTTATGATTTTATTAATTTTTTTTGGATTTTTGTATATTTTTATTTTTTGAAAAACATATAGGAAAAACAAAATACGAAATTCAAAATTTTTAATAAGAATCCCAGGAATATTTCAATATTGGCCTAAAGCTCCAATCCAAGGGTTGGGCATGGCTTAATAGCCAGCCAGCTTTAGGATATAAATCAGGCATGCAACAGCTGAAATTCCAATTAACTTGCCTCTATGCTGATGGTTGGAAGCCACAGTCCAAAAGAATTAGACATGGCTTTGCAGCCAGCCAGGCTTCAACATGCTTCATGAAACACTAGAATTCATTCTTAAAAATTTAGAATAATTTTCGAAAACAGATGAGAAATTTTTGAAAGATTTTTGAAAAATTTTTGAAAATAAAACAAAAAGAAAATTACCTAATCTGAGCAACAAGATGAACCGTTAGTTGTCCAAACTCGAACAATCCCCGGCAACGGCGCCAAAAACTTGGTGTGCGAAATCGTGATCATTCCATTCCTTGGTAACGGCGCTAAAAACTCAATACGCACGTTCATGATCTTATATCTGTTTCACAACTTCGTACAACTAACCAGCAAGTGCACTGGGTCGTCCAAGTAATAAACCTTACGTGAGTAAGGGTCGATCCCACGGAGATTGTCGGCTCGAAGCAAGCTATGGTCACCTTGTAAATCTCAGTCAGGCGGATTAAATTGTATTAAGAAATTATAGTGGATGAAAATAAATAAAATATAAAATAGGATAGTGGTACTTATGTAATTCATTGGTGAGAATTTCAGATAAGCGTATAGAGATGCTTTCGTTCCTCCGATCTCTGCTTTCCTACTGTCTTCATCCAATCAATCCTACTCCTTTCCATGGCAAGCTTTATGTAGGGCATCACCGTTGTTAATGGCTACATCCCATCCTCCTGTGAAAATGGTCCAATGCGCTGTCACTGCATGGCTAATCATCTGTCGGTTCTCGATCATACTGGAATAGGATTTACTATCCTTTTGCGTCTGTCACTACGCCCAGCACTCGCGAGTTTGAAGCTCGTCACAGCCATCCCTTCCTAGATCCTACTCGGAATACCACAGACAAGGTTTAGACTTTCCGGATCTCAGGAATGGCCATCCATGGGTTCTAACTTATACCACGAAGACAATAATATCTCGGACTTGGTCCCCTGTATTAGATATCCAAGAGATATCCATTCAATCTAAGGTAGAACGGAAGTGGTTGTCAGGCACGCGTTCATAAGTTGAGAATGATGATGACTGTCACGATCATCACATCCATCATATTGAAGTGCGAATAAATATCTTAGAAGCGGAATAAGTTGAATTGAATAGAAAAACAGTAGTACTTTCCATTAATCTTTGAGGAACAGCAGGGCTCCACACCTTAATCTATGGTGTGTAGAAACTCTACCGTTGAAAGATACATAAGTGAAAGGTTCAGGCATGGCTGAATGGCCAGCCCCCATGATCTAAGAACTAAATGTCCCAAGATGATCCGAAGAGGATCTAAAGATGTAAATACAATAGTAAAATGTCCTATTTATACTAAACTAGTTACTAGGGTTTACAGAAGTAAGTAATTGATGCATAAATCCACTTCCGGGATCCACTTGGTGTGTGCTTGGGCTGAGCTTGAAGTTTACACGTGCAAAAGCATCTTTTGGAGTTGAACACCAAGTTGTAACGTGTTTTTGGCGTTCAACTCTGGTTTGTAACGTGTTTCTGGCGTTTAACTCCAGACTGCAGCGTAGAACTGGTGTTCAACGGCCTTTTGCGTCATCTACACTTGGGCAAAGTATGGACTATTATATATTGTTGAAAAGCCCTGGATGTCTAATTTCCAACGCCGTTGAGAGCGCGCCATTTAGAGTTCTGTAGCTCTAGAAAATCCACTTTGAGTGCAGGGAGGTCAGAATCCAACAGCATCAGCAGTCCTTCTTCAACCTCTGAATCTGATTTTTGCTCAAGTCCCTCAATTTTAGCCAGAAAATACCTGAAATCACAGAAAAACACACAAACTCATAGTAAAGTCCAGAAATGTGAATTTAACATAAAAAATAATAAAAACATCCCTAAAAGTAACTAGATCCTACTAAAAACATACTAAAAACAATGCCAAAAAGCGTATAAATTATCCGCTCATCACACAGATTTGCAAGAATTCAGTTAAGAACTGAAAAGGATCTTCTGATGGAGTCCATAAAACTTGCAGTTCTGTTGCATCAGAGAAAGTAATTGAGATTTCAGCTCAAAGTTGTTTGCTCCAATGGCAGGGATTGAGATGCTTCTTCCATGTAAATTAGAATTTGGTGCAGTGAAGTCACCAAGCATCTTCCTTGTATTGTTATTATTTTCGGCCATGTCTCCTTCTTTTTCGAAAATTTCTGTCAGATTTTCTCCAGAGAGTTGTGCTTTAGCTTTCCTTAGCTTCCTCTTTGGAATCCTTTTAGGTTCAGGATCAGCTTCAACAAGAATGTTCTTATCCTTATTCCTGCTCATATGAAAAAGAAGAAAACAGAAAACATGGAATCCTCTATGTCACAGTATAGAAATTCCTTTATGTGAGTAGAAGAAGATATGAATAGAAGAAGGAGAATCCAAATACAAGGGTGAGGAGTAGGTTCGAATTCTTAGATGAAGAGGAGTGTTAGTAAATAAATAAATAAATAGAAGGAGGTGAGGGAGAAGAATTTTTGAAAATTAGATAAAATAAAATAAAAGTATTTTTGTTTTTAAATTAGAATTAAAATAAAAAATTTGAAAATTAAGAAAGGAAAAATTAAATCAAATTAAATTAAATTTAAAACAATTAGTTAATTTAAAAAGGAATTTGAAAAAGAGGGTAGGGATTTTCAAAAATTAGATATAGAATTAGTTAGGTAGTTTTGAAAAAGATATGATTGAAATAGTAAACTTTTAAAATCAAACCAAAAAGTCAAGTAGTTAATTGAAAAAGATTTGAAAATCAATTTTTGAAAAGATAAGAAGTTAGAAAAGAAGTTGGAAAAGATTTTGAAATTGATTTTGAAAAAGATGTGATTGACATTTATTTTGAAAAAGATTTGAAAAAGAAATTTAAAAAGATTTGATTTTTGAAATCAAAGTTGATTACTTGACTAACAAGAAACTAAAAAGACATGATTCTAGAGTTTAAAGATTGAACCTTTCTTACTAGGCAAGTAACAAACTTAAAAATTTTGAATCAATCACATTAATTGTTAGCACTAATTTCGAAAATATGAAATAAAAATAAGAAAAAGATTTTGAAAATCAATTTGAAATTTTCGAAAATCATAAAAGAAAAAATGAAAAAGATTTGATTTTTGAAAAAGTTTTGAAAAAGATAGAATTTTTAAATTGAAAATTTGATTTGACTCATAAGAAACAACTAGATTTTAAAATTTTTTGAAAAAGTCAACTCAAATTTTCAAAAATTTATGAGAGAAAAAGGGAAAGATATTTTTTTGATTTTTGAATTTTAATGATGAGAGAGAAAAACATCAAAAAGACTCGATGCATGAAAATTCTGAATCAAAACACATGATGCATGCAATAACACTTTGAATGTCAAGATGAACACCAAGAACACTTTGAAGATCAAGATGAACATCAAGACTTATTTTTTAAAATTTTTAAGAAAAGAAAAACATGCAAGACACCAAACTTAGAGATTTTTCATGTTTAGACACTATGAATGCAAAAATGTATATGAAAAACAACAAAAGACACAAAACAAGAAATTTTAAAGATCAAACAAGGAGACTTACCAACAACAACTTGAAGATCATGAAGAACACATGCATGAGTTTTCGAAAAATGCACAAATTATAAAAACATGCAATTGACACCAAACTTAAAATTTACTCAAGACTTAAACAAGAAACACAAAATTATTTTTGGTTTTTATGATTTTATTAATTTTTTTTTTGGTTTTTTTTTCGAAAATTATTTTGGGAAAAATGAAATTGAAATTTTTTTTTATTATTTTCAAAAATAAGAAATAAAAAGCTTAAAAATAAAATAAAATTACCTAATCTGAGCAACAAGATGAACCGTCAGTTGTCCAAACTTGAACAATCCCCGGCAACGGCGCCAAAAAGTTGGTGCGCAGAAATCGTGACGGTTCCATTCCTTGGTAATGGCGCTAAAAACTCAATACGCACATTCATAATCTTAGGTCTTTGTCACAACTTCGCACAACTAACCAGCAAGTGCACTGGGTGGTCCAAGTAATAAACCTTATGTGAGTAAGGGTCGATCCCACGGAGATTGTCGGCTTGAAGCAAGCTAGGGTCACCTTGTAAATCTCAGTCAGGCGGATTCAATTGATTATAGAGATTTAATAATTAAAAGATAAATAAAACGTAAATTAAAGATAGAGATACTTATGTAATTCATTGGTGAGAATTTCAGATAAGCGTATGAAGATGCTTGTTCCTCCTGAACCTCTGCTTTCCTATTGTCTTCATCCAATCATTCATACTCCTTTCTATGGCAAGCTGTATGTTAGGCATCACCGTTGTCAATGGCTACATCCTGTCCTCTCAGTGAAAATGGTCCAATGCACTGTCACTGCATGGCTAATCATCTGTCGGTTCTCGATCAAACTGGAATAGGATCCATTGACCCTTTTGCGTCTGTCACTATGCCCAGCACTCACGAGTTTGAAGCTCGTCGCAGCCATCCCTTCCCAGATCCTACTCAGAATACCATAGACAAAGTTTAGACTTTCCGGATCTCAAGAATGGCAGTCCATGGATTCTAACTTATATCACGAAGATTCTGATTAAGGAATCCCAGAGATACTCATTCAATCTAAGGTAGAACGGAAGTGGTTGTTAGGCACGCGTTCATAGGTTGGGAATGATGATGACTGTCACGATCATCACATTCATATTGAGGTGCGAATGAATATCTTAGAATCGGAATAAGCTTGAATTGAATAGAAAAACAATAGAACTTTATATTAATTCGTGAGGAACAGCAGAGCTCCACACCTTAATCTATGGTGTGTAGAAACTCTACCGTTGAAAATACATAAGAACAAGGTCCAGGAATGGCCGAATGGCCAGCCCCCTGAACATGATCAAAGGATCAAAAGACAATCCAAAGATATCCAAAGATGTAAATACAATAGTAAAAAGTCCTATTTATACTAAACTAGTTACTAGGGTTTACAGAAATGAGTAATTGATGCAGAAATCTACTTCCGGGGCCCACTTGGTGTGTGCTTGGGCTGAGCATTGAGCTTTACACGTGTAGAGGCTTCTCTTGGAGTTGAACGCCAGTTTGTAACCTGTTTTCTGGCGTTTAACTCCACTTTGCAACCTGTTTCTGGCATTTAACTCCAGAATGCAGCATGGAACTGGCATTGAACGCCAGTTTGCGTTATCTACACTCGGGCAAAGTATGGACTATTATATATTTCTGGAAAGCCCTGGATGTCTACTTTCCAACGCAATTGAGAGCGCGCCATTTGGAGTTCTGTAGCTCCAGAAAATCTACTTTGAGTGCAGGGAGGTCAGAATCCAACAGCATCTGCAGTCCTTCTTCAACCTCTGAATCTGATTTTTGCTCAAGTCCCTCAATTTCAGCCAGAAATTACCTGAAATTACAGAAAAACACACAAACTCATAGTAAAGTCCAGAAATGTGATTTTTATTGAAAAACTAATAAAAATATACTAAAAACTAACTAAATCATACTAAAAATTATGTAAAAACAATGCCAAAAAGCGTATAAATTATCCGCTCATCAGTGGCGCCATTCCTATCCCATTTCCACACCTTGCAAGGAAGTCAAGGAAGCAGATGGAACTTGATCCCAAAATGGTAGAAATTTTCAAAAAGGTTGAGGTAACTGTTCCCTTTTTTTATGTTATTCAACAAGTACCTAAATATGCAAAGTTTCTGAAAGATTTATGCATACATAAAGATAAAATTAATGAACTATAAACTATTCCTTTAGGTAGTTCTATATCTGCTTTAATGCGAGGTATACCTAAAATATATAGTGATCCAGTTCCATGCATGGTTAACTGTACCATTGGAGGTGTAATATTTTCTGACTGGATGTGTGATTTAGGAGCATGTGTTAGTATAATGCCATTGTCTATATATGATGCTTTGAGGCTCCCTCCCTTAAAAAGGTCGGCAGCTTGTTTTGTGTTAGCAGATAAAAGCATTATTACAATGGTTTGAATTGCTGAAGACGTGCTAGTGAGCATTAAGGGGCTCACATTTCCCATTGACTTCTATATCTTGGAAATGCCCCCTAATGACTCAGGAAGACCATCATCAATCCTGCTTGGAAGACCATTCCTGAAGACTTCAAAATTCAAGCTGGATGCATTCTCAAGAACTTACTCCTTTGGGATAGATGGCAGAGCTGTAAGTTTTAGTTTAAATGAAGCTATGAAGCACCCTCTGAAAGATCATTCTATCTTCCAGTGTGACATTATTGATGAAACTGTAGCTGAATTTCACCAAGAAGAAGCAGAAGAGAGACACATGGAGTAAGGTCCAAGTGTGGGGACACCGTCTGAACATAATGAAGATACCTTGCCATTATCACTAGCTCCAGATGATCCAAAGCCTAGCCATGAGCAGAAATTGGACTTAAAACCCCTTCCACCCCACCTCAAGTATGCTTACCTTGAGGATAATCGGAAGCTCCCAGTTATCATTACAAGGGAACTCACTTCCCAATAAGAGGAGTGATGCGTGAGCATCTTTCCTATCTTTTCCTAGTGAATTTAAGTTTAAATTGTTAAGTTTTATCAAGAATTTATTATCTTTCAGCCACTATGGATGCTACTTTGAGTCTAGTGTAATTTTGTTTATTTTAGGTAGCATTCGGATGAATTTGATGGAGTTCCTATAGAAAAAGAGAAGAAACTAAGAAGCTGACTAGTGAGGAGCGACGCGTACGTGTGACTGACGCATACGCGTGAAAAGCGAAGCTACTCAGCGACGCGTGCACGTACTTGACGCGTATGCGTGACATGCGAAACAGACCATCGATGCGTACGCGTGATATGCGTGACATGCAGGAAATGCAAAAAATGCTGGGGACGATTTCAGGCCAAGTTTTGACCCAATTTTCGGCCTAGAAACATAGACTAGATCCAGGGGAGAGCAGAGACTCAAGGGAGATTCACACAAGAATGGTTATGCCCACTCCAAGTTAGGCGTGGACCCTACGAAGCAAGTGGTCCCCATCCATCAATTGAAGACATGCTGATTGCTTTAATTAATTCTTATTTAGATTTAAATATTATTTTAAAATAGGAAAAGATATTAGTTTTAGTTTTAGAAGATAGATTTTAAATTTATTAGGATTAGATATAAAAAGGGATTCCAACAGGGTGATTCCAACACAACATTATTCCATTCCAATTTACAATCCTTATTTTTCTCTGAACCATGAGCAACTAAACCTCCATTGTTAAGGTTAGGAGCTTTGTCTATTTGTATGGATTGATTTTATTGCTTTTTAAATTTTAATTCATGTGTGGATTTATAATTTAAGAATTGTTTTCGCTCTTTATCTTATGAATTTGGGTGGAACGGAAGTATGACCCTCTTTCTATTTGAGTTCTTGTATAACTTGGAAAAGCTCTTTACTTCAACAACAGCTTGAAAACATATTCTCCTAAATTTTAATTATCTGAATTTAACGGGATACGTGACATATAATCCTTTTATTTTTGGGTAATTAGAGTTTTTGTGGCATATAAACTGGAATTTGATCATCACTCCCTAATTGGAATTAATTGACCAAGGAATTGGCTGTTGATGAATTTTAGAAGAGACTAGAAAGGTCTAAGGAATTAGGGTCTAGTCACATATAGTTTGCCATAAATTAAATCCTACGTGATTAAAATAGTTAGTAAGAAAAGTTAATCTGGAAAAATAGATAACTCTGAAACCTTAACTGCCTTCTCCATATTTTATTCCCAACTCGTTTACTTTACTATTTTAATTTCTGCACGATTGTTTAATGCTCTTTGAACACTCAACATTATTTTCTGCTTGCCTGACTAAGCCAATCACCTAATTATTTTTTCTTGATCCATCAATCCTCGTGGGATCGACCCTTACTCACCTGAGGTATTACTTGGTACGACCCAGTGCACTTGCCAGTTAGTTTGTGGGTTATAAATATCCGCGACCAAGGAGCAGCTGCTTAGTGTGCTGAAAAGACACAAGAAAGCAATTGGGTGGAGCTTGGAGGATATAGTAGGCATCAGCCCTCAAGTTTGTGAGCACAGAATATAATTAGAAGAGGGAGCAAAGCCTGTCTGTCAACCCCAAAGAAGACTGAATCCCACCATCTTAGAAGTTGTCAAGAAAGAAGTGACCAGGCTACTTGAAGCAGATATCATCTACCCCATCTCAGATAGTGAATGGGTTAGTCCATTACAACTGGTGCTCAAGAAGTCTAGAGTCACAACAGTAAAGAATGAGCATGGAGAGCTCCTAACAACTAGAGTGCAGAATTCATGGAGAGTTTGCATTGATTACAGGCATCTCAACCAAGCCACTCGCAAGGATCATTATCCCTTGCCATTTATTGATCAGATGCTTGATCGCCTGTCAGGTAAATCTCATTATTGCTTTTTAGATGGTTATACAGGCTATTTTCAAATTCATATAGCTCCTGAAGATCAGGAGAAAACTACTTTTACATGTCCCTTTGGAACGTATGCATACAAAAGGATGCCTTTTGGCTTATGTAATGCACCGGCTACTTTCCAAAGATGCATGATGATTATCTTTTCAGGTCTTATTGAGAACTGTATGGAAGTTTTCATGGATGATTTTAGCGTATATGGTGATTCCTTTAACCTTTGCTTGGATAGTTTAGCTAGAGTATTAGACAGGTGTGTGAGTTCAAACCTTGTATTGAATTTTGAAAAATGTCACTTTATGGTGAAACAAGGTATTGTACTAGGACATGTTGTTTCTAATACTAGTATTTCTGTAGATCCAGCAAAGGTAGATGTCATTTCTAGTTTACCTTACCCCTCCTCTGTGAGGGAAGTCTGTTCATTCCTTGGCCATGCAGGTTTTTACCAAAGATTTATTAAGGACTTCAGTATGGTAGCATTGCTTTTATCCAGACTGCTGCAGAAAGATGTTGAGTTCGAGCTGAGTGAGGATTGCATGCAACCTGAGGTATTACTTGGTACGACCCGGTACACTTGCCAGTTAATTTGTGGGTTATAAATATCCGTGACCAAGTTTTTGGCGCCGTTGCCGGGGATTGACTGTGATTAACAACTATCAGTTGTTTAATTGCTTAGATTAGGCGTTTTAGTTTTAATTTTATTTAAATTTTGTTTATTATTTTCAAAAAAAATATTTTTTATTGTGCTAATATTTTTCCTTAATTTCTAAAATTAAGTTTGGTGTCACCTAGTTAATTCTATTTTAATTGTCTTGTTTATTTTTCCTGTTAATTTTTGAAAATTTCTGTTTAATCTTAGTTATTATTTTCGAAATATAATCATTTATTTTCTTTAGCATTTTTATTTTATTATTTTACACAGGATACCTCACTAGGACTTCTCTGAACTCTGACGTAGAGAATCCCATCTTTTCTTGTTTTCTGTTGGTTTATGCGCAGGAATAGAGACAAGGAACCTCCGTTAGACTTTGATCCAGAACTCGAAAGGACTTGTAGGTGACGTTTACAACAAGCAAGACTTTGCAAGCCTGCAAAATCCACTATGGATCACAATAATGCTGTTAATACCAATGTGGCAAATCCCAATGGGAATGCAGAACAAAGGAGAGTGCATGGCTCTTACTCTGCTCCTACTACAGATCTTTATGGAAAAATCATTGTGGTGCCTCCTATAACTGTGAACAACTTTGAGTTGAAGCCACAATTGATCACCCTGGTGCAACAAAACTGCCAGTATCATGGTCTTCCCCACGAAGACCCAAATCAATTTATTTCTAATTTTTTGCAGATTTGTGATACTGTGAAGACGAATGGAGTGAACCCAGAGGTGTACAAACTCATGCTCTTCCCATTTGCTCTGAAGGATGGAGCAAAGCTATGGCTAGATTCTCAGCCCAAGGAGAGTTTGAATACTTGGGACAAGGTTGTTACTGAGTTTCTTACTAAATTTTTCCCACCTAAGAAGCTGACTAAGCTTAGGGTGGAGGTTCAGACCTTCAGGCAGAGGGATAGTGAAACTCTTTAGGAAGCTTGAGAGAGGTACAAGCTACTAATTAGGCAATGCCCTTCGGACATGTTCTCTAAATGGACCCAACTAGACATCTTTTATGAAGGCTTGGGTGAAATGTCCAAGATGTGCTTAGATAATTCTGCAGGTGGTTCATTACACAAGAAGAAAACACCGGAGGAGACTATTGAGCTGATTGAATTGGTTGCTAGCAACCAATATTTATACTCATCAAACAGGAATCCTGTAAACTCTGAGGCTCCTCAGAAGAAGGGTGTTATAGAAGTAGAAGCTCTTAATGCTCTTCTTGCTCAGAACAAGCTTATGTCTCAACAAATAAGTCTACTTACTCAACAAATGGGTGGAATGCAAGTCTCAGCTATCAACACTAAAAACCCATCTCAAGAGGCCCCTTATGACATGACAGGTAATCTTGTACAAAATGATAATTATGACTATGCTCAATGCTCTTCTAAGCAGGTCAATTACATGGGGAGTGGTTATAGAAATCCCAACAATGATCCATATTCTAAGATATACAATCAGGGGTGGAGAAGTCACCCAAATTTTGGATGGAGGGACCATTCTCTGATTCTCAAGGTAGCTTCCAACAGAATAATCACAATGACTTCCAATTTCAGTCTCAGCAGCAACAATCACCTGAGCAGGCAAACTCTAAACCCCAAGAAGATTCTAACTGGGAGATGATGAGCGGATAATTTATACGCTTTTTGGCATTATTTTTAGTATGTTTTTAGTATATTTTAGTTAGTTTTTATTATGTTTTTATTAGTTTTTAAATAAAAATCACATTTCTAGACTTTACTATGAGTTTGTGTATTTTTCTGTGATTTCAGGTATTTTCTGGCTAAAATTGAGGGACCTGAGCAAAAACCTGATTCAGAGGCTGAAAAAGGACTGCAGATGCTGATGGATTCTGACCTCCTTGCACTCGAAGTGGATTTTCTGGAGCTACAGAAACCCAATTGGTGCGCTCTTAATTGCGTTGGAAAGTAGACAGCCTGGGCTTTCCCGCAATATATAATAGTCCATGCTTTGCCTGAGATTTGATGGCCCAAACCGGCATTCCAAGTCAGCATAGAAATTCTGGCGTCAAAACGCCAGAACTGGCATAAAAGATGGAGTTAAACGCCCAAACTGGCACAAAAGCTGGCGTTTAACTCCAAGAAAAGTCTCTACACGTGAAAGCTTCAATGCTCAGCCCAAGAACACACCAAGTGGGCCCGGAAGTGGATTCTGCATCATTTACTCATTTCTGTAAACCCTAGGTTACTAGTTTTCTACAAATAGGACTTTTGCTATTGTATTTTAAAACACTTGATCATACTTTTCATCTTGGAACTTGTATGTTCACGCTTTGGGAGGCTGGCCATTCGGCCATGCCTAGACCTTTTGTTCTTATGTATTTTCAATGGTAGAGTTTCTACACACCATAGATTAAGGTGTGGAGCTCTGCTGTTCCTCATGAATTAATGCAAACTACTATTGTTTTTCTATTCAATTCAAGCCTACTTCTTCTCTAAGATATACACTCGTTCTTCAACCTTAAGGATGTGATGATCCGTGACACTCATCATCATTCTCACCTATAAACACGTGCCTGACAACCACCTCTGTTCTACCTGCAATAGCTTGAGTGCGTATCTCTTAGCCTCCTGATTCATGACACATGGTTGCCTCGTCTGACAACCAAGTCTTCCATTCCATGAGATTAGAGTCTTCGTGGTATAAACTAGAATCAATTGGCAGCATTCCTGAGATCCAGAATGTCTAAACCTTGTCTGTGGTATTTCGAGTAGGATCTGGGAAGGGATGACTGTGACAAGCTTCAAACTCTCAATTGTTAGGCGTAGTGACAGACGCAAAAGGATCAATGGATCCTATTCCAACATGATCGAGAACAAACAGCTGATTAGCCATGCGGTGACAGCGCATTTGGACCATTTTCACTGAGAGGACGGGAGGTAGCCATTGACAACGGTGAAACCCAACATAAGCTTTACATGGAATGGAGTATGAATGATTGGAAGAAGGCAATAGGAAAGCAGAGGTTCAGAAGGAACAAAGCATCTTCATACGCTTATCTGAAATTCTCACCAATGAATTACATAAATATCTCTATCTTTATTTTATGTTTTATTTATCTTTTAATTATCAATTCTCCATAACCATTTGAATCTGCCTGACTGAGATTTACAAGATGACCATAGCTTGCTTCAAGCCAACAATCTCCGTGGGATCGACCCTTACTCACGTAAGGTTTATTACTTGGACGACCCAGTGCACTTGCTGGTTAGTTGTGCAGAGTTGTGATAAAGAGTTGAGATTACAATTGTGCGTACCAAGCTGTTGGCGCCATTGATGTTCACAATTTTGTGCACTAAGTTTTTGGCGCCGTTGCCGGGGATCGTTCGAGTTTGGACAACTGACGGTTTATCTTGTTGTTCAGATTAGGTAATTTTATTTTATGTTTAAGCTTTTTACCTTTTAATTTTCGAAAAATTTCAAAAAAAATATTTTTTTTATTTCTATTTTGTTCCAAAGAGTTTTTAAGAATGAATTCTAGAGTTTCATGATGATTTGTTGATGTCTGGCTGGCTGTGAAGCCATGTCTAATCTTTTGGACCGAGGTTTCAGCTTATCATCACAAGAGCTTGTTGATTTCTATCAATCTTGCTGTTGAACGTAATAATTTGCTAAAGCTTGGCTGGCTATTGGCCATGTCTAGTGTTTTGGACCGAAGCTTTCACTGAAAGCTTGGCTAGCTAGTAAGCCATGTCTAATTCCTGGACCGGAGTTTTAGACTAACATTGCATGATTCTTGGAATTCTCATTAAGAATTTTGAAGTCCTTTTTCTCTTTTTCCATATAATTTTCGAAAAATCACAAAGAAATTTATAAAATCATAAAAACCAAAAATATTTTGTGTTTCTTGTTTGAGTCAAGTGTCAATTTTTAAGTTTGGTGTCAATTGCATGTCTTTATTCTTCCTGCATTTTTTCGAATATATGCATTATATTCTTCATTGATCTTCAAATTGTTCTTGATGATTTCAGTTGTTTAATTTCTTTAATTTCTCTTATTTTGTGTCTTTTGTTGTTTCTTACATGCATTTTCAAATTGTTATAGTCCTTAGTATACAAACTTCTAAGTTTGGTGTCTTGCATGCATTGTTTATTTGATCTTAGTTGCATTTTTTTATTGTTTCTCATCATTAAAAATTCATAAAAAATTTTAAATTGTGTCTTTTCAAGTCAATAACACAGAGAATTGAAGATTCAGAACATTCAGCAGAGGAATTACACAGAAAAAGCTGGTCATTCAAAATGCTCAGTGAAGAAGAAAAACTAGCGTTTAAACGCCAGCCAGGCTGGTCATTAAACGCCCAAAAAGGTAGCATTTTGGGCGTTAAACGCTAGAATGGATGCCATTCTGGGTGTTTAACGCGAGGAGGATACTAGAGGGAAGATTTTGTTTTTAATTCAAATCTTTTTCAAATTTTCATAATTTTTCAAAATCAAATTTTTTTCAAATCATATCTTTTCAATCATATCTTTTCAAAATCAATTTCTTTTCAATTTTTTTATTTATTACTATTTTCGAAAATCCTTGCTACAGTTAGTGATTTAATTCAAAATTTTCAAGTTGTTACTTGCCTATTAAGAAAGGATCAAAAGTTTTAATTCTAGAATCATATCTTTTAATTTCTTGTTGGTCAAGTAATCAACTTTAATTTTAAAAACTTTCTTCTTTTAAATTTGATTCTCAATCATATCTTCTCAATCATGTCTTTTCAATAACATCTTTTTCAAAATTAAGTTTCAATCATACCTTTTTTATTTCAAATTTCGAAATCTTTTTCAAAAATCACTTAATTTCTTTCCCAATCTTAGTTTTCGAAAATCATTTACCAAATTTTCAAAATTTCTCTTCATTATTTCAAAATCTTTTTACTTTATTTTCAAAAATTCTTCCCCTCTTCCTACATCCTTCTATTTATGGACTAACACTCCTCCTCAATGTACAATTCGAACTCTATCCCTCTTGATAAGTTCGAATTCTTTCTTCTCTACCTTCTCCTTCTATTCTTCTTTACCTCTGACACATCAAGGAATCTCTATACTGTGACATAGAGGATTCCATATTTTCTTCTCCTTTCTTTTCATATGAGCAGGAGCAAGGACAAAGGCATTCTTGTTGAAGCTGATCCTGAACCTGAAAGGACCTTGAAGAGAAAGCTAAGAGAAGCTAAAGTACAACTCTCTATAGAGGACCTAACAGAACTTTTCAAACAAGAAGAAGCCATGGCAGCCGAAAACAACAATAATGCCAACAATGCAAGGAAGGTGCTTGGTGACTTTACTGCACCTACTCCTGACTTCTATGGGAGTAGCATCTCAATCCCTACCATTGGAGCAAACAACTTTGAGCTTAAGCCTCAATTAGTTTCTCTAATGCAACAGAATTGCAAGTTTCATGGACTTCCATTAGAAGATCTTCATCAATTCTTAGCTGAATTCTTGCAAATCTGTGACACTGTCAAGACTAATGGGGTTGATCCCGAGGTCTATAGACTTATGGTTTTTCCCTTTGCTATAAGAGACAGAGCTAGAACATGGTTGGATTCACAACCTAAAGAAAGCCTGAACTCTTGGGAAAAGCTAGTCAATGCCTTCTTGGAAAAATTCTTTCCACCTCAAAAATTGAGCAAGCTTAGAGTGGAAGTCCAAACCTTCAGACAGAAGGAACGTGAATCCCTCTATGAAGCCTGGGAAAGATACAAGCAATTGATCAGAAGGTGTCCTTCTGACATGCTTTCAAAATGGAGCATCATAGGTATTTTCTCTGATGGTCTATCTGAACTGTCCATGATGTCATTGGACAGCTCTGCTGGAGGATTTCTTCATCTGAAAAAGACGCCTGCAAAAGCTCAGAAACTCATTGAAATGGTTGCAAATAACCAATTCATGTACACTTCTGAAAGGAATCCTATGAATAATGGGACAAATCAGAAGAAAGGAGTTCTTGAGATTGATACTCTGAATGCCATATTGGCTCAGAAGAAAATATTGACTCAACAAGTCAATATGATTTCTTAGACTTTGTCTAGAATGCAAGCAGCAACAGGCAGTACCAAAAAAGCTTCATCTGAAGAAGAAGCTTATGATCCTGAGAACCCAGCAATGGAAGAGGTGAATTACATAGGAGAACCCTATGGAAGCACCTATAATCCTTCATGGAGAAATAATCCAAACCTCTCATGGAAGGATCAACAGAGGCCTCAACAAGGTTTCAACAACAATAATGGTGGAAGAAATAGGTTTAACAATAGCAAGCCTTTTCCATCATCTTCTCAGCTACAAACAGAGAATTCTAAGCAGAGCCACTCTGAATTAGCAACTGTAGTCTCTGATTTAATTAAAACCACTCAAAGTTTCATGACTTAAACAAGGTCCTCCGTTAGAAATTTGGAGGCATCAGTAGGTCAGATGAGCAAGAAAGTTACTGAACTCCCTCTTAGTACTCTTCCAAGCAATACAGAAGAAAATCCAAAAGGAGAGTGCAAGGCCATCAACATGACCCACACGGCCGAACCTGGAGAAGAGGAAGAGGCAGTGATCTCCACTGAGGAAGACCTCAATGGACGTCCACTGGCCTCCAAGGAGTTCCCTAATGAGGAACCATGGGAATCTGAGGCTTAAACTGAGACCATAGAGATTCCATTGAATTTACTTTTGCCATTCATGAGCTCTGATGAGTATTCTTCCTCTGAAGAGGATTATGATGAAGAACAAGTTGCTAAGTACCTTGGAGCAATCATGAAGCTAAATGCCAAGTTATTTGGTGATAAGACTTGGAAGGATGAATCCCCCTTCCTCACCAAAGAACTGGATGACTTGACTAGGCAGAGATTACCTCAAAAGAGACAGGATCCTGGAAAGTTCTCAATACCTTGTACCATAGGCACCATGACCTTTGAGAAGGCTCTGTGTGACCTAGGGTCAAGCATAAACCTCATGCCTCTCTCTGTAATGGAGAAGCTAGGAATCCTTGAGGTACAAGCTGCAAGAATCTCACTAGAGATGACAGACAATTCAAGAAAACAGGCGTATGGACTTGTAGAGGATGTCTTGGTAAAGGTTGAAGGCCACTACATCCCTGCTGAATTCATAATCCTAGACACTGGGAAATGTATGGATGAATCCATTATCCTTGGCAGACCCTTCCTAGCCACAGCAAAGGCTGTGATTGATGTTGACAAAGGAAAATTGATCCTCCAAGTGAATGAGGACTCCCTTGTGTTCAAAGCTCAAGGATCTCCCTCTGTAGTCATGGAGAAGAAGCATGAAAAGCTTTTCTCAATGCAAAGTCAAACAAAATCCCCACATTAAAACTCTAAGTTTGGTGTTGGGAGGCCACAACCATACTCTAAGTTTGGTGTTGAGAGGCCATCATCATGCTTTGAGCATCTGTGAGGCTCCATGAGAGCCCACTGTCAAGCTATTGACATTAAAGAAGCGCTTGTTGGGAGGCAACCCAATTTTACTTATCTATGTTAAATTTCTATTTTCCATTGTTATTTTATGTTTTTGTATAGGTTGATGATCATGTGAAGTCACAAAAACAATTGAAAAAGCAAAAACAAACTGAAAAACAGAATGAAAAATAGCACACCCTGGAGGAAAAGCCTACTGGCATTTAAACGCCAGTAAGGGCAGCAAAATGGGCGTTAAACGCCCAGTCTGGCACCATTCTGGGCGTTTAACACCAGAAATGGGCACCAGTCTAGCGTTTAACGCCAGAGAAAGGCAAGAAGCTGGCATTAAACGCCATAAATGGGCAGCAACATGATGTTTAACGCCAGGATTGGCAGCAGAGGGCATTTTGCATGCCTAATTGGTGCAGGGATGAGAAATCCTTGACACCTTAGGATCTGTGGACCCCACAGGATCCCCACCAACCTCAACTCACTCTCTCTCTTCTTCACACCTTTTCATAATACTCTTTCCCAAATACCCTTCACCAATCACCTCAATACCTCTTCCCCAAAAAACCCCTCACCTATTGATGCCAGGGCATTTTGGCCAGTTTCACTGACCTTTTCTTTACTGTTTTAGGGTAGTTTCATGCATTTTCTTAGGAAATAAGAAATTTTTGGGTAGAATTTCACTTACATCTTGATTCAAGCAAACATTGTGCACTTTACATGATTTCATGAGAATTATGCAAGAATTGTATGACAAACTGGATGATGCATGTCTCATGATTTGGATTAGAACTTTGATGCACTCTATTACTTGATTTCAGGACAAAGGAAGCAAGGAAGAACCACGTTAGCAACCACGTTAGTCTAACTAATGTAACCACTAACGTGGGATGGGAGCTAGCTTGCAACATTGATGAGAAAAGTAATCGCCAATAACGTCATCGAAGCCATCATAGCCCACGTTAAGAGTCACGTTAACTAAGTTAACGTGAACTCTAACGTGGAAGAAGGAAATGAAGCCAACGTTAGTGACACTCACCTTTGTCACTAATGTTGGACCAAGCTCATATTGGCCACGTTAAGAGCCACATTAACTCAGTTAACGTGGACTCTAACGTGGGGAAGCAAAAGAATGGCCAACGTTAATGACACTCACCTTTGTCACTAACGTTGGACTAAGCCACTTTGAGCCACGTTAGTTGCCACGTTAACTTAGTTAACGTGGAAACTAACGTGGAGGGAGCAAGAATCGCCAATGTTAGTGACACTCACCTTTGTCACTAACATTGGAATGAGCCACTATGAGCAACGTTAACTCCCACGTTAACTTTGTTAACGTGGAAGCTAACGTGGATGAAAGAATGATGAGCCAACGTTAGTGACACTCACCTTTGTCACTAACATTGGAGATGGCTATCACCACCACGTTAGAAGCCACGTTAGCCTAGTTAACGTGAACTCTAACGTGGGAAGTAGGAGCGTTTTGAAACATTAGTGACAAAGGTAAGTGTCACTAACATTTTCGAAGATTTAGCAAGCCTACGTTAGAGGTCAAGTTAGCCACACTAACGTGAACTCTAACGTAGGGAAGGGAGGATTCTCAACGTTATTGGAAAAGGTAAGTCCCAATAACATGTGCGAAGGATCAAGAGGGAACGTTAGTGGTCACGTTGGTGCCACTAACGTTGAAGTTAATGTGGATCACCGTTGGGTTAGGAACGTTAGTGAAAAAGGTGACTGCCACTAACGTTCTCGAACCCACACTTTCACTTAACGTTATCACCACTAATGTCCTAAGCTAAAAGTCCCTGCCTACTTCATACTTTCTCTCTGCAAGTAAAGCTAAGCCCACTGAAGAGGATAACTGCTTCAAACTCAAGATCCAAAGGCCCATATCCAAGATTTGAAGAATCAACTAGAAGATCAGAAGAGTAGTATATATAGGGGTAGTTTTGAATCAAAAAGGGGGTTGGAAATTTGAGAACTACTCTCTGTATTTTACTTTCTCTGCAACTTTTAGTTTAATTCTCAGAATGTACTCTCCATCTATGCTTTTCATTCCCAGAGCTATGAATAACTAAACCTTTTTCATTGGGTTAGGGAGCTCTGTTGTAATTTGATGGATCAATATTAGTTTTCATTATTCTTCTTCTATCTTTTCTCTTGATTTTACTAGAAAGCTTTCAATCTTCATTCAATTGGGTAGTTATCTTGGAAAAGAAGCTATTCATACTTGGATCTCTTCGGAACTTTGGAAGAGGAATGAAGAGATCATGCTAGAAATGCTTTCTCATGTTGGACCAAATTGGGGTTTGAATGGATATAGTGACATATAATCCTACCAACACTTTGATTTGGGAATACATCTGGTATAATCAGTGACCATACTTCATCTCTTCTCATGAGCAATTGACCAAGGAATTGGCTATTGATCAAGATTTGAGAGATTGAATTACCAAGAAATTGGAATTCGATCACTTAAGATTGCCAAGGAGATCAATGAATGCATTGATTGAGGAAGAGATGAAAATGAACTTGATCCGGAGAATGCAACATCTCCTAAGCCCAATGAATTCCCCATTTCTGATCTTACCCATTCTCTATAAATTCTGCAATCTACTTTTATGAGCATCTTCCCCATTCCCATTTAAGATTCTGCAATTTACTTTCCGCTATTTACATTCAGCTCTTTATTTCCAGCATTTACGTTTTCTGCTATTTACTTTCCCGCCATTTAATTTTCTGCAAATCTCAAATCTAATTCTGCTTAGTTCAACTAGAACATTCCTCTAATTAAAGTTGCTTGACCAATCAATCCCTATGGGATTCGACCTCACTCTATTATGAGTTTTTACTTGACGACAATTCGGTATACTTGCCGAAGGAAAATTGTTGAGAGACAAGTTTCCGTGCATCAAGTTTATGGCGCCGTTGCCGGGGATTGATTTTGTATCAACAATGATTAAATTGGAGGATAACTAGATTGAGCATTTTTTCTTTTGTTTGATTTAAAATTCTGTTTGAGTAATTTACTTTCAGTTTTAGTTATTTTCTCCCCTTTCCCTTACCCATTTTCTTAGTTGTTTACAATTCAGTCCACTAACCCACTAACTGTTTGATATATTGCATCACTCACACTAACAGCAATTCTAACAGAAATACTTTCTGTATCTATTTCCTTGCTTGTGCCTTGTTGGTTGTATGACAGGGAGAAGAAGCGGGGCTTTAACTTCCTTTGATTCTGAACCTGAGAGGACCTTCTTGAGATTAAGGAGGGAAGCAAGAAGAAAACGAGTAGTTGGTGCAGAGGAAGAAGAGGAGTATTTTGAACCAAACATGGATGAAAATATGGAGAACCATCATGAAGAAGAGGCTCACAACCATGGCAGAGAAGGTCTAGCAAATCATGCTGGGCAGGAGAGAAGAGTTTTAGGCTCTTATATCAACCCAAACCCAGGAAACTGTGGGAGTAGCATTCAAAAGCCAACCATACATGCCAACAGCTTTGAACTAAAGCCACAGCTCATCACCCTTGTTCAGAACAACTATTTGTTCGGAGGAGGTGTCCAAGAAGACCCAAACCAACATTTAACCACCTTCCTGAGGATATGTGATATTATGAAGTCTAACGGTGTTCATCCTGACACCTATAGACTACTCTTATTTCCCTTCTCACTCAAGGACAAAGCATCTAAATGGCTGGAGTCCTTCCCGAAGGAAAGCTTAACAACCTGGGAAGATGTGGTGAACAAATTCTTGGCAAGATTCTATCCTCCTCAAAGAATCAACAGGTTGAGAGCTGAGGTTCAAACTTTCAGGCAACAAGATGGTGAGACTCTCTACGAAGCATGGGAGAGGTTTAAGGACCTGACAAGAAGGTGTCCACTAGATATGTTCAATGAATGGGTGCAGCTACACATTTTCTATGAAGGCCTCTCCTATGAATCAAAGAAGGCAGTAGACCACTCATCCGGGGGATCTCTGAACAAAAAGAAGACCATTGAGGAGGCCATAGATGTTATTGAGACTATAGCAGAGAATGACTACTTCTATGCTTCTGAAAGAGGCAACACTAGAGGAGTGATGGAGCTAAACAATGTGGATGCACTGCTGGCCCGAAACAAGCTTATTACCAAGCAGCTAGCCGACCTCACCAAGAAGATGGAGAGGAACCAAGTAGCAGCAATCACCACCTCATCAACAACCCAAGAGGGGGTGAATACAGAGGCAGAAGGTGAGCATGAACAAGCCAACTACATTGGAAACTCACCCAGGCAGACCCATGATCCATACTCCAAGACCTACAACCCTGGTTGGAGGAATCACCCAAACTTTGGGTGCGGAAATCAACAAGATCAAGACCAAGATCAGAGACGTCACAACCCCAATAACCATGCAGCTCACCAACATTCCACACAGAGATCATATCAACACCACCATAACAACACCTCTCCACATCTATACCAAAACCAAACACTACAAGAAGAACACCCATTCAGGTACACTTGAAAAGTGTAGCCAAAAGTGAAAAAAAATGATGCCTTAGGCTACGGCTACGCTTTTTGGGCTACGGCTACGCTTTTTGGAGTGATTCCTATTCGGCCGTTGCCTATTCTCAAAGGCTACGCTTTTCTGCACCAAGGGCTACGCTTTTGACATTTGGGAATAGGGTACGCTTTTCAAGTGATGCTATCCAGGACCAAAGGCTACGCTTTTCAGCTTCCATTTTTGCCAGAATAGGCTACGCTTTTCAACGCTACTGCATCACCTGTAAAGCGTAGCCACATTGTATACCATGACTACTTTTTATAAGTGTAGCCTTAGGTCCCTCGTTTTTTTTTTTTTTTATATATACTATAGCTACTGTTTATAAGTGTAGCCTTAGGTCTCGTTTTTTTTTTCTATATATATATATAATTTTCTAATAATTATTAATACAACATAATAGTTAATAATATGATTATATGTATAATAATTCTGCATTTTTATTTAAATGAGTTGAATATTATAAAATAAAAATAAATACATAATTATACTAAATAATTTCTTTAAATAATAAAAATTATCTCTAACCAAAATATATTTATAATAATAATCCAAAAGTACTAGAATGAAGTTAATTGTAAAAATTCATACATTTCACACTAAAGTAAGCATAGCCATATCAAAATAAGCATAATATCACTTAGAATTTACTAGTAATACTCTACAAAAAAACATATCCTACATACATAAGTATTTTCTAATAAAATCTGCATCCCACAAATCAACAGCAGTTGAAAAATAGGTCTTTGTCTTTGCTGATAGTTCAAGCTTCAAGGTAGCCCTCAACATGGTTCTGCATAAATATGGATGCATTTTTTTTGTTAGTAAAAATAAGTCGGCACAAATTATAGCCTTGTACATTTAAATGAAAAAAGATAGGAGAAATAGATCACCAGCCTCAAAAAGTCGCCATGAAGCTTCTCCTCTGCTTCTATAGCTTCTCCTCAAAAAGTATGCAAAGTCTAAAACACTAATAACACCATTGATAACAATGACAAGCATACAGAAATCCAGAATCAGTCTTATTCCTTTTTGTATGAATTAAGAGTGAAATCAATCAACAACACTAAGCCAAAATGTGCACTCATAAGGTTTTGGTCAATGGAGGCAACGTTGAGGTCTAAAATAGCATTAATCTCTTTCACTTTTTAATGTAGCACAGTACAATGCAGACACCAAAGAAAACACAAGTAATTTCACTCAGCAATCCCTTGATTTCTATCAAAGATTCTAACAATAGGACAATAATGAATACAACTGAAGTAATATTGCTTGGATTTAACTCTTCTAATGAATTGTTTAATTTTTTTTATCTAATTACTTATTATTAATTCGCTACGATTATTCATATCTATCCATGCTGTCAGGAAAATTGGACTCTAGAATATGCAAGGCTCAAAGCAAGGGTGGAAGTCTTAGAGAGAAATCAAAGGTATCAAAGAAAATAATTAAGTAAAAGCAAGGGTTTGTGTTCCTATATTATATGCTTTTTAATTTTTCTTTTTCAGGAATTTTATGGGACAAGATCTGCAATGCTTAAGTCTAAAAGAGCTTCAGAATTTAGAACAGCAGCTTGATTCTGCCCTCAAACAAGTTAGATCACGAAGGGTAGTAAAACCATGCAAACCTTGGGTGTTTTTGGCCATATATATAGTGATGATGATTCTGATTTTACTTATATGTAATATATAACTTGCAGAACTAACTCATATATGAGGATATCTCAGTGCTTCAGGAAAAAGTTAGTCTCAGTTTGTGTAAACTTTACATTTCGAAAATATCTTATAAGCATAATAAATTACTAAAAAGTTATGATAAAATAAAAGTACTCTTAAGAGAGAATAGGAAAGCACAAAAAGGTCATCATGAGTCCTACAAAACATATATAAATGAACAAAAACACAAGCAATTGAACAAGAAAACAATCAAAATACTAAGTCTAAACTATCAACAAAATTTATAGTTTTCTTTTGTTAATTGGTACACCTAAACATGCTTAAGTAAAGACAAATGCAAAAGTAGCAGAATAATAAGAAAAGACAATCTAAACATTCAAATATAATGAAACACGTAATGGAGTACTCACGTTAGTGTCAGTGCAAGTATCTGCTTTCCAGAGGGAAGTTTGTCACGATCAGTCGTAAGTGCACTAATCTTAGCATCTGTTGGTCTATAAGGGATCCTTATCTGTAAGTTCAACACAAATTAGGAGAAAAGTTAACCTCTTTACTGTCCAACATCACAAGCACAATGGTACAGAACAAGAAGGAAACAAACTTTACAAGGAAACCTTGTTTAGTATTGCTAAAGGTGCAAGTCTCTTAGATGCCAGTAATGCTTCAGCATTAATTCTAACTGGTGCTTCACTCCCATCAAGTACAATTTCCTCTTGGTTGACTTTTACACCATGAAACATAACCTAGAATTTTATTAAAATTAGCAAGATTGTATCTTTTGCCTACATAATGTGGGTTAGTGGCTTGGCCAATTCAAAAAACTGAGATCCAGCTTAATTTGAAGAAAGATAAAAGAGGGAGGGGGGAGATGGGAAGAGAAAGGAAGATTTATCCAAAACTTTGGACACAGAAAATAAATTCTTCATACAAATATGAATTGTATCACCTTCAGATCCACACTTGGAGTCTCTTGACTCCCTATGCCACTTGACCAAAACTGAGCTATGACTAGTTCCAATGTTTGACCACCTACAACCTTGAAGGCGAAGCTTTTGGCAGCAGGGGAAGAAAAAGTCATCACACTCCTCCATGTCAACGGTCTATGCAATGGACATATCTGGACACAGCAAGCATGTCAAAGAAACGGTCCAGACAAATCTTTACAGTTTCGAGCTGCAAGTTGTACCTGAACAGCATCCACGAAAAATCTTCTCGTTGTATCAAAACTTGACGTGTTCATGGTTCCCTCAACCCAAGATGCACCATGTGGCACTTCTATATATTTCCTTTCTACATGGCCTAACGAAGCAAAAAATTTTAACACAATTATTGCTTTTAAGACAACTAGAGAACAGAAACTCGACCAGAATGACAAATGCCATATGATAAAACAATTTCAAGACAAAGTAAGGTGTCCAATAACACTTTCTTTATTAGAGAAAATAAAAGACAACTGGGAAATAGCCTACACAACATGATCTCAATGCATTATACATAATCTCAAAATTTGAAAACCATTAAGTCACCAGCAGAAAGAAGCATAGAAATAAACTTAATTGACTAAAGCACACCTGACTGGAATAACATCTTTGAAAATGAAACTTGTGGAGGTCTATTAGTAACAGCCACTGGCTTGGTTATAGTAACTGGAATTCTGAAAAGAGGACCGCGCCATGGTGCTTTGCAGTCAATACTGTAGACCTCATAATAATGCAGACCATCAGCTAAATTAGTAGGATCAACAATTACGCTGAAAATAGAAGATAACTTGTAATTTACTAATAAAGCAAAACTGAAAAGTGTCATCAGACAGAAACTTAGTTGAAAAATAAAAATTAAGAAGCATAAAGTGTTGATGGAATAACTGCATTTAAGCAGAATAGTTTAAGGGTGATGGATGCGGAAGTTGGAGATATTAATAAGACAATTTAACGGATGATATATATGCACTTCAAAGTAGCATAGAGAACCCAGTTCTTTTCGCCAAATAATTATGTCATTTTCTGACCCCCTAAATCAAATGTTCATGTGACCTAATAATAGTTCAAGAACAACACTATGATATCAGGAAAACAAAGGAAAAAAAATTCCCCAGGAAAGATTATCTCATGAGCAACACTTGCATTTTAAATAAATGGCCATGTACCCTAAAACTGAAAACATAACGGTGAAGGAACACTGACTAACTTGAAGGTACGACCATTATGAGTGAGCAGTAGATAATCAGGGGCTTTCACAACTGAGCTATCTGTAGAATGTAATTCAATGTGCTCCTCAAACACAGCCAATTCTTCAATTTTGTTGGCATCCTCATGAAATTTTGGATCAACTTCCACTGTCCACTGTAAATACAAGTCATAAAATAAATTGCCATTTGAGCACAAACTAAAATTTACAATTAACTGTGAATAGATTTGGCAAACAACATTGCACTTATCAGCAATTAGACCAGCAAAAGAACAATTGTGAGACTGTTATCAAGTTTCATTACATGCCTCATCAACAATTTCTGTTAACAAACTAAATCTAAGCAAACACTACTCTTGTCCTTTTATCACCTCAGAAGGTACACTAATATTGTTCATGAATTCAACAATTTTTTGTTATTTCATCCAAGAGTTTATTAGAATTAGAAAATGCACAGTCATCACTCATCATTTATTAGTTTTCCCACGTTCCAATCTTTAATCCATTTTCACATCACAGTTTTCAAATATCTGACCTAAAGATATGCTTTGATCATCAATGGACAACAAGCTGATTATGCTCTCACCTCAGTAGATTGTTGGAAAGCACTAGCCTCCCTCAGGTAGATGCCCCGTGAAGAAGGATCTGCAATCAGCAATCATATGAAGGAATATAATTTTTGAGCTTCGATACATGCTTTTAGTTAGAATTTCACTATAGTCTATAGGTGCAGCAGCATTTGAATATGATTCTAGTCATAGGTTAGAATTCATTAATAACTGAATTTATTTTTCACTAATCAACAGTTTTCCTGCAAATCCTGCAATTCTATTCACATAGGAGAATGGTGATATTCCTTGTCTTTCACCACACTAAAAATTTTTCTTAAGTTTTCCCTTGTGTCCAATTGAATTAATATTTCAATGAACAAAAATTTTCATCGTTGTTGTGAAAGCCAATACTCTTTTCCCTAACTTCTTCCAGTTTTTACTTGTGTCTTATCATGAGCATTCTAATTCTTAATAAATAACAGAATATCAGAAACACTTTCCCCCGAATGAGTTAGTTATTTATAAGTACAAAACAGGCAGAAAAATAATCTATTAAACCACGCATCTTCATCAACAACAGCATGCATGTTATCAAATCACAATTCACAAACCCATATTTCACAGATTAAAACCCCTAAATTAAAATCCCTAAAATCGGAACGCTAAACATCTGAAATTGCAGAACCAAATACAAATCAATACATACATACTCAACGATGTGAGCACAGAGAAGACGATGATGAGAAGAACGGCGAAGAAGAGCGATGGTCAGTGCAGCAACAGCGACGATCAACAGCGACGGTGACTGGCGGTGAGTGGTTACTGGGTGGCGACGGTCACCAGCGACGGTGAGAAACCGAGAATGGCGAAGGTGAGGGTTACAGAGATGACGATCGAACTGAAAGGGGAAGGACGATGAGAAGCGCAGAGATGACGATGCTGAGAGCGGCGCAGCTCAGTGCAGGAGGGCGAAGAGGAGCGACGGTCAGTGGCGATAGTGAGTGCTGCGTGTGGTTCTTCGCGATGGTGAGAGGGTTTCAGAAAGGGGATAAAGGCATTTGATTACAAAAATTTCAGAGAGGGTTCTTCGCGATGATGAGTGATGAGCTTTAGAGGGAACAAAGGCGCTGTGATTCGTCTGGTTCCAGAAAGGGGATAAAGGTGTTGTGAGTTTCAGAAAGGGGATAATGAGCTTTGGAGGGAACAAAAATTTCACCAAGTGTTTTGAGTTTGGTTTCCATCCGGAAAAAAAAAGGGAAAAGCATTTATTAGGTATCACTTTTGAAGCGTACCCAAAACTTAACAAATAGGCTACCCTCAAAAAGCGTTTTCTTTGATATAAAAAGTGAACTCATAGATATTAACATACAGCTACGCTTTATAAGTGATTTCTATAATATCTAAGGCTACACTTTTTAAATGATGCCAGAATTGTGTTTCCTTTTCTCTAAAAAAAAGGCAACACTGAAAAAAGCGTAGCCTATTCTATGAATAGGCTACGCTTTTTAAATGTAGTTTAAAAAAAGTGTGGCTAAATGGGTATTTTTCTTGTAGTGAAAATAACTCTTCTCATCCATCCAATCCCAACCCACCATCATCTGATGACAGACTCTCAAGGATTGAGACTCTACTTGAAGGCATATGCAAGGAGATTCAAGATAACAAGGTGTTCAAGGAGGAGGTGCGAGCCAATATCAAGAATCAGGGAGACACCATCAAGAGGCTGGAATTTCAAGTGGGATACCTCTCCGAGCAGATTCCTAAACCTACAGACAGCTTCACAAGTGACACAGAGAAAAACCCGAGAGGTGAAGCAAAGAAAGTAAGATGGGAAGATTGCAAGATGGTCACTATAAGTGATAAGAAGACCGAGGACGAACCGAACAAACCATTAGAACAACCTAGAGATACATCAGCAGAGAGACAGGAAGAGGAGCACCAAGCACCCAAAATTTCACAGAAGGAGCTGATAAAAATCTTTGCACCTTTTTCCCAATTACTCAATGGTGGTGTAGGGAAGAGAATATACTCAAGGTTTCTTGACATATTTGCATCTCTCCATGTAAACATACCATTCATCAAGGCCCTCCAACAAATGCCCTCATACATTAAGTATATGAAGGAGCTGCTGACCAGGAAAAGCTCACTCAAAGGAGGACAAACAATAGTGATGAATAAGGAGTGCAGTGCTCTCATTCAACCAGAGCTACCTACAAAAAGGAAGGACCCAGGGAGTTTTCTGATGCACGGAAAACTTGTCTCGTGACAAATTTCCTTCGGCAAGTGTACCGAATTCGTCGTCAAGTAATAACTCACAAAAGAGTGAGGTCGAATCCCACAGAGATTAACAGATTAAGCAATCAATGGTTAATTGATTATCCTAGTTAGACGATTCAGATTTGGATGATGAGCAGCAGGAATCGTAAATTTACAGAAAAGTAAAGAAAGCAATAAAGTGCAGAAAAATAAAATGGCAAGAAAAGTAAATGTAAGAACTAAAAATAAAATGAACATTGGGATCAAGAGATATTGCAATCCTCCGGATCAAGTTCATTCTCATCTCTTCCTCAATCAATGCACTCATTGATCTCCTTGGCAATCTTAAGTGATCGAATTACAATTCCTTGTAATTCAATCTCTCAAATCTTGATCAATAGCCAATTCCTTGGTCAATTGCTCATGAGAAGAGATGAAGTATGGTCACTGATTATACCACATGCATTTCCCAAATCAAGTGTTGAGAGGATTATAGTCACATATCCATTCACACCCAATTTGGTCCAGCATGAGAAGGCATTTCTAGCATGATCTCTTCATTCCTATTTCAAGGTTCAGAAGAGATCTAAGTATGGATAGTTTCTTTTCCAAGATAACTACCCAATTGGATGAAGATCGAAAGCCCTCTAGTAAAATCAAGAGGAAAGAAAGAAGAAGAAGAATAAGAACTACACTTAATCCATTGAATCACAATAGAGCTCTCTATCCCAATGTAAAGAGTTAGTTGATCATTGCTCTACAAAAATAGAAAAGAAAGAAAGTGCAGAAAAGTAAAGATGAAGATTTAAACTGAAATTGAAAATTCAACATTCATAAATGAAAATTACAACTAAAAGAAAGAGAAGGAAAAGTGTGTGAGGGGAAGGAGTCCGAAGACCCCTCTTCAATCCCCCATTTCCAGTATTTCCAGAATGCTTTCAATGTAAAAACTAAGGCCTTTATATAGGCTCTCCTAAATTACAAAATGAAATTAAAATCAAATTACAATTAAATGAAAATTCCTATTCTAGATGCTTCTTGTGGTCTTAATTGGTTGACAATTGTGGGCTTACTTGCTTGAGCTTTGAAGTGGACTTGAGAGAGAGTGAGTCAAGTTGAGGTCCAAGTGCTAAAGTTGGTGCTAAAGTTAGCCACACTAACGCTACAAGTGTGGCGTTAGTGCTAAAGTTATTGTGGCTAACGTTGCACTTGCTGCCCAGTTGGTGTTTTTGGGGCTTAAAAGATACCTCTTGTTTGTGCTTCAATTTCATGCCCACTATAAAGTATTATATATCGTTGGAAAGCTCTAAATGTCTGCTTTCTAACGCAACTGAAATCACCTCAATTGGATCTCTGTAGCTCAAATTATGCTCCTTTGAAGTGGACATGGTCGCTGGCATAGTTGCTAGCGTTAATGAAAAACTTGAGTGCCAATAACGCTAGCGATCAGGGCTTCATTATTGCCAGTTTCTGAAGCTCAAACTTAGTGTCCACCCCATACTATTATATATTGTTGGAAAGCCCTGGATGTCTACTTTCCAATGCCTTTGGAAGCGCATCATTTTGAGCTCTACAACTCGAGTTACACTTCTTGGAAGGTGAAGAGGTCAGCTGGCCTTACTACAGGTTGATACCATGTTCATCTTTTCACTTTCAGGGCAGATTTTCTCCCTCAAATTTAGTGTCAACTATATTGTGCCATATATGCCTGGAAAGCTCTGGAATCCTACTTTCCAATGCCACTGGAATCACCTCATTTGGAGCTTTGTGGCTCAAGTTATGCGTGTTTGAAGAAGGCATGGTAAGGCTGCCAGGTGAGACTTTTGCCCACGTTAACTACCACGTTAACTTTTAACTAAGTTAACGTGGGAGTTAACGTGGCTCATAGTGGCTTGTATGGGCTCATTCCAATGTTAGTGACAATGTTGGATGTCACTAACGTTGGCGATCACCTCCCTTCTTCACGTTAGCTTCCACGTTAACTAGGTTAACGTGGGAGTTAACGTGGCTTATTTGGGCTTGTGTGGGTTCCTTCCAACGTTACTGACAATGTTTGGTGTCACTAACATTGTCAACCACCTTGTTTCTTCACGTTAGCTTCGACGTTAACTAGGTTAACGTGGGAGTTAACGTGGCTTATTGTGACTTGGCCAACGTTAGTGTTAAAGTTGAATGTCACTAACGTTGGCTTCCCCTTTACTTCTTAACGTTAGAGGCCACGTTAACTAAGTTAACGTGGCAACTAACGTGGCCACTTATGAGCTTGGTCCAATGTTAGTGATAATGTTAAGTGTCACTAACGTTGGCTCCATTTCCTTTCTTCAAAGTTAATGCCACTAACTTTTCTCACTAACGTTGGGGCTTTCCTTCCTTCCACGTTAGTGTAACTAACGTAGCCACTAACGTGGCTTCTTCTCTTCTTCTTTTGGCCTGAAATCAATCAAACAAAGTGCATCAAAGTCTTGCTCTTGATCATGGGATCATGAAATCATGTAAAGTGCACAATGTATGATTGAATCAAGATGTAAGTGAATATCTATCCAAGACTAGCTTATTTTCCAAGAAAATGCATGAAACTACCTTAAAAACAGTAAAGAAAAGGTCAGTGAAACTGGCCAAAATGCCCTGGCATCATTTTCACATCCCCTGTGCCATAGGAGAAACAATGTTTGACAAAGGACTCTGTGATCTGGGAGCAAGCATCAACTTAATGCCTTTATCCCTTATGAAGAGGCTGCAGATCAATGAGATAATACCCATAGATGTAGTTATCAGACTGGCTGACAAAACTAAAAAACAAGCAGTAGGAGTGGTTGAAAATGTGCTGGTGAAGGTTGGAAAATACTTCCTACCCACAGATTTTGTCATATTGGACATGGAAGAGAGTCACATCCACCCAATCATATTGGGAAGATCATTCCTAGCTACAGCGAGAGCACTTATAGATGTGGAGCGAGGGGAGCTAATTTTGAGGATCCATGATGAACAACCCTCACAAGAAACAGATCAAGAGAACAAAGAACCAAGGAAAGATCATAGTAAGATACTGAAGGAAGAAACAAGCACTGAAGCACAACCAACACATCTGGGAATCCCCTTGGTTGATGAACAAGGCAATCAGCAGCCGTCACAGCTCAAGGAAAATCAGGAGGAACCTAAACCACCAGAGTTATATGAGACCAGCAACAAAATCTCCTTGGAAGAGGAGGTCACAAAGAGCAAGGCAACATCAAAAGGAACAAAGAAGAAGGCACCTAGGAGGTGGAGGAACAAGAAGATCCCTACAGAGGACTTTTCTCTAGGGGATAAAGTGATCTCAGCTTACTTCCCAGCTATCCCCTCCGATCTTCCCACTATCCCATCTCAGCTACCTAAAGTTTTTACCATCAACAGAGTTCTCTCCTTAGAACATGTGTAGATCCTTGATGAAGCCAATGGAGATAGATTTACTGCAAGGGGGGAGGACTTGAAGCACTACCAACCACCCTGACAAAGGAAAAACGTCAAGCTAGTGACGCTAAAAGAGCGCTTCATGGGAGGAAACCCATGTTTTATATGCTTTTAGAATAGTGAATAATGCAAGAGTTCATGAAATCAAAATCAAACTTTGACATGTACTTAAATGTATCCTTGTATGCAGCACATAGTGAAGAACAAGTTTGGTGTTCAAGGCATACTAAGAGAACATAAATGTAACCCATATTATGTCACTCTTAAGGCCTTGAACAAATCCTTTACACCACATGACACCAAACTAAGTTTGGTGTCACCAATGTTGCATACATGGATATTCAGTTAGTTAGTTGGTTTGTACTCATGAATAAGCAAAATTTTTTATTTTTTTGCCGTCACTATCCACACATTTAATAATCACATTTTTGTTATTTTGTAGAAGAAGTTTATTAGGAAAAGCAAGGGAAGTGGGAGTGCAAGCACTCAAGAAAAACACAAAGAGGACAAACAAGAAGGAGAGCAGGAGCAACCCCATGAGTAAAAGGTGGTGCAGTTGCCTCATTGTCCCATCTTTTTCAAGTTTTAAATAAAGAAAATCATGTATAAAATAGAACATGCTTCCATAGTAGTTTAGAATTTTTAATTCTGTTTTAAGTATTCTCCTTGCTTAGGTCTATGATTGCTAGTCAAATTGCCTGTTTTCAATTCCATCTTGCTTATTGTATGCTTGTCCTTTTTAAGCCAAATAAAAAGATAATGCTTGTTATAAAAGACCAGAGTGGAATTCATATTGTGGAGTAAGTTCCTAATTTTGTGATGTGGTAATAGATTAGCTAAGTTTGTTCACCAATAAGGTAGGAAGGCAACTATCTATCCGGAATCATATGCTTGAAACACACCCCATGAGACTAGCTAAATAACAAGATCCTAATAAGAAAAAGGGAAAGAGAAAATGAAAGTTGAGAAATAAAAGGAAAAGAGTAAGAAATAAGGCTAGGCACCAAGGGTTTGAATCTTGAGGCATGTGTCTGTGGTGCTCCTGTGTAAGGGATTTATTTGGATGAATAAGCTCTCAGGGGTGCCTTATCACTTGCTAACTTGGGTTAACTAACCCGGGATTATCAGCTGAAAGTCCACTATCAAGAGTAACCCTTGCTACAGAACACTTAGTAACCCAAAAAGGTGCTGGACACCAAGGTCTCAAGAAAGAAAATAAACAAACCATGTGCCTGTGGTGTGTATGTATGGGGGAAAGAGACTTGAGGGAGTAAGTCCTTAGGGGTGTCTTAACACCTAGCACCTTGAACCAACTGGTTCGGGAGTGTTGGCTAAAAGCTTATCTGAAAGAGTCGCCCCCTCACAGAGCACTTAGCCTAAGAGCACAATCAAACCCTGAAAACAACAAAAGGATCAATGAATAAAAGTCTCATAGGGTGCAATCAAGTGAGTATTCCAGGACATGATAAAGGTCTGAAAGCCAGTGAAGGAATGAACCTAAGTTGCTATGCATGAAACCACCATAAAACCAAGGACATTACTTCCACAATAATGATTCATTCATCTTGTCATTTCATTCATCATTCTCTTGTTCCAGTACCTGCTTAGGGACAAGCAAGCTTTAAGTTTGGTGTTGTGATGCCAGGGCATTTTGGTCAGTTTCACTGACCTTTTCTTTACTATTTTAGGGTAGTTTCATGCATTTTCTTAGGAAATAAGCAAGTTTTGGGTAGAGTTTCACTTACATCTTGATTCAAGCAAACATTGTGCACTTTACATGATTTCATGAGAATTATGCAAGAATTGTATGACAAACTAGATTATGCATGTCTCATGATTTGGATTAGAACTTTGATGCACTCTATTGCTTGATTTCAGGACAAAGGAAGCAAGGAAGAACCACGTTAGCAGCCACGTTAGTCTAACTAACGTAACCACTAACGTGGGATGGGAGCTAGCTTGCAACGTTGATGAGAAAAGTAATCGCCAATAACGTCCTCGAAGCCATCATAGCCCACGTTAAGAGTCACGTTAACTTAGTTAAAGTGAACTCTAACGTGGAAGAAGGAAATGAAGCCAACGTTAGTGACACTCATCTTTGTCACTAATGTTGGGCCAAGCTCATATTGGCCACGTTAAGAGCCACGTTAACTCAGTTAACATGGACTCTAACGTGGGGAAGCAAAAGAATGGCCAACATTAGTGACACTCACCTTTGTCACTAACGTTGGGCTAAGCCACTTTGAGCCACGTTAGTTGCCACGTTAACTTAGTTAACGTGGAAGCTAACATGGAGGGAGCAAGAATCACCAACGTTAGTGACACTCACCTATGTCACTAACGTTGGAATGAGCCACTATGAGTAATGTTAACTCCCACGTTAACTTAGTTAACGTGGAAGCTAACGTGGATGAAAGAATGATGAGCCAACGTTAGTGACACTCACCTTTGTCACTAACGTTGGAGATGGCTATCACCACCATGTTAGAAGCCACGTTAACCTAGTTAACATGAACTCTAACGTGGGAAGTAGGGGCGTTTTGAAACGTTAGTGACAAAGGTAAATGTTACTAACATTTTCGAAGATTTGGCAAGCCTACTTTAAAGGTCACGTTAACCACACTAACGTGAACTCTAACGTAGGGAAGGGAGGATTCTCAACGTTATTGGAAAAGGTAAGTCCCAATAACGTGTGCGAAGGATTAAGAGGCAACGTTAGTGGTCACGTTGGTGCCACTAACGTTGAAGTTAACGTGGATCACCCTTGGGTTAGGAACGTTAGTGAAAAATGTAACGACCCAATTTCTGGTACGTCATGATTATACTAAAAACTGAGCGCTACCAACTTGTCTACCGAATTATTATCTATTATTTATTATATGAACCTGATTCGTTGTTAAAAGCGTAGTTATTTTACGAGGTACTTTTTTTTTAAAAAAAAACCTTTGGATTAACAAACAGTATCATTCATAATCAATTCACAACTGATAATATATAAAATAATTATAAACAACCACACATAAATACATCACAAGCAGTTGAAAATATTCGATGATCCAACCTTTATTAGAGTATAGACTTTTAGTTAGAACACCCCTAGACATAGCTAGATAATAACTATAACATAAATATACATACAACATCCCAGGTCCTGACTTGTTCAAGATGTCCCTAAGCTGGCGCCCAGGCTAGCCTAGACTCTATACTCACCTAGTCCCTCTAAACTACTAAAGCGAGGGAAAGTACGTTCTAGGTCTTCAAAACTCAAGTCAGATGGATCATCATCAAAAGGTGGAACATCATCTTCTACTCCTCTGCATGATCAGATATTGCCATATGACATCACTCCAGTACCTCATCAAGTAGCCACATAACAAGAGTCTCGTACATAGGATTTAGGTTAAAGTTCGCGTACAAACGGGGTGCCGACGTTGGCTGGTCTCACCGTACATACATATGAACAGAGAACGGGATTCACCCTAGACTCAGAAGACTACCTAGAGCGGAATCCTCTTTGTAAACGATCATCAGCGAACTATGGAAGTGTACCCAAGCTTCCATCTGAAGGGGGAAGGGAGAGAGAAGGGGTAAGAACTGGGGAGTTCTTAGTAGGGTCGGGATTATTAGTTAAGTTCATTAATTCCGTGTTCTTTAGTAGACAAATAGCAGGATACAAGAAGCAGTAAATAGAAGATACATATAAATAGAGGAAATAGAGAAAATAGAAAACAGAACACAAACAGAAAAATACAAGAAAATACAACACAAACACAGAGAATAGAATACAAACAAGGAAAGCATACATTCATATAACAATCATAACAGAGGAAAATGCACAGTCAAGTATGATGCATGTCTAGCCCTAGTGCAGGTAATGAGCTCATCTATCGGTTACATACCCGCTCCCGACGTTACCCAGCAACCTTTGTCTGGATAAGGCTTTTCTGTTGGCAATATCCACTGCAAGCAACCTTTGTCTTGCAGGGTATCCACTGCAAGCAACCTTTGTCTTGCATGGCGGCACTTATTAGCCGATGTACGCGCAACAGACTCACTGTAAGCAACCTCTGTCTTACAGAAGCAACAACATACTCACTGTAAGTAACTTCTTTCTTACAGGAGCAACAACATACTCACTGTAAGCAACCTCTATCTTACAGGAGCACACTCATCTCGATACCTCTATAAGCAACCTCTGTGTTACAGCAAAGCATTAAAGCAAGGTATCCCAGGAAAGCGTTTTCAGTGGTCGTACCACCATCTATCTGACTGCCTCTCTGCAGCAGATTCTTACATAATCATTCTCGTTATCATCATTCATTAACATTCTCATTATTCATCATCACTTTCACCTTCTTATGCAGTACCTCTTTCTTTCTCTGTTCAATCATGCTATACAAACTCTACAGCTTTTACTTTTACAACATCTTAACTCAAACCATTTCTCTTTATCACATTACTCTTTTCTCTTTGTATTTTTACTTTGCTCTGATTACTCTTTTCTCTGTATGCCTTTATTCTTCTATGGTTACTCTATTCTCTGTGTTTCTTTACTCTGCTCTGATTTCTCTGGTTAACGTATGTATTTAAAGCTTATGTAAATTTCGGTATGAATAGTTAGTCTGTCCCAAGTATAGGTTCATTAAGTCTATACTGAAACAGTTTAACTTTTCATATAATACCTAACCCTATTTGTAATTTCAGGACTAACTATGTTGCCCTAGTTCATTCACTAATCTCTGTCTGTTTTTCTATCATTAAAACTTTACAGACTTTTTCTTCGATTTTTATCTTTTCTTCAACTTTTTATCTTTTATTTATCTTTGCCTCAATAATATGTTTTTACCACTCCCTAAGTGTTTTATGAAAGTAATTATGAGATTCTGTGCTTAAAGTTGTCTTTCTAAAGCTTTTACAGAAAACTGCCTTTTATGCATTATTTTATTATTTTTTTTAAAATATTATTTTAATTAAATATTATTATTTAATATTTTATTATTTTTTATTATTTTATCATTAAATTTTCGAAAATTAACTTACTTTTACTTTTAACCTTTAAAATTCACTTTTTACGACCCGTAACTTTTAATATTTCTACTTTTACCACCCTAACTTTCAGAAATTACCAAATAACCCCCCAAACACCAAATTAATTACTTCCTTGCCCTTTATGAATCAAAAAGGTGTTCTTCATTGTTCTTCATCACACTCAAAGTGTTCTTCATGTTCTTCATAAATTCTTCAGATTCCTTCTCTGTTTTTACCCGTTTTTTAGTCTTTTCAGCAACCGATTTTTACTAGAATTCATAATAAATTAGCAGCCATTAAAACCCCATCTTTTCTACATGATTTCAAAACAAATTGAACCTGAATTTAAGCTTAGGGTTTCATTTTTCCAGCTGCCCAAGAACATGAACTTTAAAGCTTGAATTTCATCAAATTTCATCAAAATTTCACCAAATTTTCACTAAGAATCAATCATATATGAAACCAATTTTTAGCACAGCCAATTTATACAACATTCACACAACTCAAACACAAATAATCAAGATTAATTTCGTGACTCCCTACCTGGTTTTGCTGCTCCTAATTCAATTAAACTTTCAGGTGGTCCTTAAGCACTTTTTCCTCCTAAATCACATCAAGAAAACACATATTTAACCATGTTTCCTTGAAACCGAATCAAAAGAGAGATGATGCAGCCAACTCACCTTGATTCCAGCCTTGATAAGTCATATGATCATGTAGAGAGAGAAGAGAGGATCATTTTGGTCGGATTGGAATTTGGTTTGAGTTTTAGTTTAGTAGAAATCAAGCTTTGAAGATTTGGAACTAAGAACTTTTCTCTCTTTTTCTCTCTACCTATTTTCTGCCACAAAGTGAAAATGAGCCAGCCTTGGGGGTTTTGGGGGTGTAGGGTGAGTTGTGATTGGTTGGCTTGGAGGTGGATTAAAATAATATTAAAATATCTCAGGTGTATAACTACTAAAACTAAATGTATCGGAACACTTGCAAAAACATCTCTAAAAATTATTTTCTGAGCTACTAGCATAAATGACACTAGTAATATATTTATTATGAGAATAAAATATGAATAATGAGGCCTTAGCATTGCTAAAGTCATCAGAGAGTTCTGATGCTAAGCTGCACCAGTAAATTGTGAACCCGGTTAAACCGATTTTCTGTTTTTAACTAAAACTGATCAGGTAACCTTATAATATCATTCAAGAAGCTTCTAATACTAATATAATGATAATATCATCCTATTATCTCTCTTCTCTCATAAATCGGGTCCGGTTTGTCAAATTGAGACTATTTACGAAAAACCGAATCAAAACACCTAACCGATACGGTTCAAAAACTAGGTTCTTCGTGACTGCGTTATTGAGCTTGCCTCATAAAAGGTTCTATCTTAAAGATGACATAATGATAATGAGGATTGAGATACTTGATGATATATCAGAGGTTCTCCCCTTACTGATCTTCCGGAGGATTCCGTGCCTTCGAAAAAGATCTCGTATACTCGAAAATTAGGGTTGTTACATTCTACCCTCCTAAAAGAAAATTTTGCCCTCAAAATTTCAGCCAGGTGCAGAATCCATCTTCAAACAATCTATTTTCTTCAAGCCATCCTGACGAAGAGATAGGTCCGTTCCTTACAGCATCCAAATCTAACATAGTCATTGCCATGTATATCATAACAGCTATTAGGATAGCTGGTCTCACATCGATTCGTCGTTCGGATCTCGATTAAACCATGCCTATTCAAAGTCATTGAGGTCTTATCCGCACCAAACAATCAACATTAAGGTGATCAGTCTTAATATCTCAAGTTAAGTACGAACATTTCCAAAATGAGCATTCATAGACATTCATGCCAAATGTATCTTAAAGATACCCTAACGGCATGAGACACACAAGTAGAGTATGCAATGAAGCATAGTCAGTCCACTCCCCAGGCTCTACAGGGAACGAACTGCTCTGATACCAAATTGTAATGACCCAATTTCTGGTACGTCATGACCATACTAAAAACTGAGCGCTACCAACTTATCTACCTAATTATTATCTATTATTTATTATATGAGCCTGATTCGTTGTTAAAAGCGTAGTTATTTTACGAGGTACTTTTAAAAAAAAAAACGTTTGGATTAACAAACAGTATTATTCATAATCAATTCACAATTTATAATATATAAAATAATTATAAACAACCACACATAAATACATCACAAGCAGTTGACAATATTCGGTGATCCAGCCTTTACTAGAGTATAGACTTTTAGTTAGAACACCCCTAGACATAGCTAGATAATAATTATATACATATATATACATACAACATCCCAGGTCCTGACCTGTTCAAGAAGTCCCTAAGCTGGTGCCCAGGCTAGCCTAGACTCTATACTCACCTAGTCCCTCTAAACTACTAAAGCGAGGGAAAGTACGTTCTAGGTCTTCAAAACTCAAGTCAGGTGGATCGTCATCAAAAGGTGGAACATCATCTTATACTCCTCTGCATGATCAGATATTGCCATATGACATCACTCCAGTACCTCATCAAGTAGCCACATAACAAGAGTCTCGTACATAGGATTGAGGTTAAAGTTCGCATACAAACGGGGTACAGACGTTGGCTGGTCTCACCGTATATACATATGAACAGAGAACGGGATTCACCCTAGACTTAGAAGACTACCTAGAGTGGAATCCTCTTTGTGAATGGTCATCAGCGAACTACGGAAGTGTACCCAAGCTTCCATCTGAAGGGGGAAGGGAGAGAGAAGGGGTAAGAACTGGGGAGTTCTTAGTAGGGTCGGGGTTATTAGTTAAGTTCATTAATTCCGTGTTGTTTAGTAGACAAATAGCAGGATACAAGAAGCAGTAAATAGAAGATACATATAAATAGAGGAAATAGAGAAAATAGAAAACAGAACACAAACAGAAAAATACAAGAAAATACAACACAGACACAGAGAATAGAATACAAACAAGAAAATCATACATTCATACAACAATCATAACAGAGGAAAATGCACAGCCAAGTATGATGCATGTCTAGCCCTAGTGCAGGTAATGAGCTCATCTGTCGGTTACATACCCACTCCCGACGTTACCCAGCAACCTTTGTCTGGATAAGGCTTTCCTGTTGGCAATATCCACTGCAAGCAACCTTTGTCTTGCAGGACGGCACTTATTAGCCGATATTCGCCCAACAGACTCACTGTAAGCAACCTCTGTCTTACAGGAGCAACAACATACTCACTGTAAGCAACCTCTTTCTTACAGGAGCAACAACACACTCACTGTAAGCAACCTCTGTCTTACAGGAGCACACTCATCTCAATACCTCTGTAAGCAACCTCTGTCTTACAGCAAAGCATTATAGCAAGGTATCCCAGGAAAGCGTTCTCAGTGGTCGTACCACCATCTATCTGACTGCCTCTCTGTAGCAGATTCTTTTATAATCATTCTCATTATCATCATTCATTAACATTCTCATTATTCATCATCACTTTCACATTCTTATGCAGTACCTCATTCTTTCTCTGTTCAATCATGCTATACAAACTCTACAGCTTTTATTTTTACAACATCTTAACTCAAACCATTTCTCTTTATCACATTACTCATTTCTCTTTGTCTTTTTACTTTGCTCTGATTACTCTTTTCTCTGTATCCCTTTATTCTTCTCTGGTTACTCTATTCTCTATGTTTCTTTACTCTGCTCTGATTTCTCTGGTTAACGTATCTATTTAAAGCTTATGTAAATTTCGGTATGAATAGTTAGTCTGTCCCAACTATAGGTTCATTAAGTCTATACTAAAATAGTTTAACTTTTCATATAATACCTAACCCTATTCGTAATTCCAGGACTAACTATGTTGCCCTAGTTCGTTCACTAGTCTCTGTCTGTTTTTCTGTCATTAAAACTTTACAGACTTTTTCTTCGATTTTTATCTTTTCTTCAACTTTTTATCTTTTATTTATCTTTGCCTCACTAATATGTTTTTACCACTCCCTAAGTGTTTTATGAAAGTAATTATGAGATTCTGTGCTTAAAGTTGTCTTTCTAAAGCTTTTACAGAAAATTGCCTTTTCTGTATTATTTTATTATTTTTATTAAAATATTATTTTTAATTAAATATTATTATTTAATATTTTATTATCTTTATTATTTTATCATTAAATTTTCGAAAATTAACTTACTTTTACTTTTAACCTTTAAAATTCACTTTTTACCACCCGTAACTTTTAATATTTCTACTTTTACCACCCTAACTTTTAGAAATTACCAAATAACCCCCCAAACACCAAATTAATTACTTCCTTGCCCTTTTATGAATCAAAAAGGTGTTCTTCATTGTTCTTCATCACACTCTAAGTGTTCTTCATGTTCTTCATAAATTCTTCAGATTCCTTCTCTGTTTTTACCGTTTTTCAGTCTTTTCAGCAACCGATTTTTACTATAGTTCATAATAAATTAGCAGCCATTAAAACCCCATCTTTTCTACATGATTTCAAAACAAATTGAACCTGAATTTAAGCTTAGGGTTTCATTTTTCCAGCTTCCCAAGAACATGAACTTTAAAGCTTGAATTTCATCAAATTTCATCAAAATTTCACCAAATTTTTACCAAGAATCAATCATATATGCAACCAATTTTTAGCACAGCCAATTTATACAACATTCACACAACTCAAACACAAATAATCAAGATTAATTTCGTGACACCCTACCAGGTTTTTCTGCTCCTAATTCAATTAAACTTTCAGGTGGTCCTTAAGCACTTTTTCCTCCTAAATCACATCAAGAAAACACATATTTAACCATGTTTCCTTGAAACCGAATCAAAAGAGAGATGGTGAAGCCAACTCACCTTGATTCCAGCCTTGATAAGTCATATAATCATGTAGAGAAAGAAGAGAGGATCATTTTGGTCGGATTGAAATTTTGATTTGAGTTTTAGTTCAGCAGAAATCAAGCTTTGAAGATTTGGAACTAAGAACTTTTCTCTCTTTTTCTCTCTACCTATTTTCGGCCACAAAGTGAAAATGAGCCAGCCTTGGGGGTTTTGGGGTAGTAGGGTGAGTTGTGATTGGTTGGCTTGGAGGTGGATTAAAATAATATTAAAATATCTCAGGTGTATAACTACTAAAACTAGATGTATTAGAACACTTGCAAAAACATCTCTAAAAATTATTTTTTGAGCTACTAGCATAAATAAAACTAGTAACATATTTATTATGAGAATAAAACATGAATAATGAGGCCTTAGCATTGCTAAAGTCATCAGAGAGTGCTGGTGCTAAGCTGCACCAGTAAATTGTGAACCCGGTTAAACCGGTTTTCTGTTTTTAACTAAAACTGATCAGGTAACCTTATAATATCATTCAAGAAGCTTCTAATACTAATATAATGATAATATCATCCTATTATCTCTCTTCTCTCATAAATCGGGTCCGGTTTGTCAAACTGAGACTATTTACGAAAAACCGAATCAAAACTCCTAACTGATACGATTCAAAAACTAGGTTCTTCATGACTGCCTTATTGAGCTTGCCTCATAAAAGGTTCTATCTTAAAGATGACATAATGACAATGAGGATTGAGATACTTGATGATATATCAGAGGTTCTCCCCTTACTGATCTTCCGGAGGATTCCGTGCCTTCGAAAAAGATCTCGTATACTCAAAAATCAGGGTTGTTACAAAAAAAGTGACTGCCACTAACGTTCTCGAACCCACACTTTCACTTAACGTTAATGCCACTAACGTCCTAAGCTAAAAGTCCCTGCCTACTTCATACTTTCTCTCTGCAAGTAAAGCTAAGCCCATTGAAGAGGATAACTACTTCAAACTCAAGATCCAAAGGCCCATATCCAAGATTTGAAGAACCAACTAGAAGATCTGAAGAGTAGTATATATAGGGGTAGTTTTGAATCAAAAAGGGGGTTAGAAATTTGAGAACTACTCTCTGTATTTACTTTCTCTGCAATTTTTAGTTTAATTATCAGAATGTACTCTCCATCTATGCTTTTCATTCCCAGAGCTATGAACAACTAAACCCCTTTCATTGGGTTAGGGAGCTCTGTTGTAATTTGATGGATCAATATTAGTTTTCATTATTCTTCTTCTATCTTTTCTCTTGAGTTTACTAGAAAACTTTCAATCTTCATTCAATTGGGTAGTTATTGATGACAAGTCATCTTAGCCTAGTTTCACTAGTCTTTTTCTTTATTTTTATTTGGTTTTATGCACTTTCTTGGGCCACAAGTAAGCCAATTGGGTGGAATTTCATGTTTCCTTAGATTCAATCAACCATGGATGAATTGATGCATTTTCATGAGTTTTATGCCATAATTGCTTCTATGACAAGAAAAAGAATAACTCTCATGATTAGAGCATAGCTTTGACGCAATTGTTGGTTGATGATAGGTGGAATAAAGCTTGGAAGAAGGTTGAGGAAAAGGGGATAGCAAGAGGCAAGAGGAAGGACTCACGTTTGAGCCAAAGTTTGCCTCAAACTTGGACTCAAACGTGAGGAAGAGTGCAACTACACCCTGGAGGCAAGCCAAGTTTGCGCCAACGTTTGCCTCAAACGTTGAGGCAAACGTTGGCTGAAGAAGAGTCAAGGGAAGGGCCAACGTTTGCGCCAACGTTTGCCTCAAACGTGAGGTCAAACGTTGGCACCACAAGAACAAGCAAAAGCACCCCTGGAGCAAACCAACGTTTGCGCCAACGTTTGCCTCAAACGTGAGGTCAAACGTTGGCGCCAATTTAGCATGAAGAAGAGTCCCTGGTTGATGATTTAATTGAGCCACGTTTGCGCCAACGTTTGCCTCAAACGTTGGGCCAAATGTTGGCCAAAGGAGTAGCGTGGGAGAACCACGTTTGAGCTCACGTTTGACCTCAAACGTTGGCTCAAACGTGGATGACAGCATCTTGGCCGAGCTGCATAATGCCACACACGAAGACGTTTGAGTCAACGTTTGCCTCAAACGTTGACTCAAACGTGAATGGTTCATGGTCCGGTTCACAAGTGGATTTCTTCCCAACACCAAGGGCAATCAACAGAGGCTATCTTCAATCCAATTCCATCAAGGCCAAGGCCCAAATTCAAGGCTCGATGATCAATTGAAGAAAGTGTATAAATAGAAGTTAGTTTGATTTAGGGAGGACGTCAATTTTTACTTTTGAATTTACTCACTGTAACTTGAATCTGGGTGGAGAATTCAATTCTCTTCCTCTTTGATTTTCTCATTTTCTTTATTGCAATTCTTGCTTGAGTCTTGGGTGTGGAGAATTGAGGAAATTTTGTCTCAATCTCACCTTGAGATCTCTTTCTGTTTCTTTCACTGCACCATTGGAGAATTGAGATTTGAATTCAAGTTTTCTTCTGTTTTGATCTTTAATCTCTTGCAATCGAATTCTAAATTTGGATCTAGGAAGGCAGTGAGATCTAGACTTTGTTATCTAGTCTCTTGAGTCCTGAGATCTACATCTTTCAATTTAAATTTCCTTGTTTCATTGCTACACCAAGCTTATTTTCATTTTCATTTAAGATCCGGTTTAATTGAATCCATCTTCTACGTTTTTGTTTGTTGACTTTTACTTTTCCTTGTTTAATTTCTACAAATCCCATTCCCAATTCCCTTTATAATTCAAGCAATATACGTTTCTTACACTTTAAGATTCAGCCATTTACATTTCTTGCAATCTAAGTTTCTGTAATTTACATTACTTGTTCTTTAAGATTCAGCTTATTTACTTTCTCTGCTCTTTAATTTCCTGCAATCTACCCCTCTCCCTTTACATTTCAAGCAATTTAGTTTCTGCAATCACAAATCACTCAACCAACACTTGATTCGCTTGACTAAATCAATCACTAAATTAAAATTGCTCAATCCTTCAATCCCTGTGGAATCGACCTCACTCATGTGAGTTATTATTACTTGATGCGACCCGGTACACTTGCCGGTTAGATCTGTATGTTTGGAAATCCGTTTTCCAAAAATTACACATCATGTTTTTGGCACCGTTGCCGGGTATTGAAATAGATTGACAATGATTAAGTGAAGTGGAGATCTAGATCAAGCACTTTTTATTTTCTGTTTCTTTAACTTTTGACTAACACGCTAACTATTTGAATTTTTGTTTAAGCCAATTAACATTTCACTTCAGCAATGGACTGAAGTGTTATTGCCTTTCTGGTGTTGTGTGATTCTTATGCTTTGGTTGTATGTCAGGTACAAGGAGAATTACACCCACTTTTTGTGAACAAGACGAAAGAACCCTCAGAAGATTAAGAAGAGCTGAAAGAGGGAAAAACATTGTTGGAAAAGAGGAGTCAGAAGAAGAATTCCAAGATATGGAGGAACACTTAACAAATCCACCAAATGGAGCAGAAGGAACAGCCAATAACAACAATAATCCACCACAGAGAAGAGTTTTGCCTTTCTACACATGTGCAGATCCTAGACAGTGTGGGAGTAGCATTCTCACCCCAAATGTTAATGCAAATAACTTTGAACTAAAGTCACAACTCATCACCTTGGTTCAAAATAATTGTTCTTATGGAGGAGGACCACTTGAAGACCCTAACCAACACTTGTCCACCTTCTTAAGGATTTGTGACACTGTCAAAACCAATGGTGTGCACCCTGAGAGTTACAAGCTACTACTATTTCCATTTTCTCTCAGAGACAAAGCCACTCAATGGTTGGAATCATTCCCAAGAGACAGCATCAACAATTGGGATGATCTAGTAACCAAGTTCCTTGCCAAGTTTTACCCACCTCAAAGAGTTATTAGATTGAAGACTGAAGTGCAAACATTCACACAAATGGATACTGAACCCTTGTATGAGGCATGGGAACAATACAAAGCTCTAATCAGGAAGTGTCCACCGGGAATGTTTAGTGAGTGGAACAGATTGCATAATTTCTATGAAGGCTTGACACTGAAATCTCAAGAGGCTTTGGATTATTCAGCATGAGGCTCTTTACAACTGATGAAAACTGCAGAAGAGGCTCAAAATCTCATTGATATGGTGGCCAACAACCAGTATTTCTTTGCTCACCAAAGGCAACGCCAACCATCACAAAGGAAAGGAGTGATGGAGTTGGAAGGAGTGGACTCAATCCTAGCTCAAAACAAGATGATGCAGCAGCAAATTCAACAACAATTTGAGCAAATGGCCAAGAGGATTGATAGCCTCCAAGTTGCAGCAGTCAACACAAGCCAACCATCAACCACATGGGGGCAAAATGAAGAAGCTCAAGAGGAGCAACAGCAAGAACAAGTCCAGTACATGCACAACCAAAATTCTGGGCCAAATGAAGTCTAGGGTGATACTTACAACCCTTCATGGAAGAACCACCCCAACCTCAGATGGGGAGACAATCACAACCAGAACCAACAACCATGGCAGAGGAACTCAAATCAAAACACTTCAAGAAATAACCAAAACCACAACTAGCAGCAAACTAACCAAAAACCTTATAGAAAACCCCAAAATAACTACCCCAACTCGAACCATTATCAATCCAATAACCAGCCCACCAACCAAAATGCCTACCATCCACCATCCACATCTCAGAACCCACCACAAACATTACCAGAATCTCAAAGAATCACTAACCTGGAAACCTTGATAGACAAAATGTGGAAACACCAAGAAATGACAACCAAGAACCAAGAAGCCTCCATAAAGAATATGGAGAGGCAAATTGGTCAACTCTCTAAACACCTTGCAACAGAGAGACCATCGAGTTCACTACCAAGTGACACAATTCCAAATCCTAAGGAAGAGTGCAAGGCGATACAGTTAAGAAGTGGGAGAGTATTGACGAGTAGCAATGATAGTACAAAGAAGCAAGTGGAGAGTAACAAGAGGCCAATAGAGGAGGAAAAGCCAACACACGCAGAGGAAGCCAATGATCAAGATGTGATGCCAAATAAGAGTACTGAGAAGCCAAGAAGGAAAGAAGACCAACCAACCACTTTGCAAAAGGGAGAGCTGGTTCCAGGACAGCAGCAAGTGGAGAAGAACTCGACACCTCCACTACCCTATCCTTAAAGGTTCAGCAAGGAGACTAAGGATCAACACTTCCCAAAATTTCTTGAAGTCTTCAAGAAGTTAGAGATCAATATTCCCTTAGCTGAGGTACTTGAGCAAATGCCCCTATATGCAAAGTTCTTGAAAGAACTTATCAACAAGAAGAGGAGTTGGCAAGCTAATGAAACTATACTGCTTACTGAGGAATGCAGAGCACTAATCCAGAAGGGACTTCCTCCTAAACTCGAAGACCTTGGAAGCTTCTTTCTACCCTGTGCCATTGGTAGTATGACCATCAACAAGGCGATGTGTGACTTAGGAGCTAGTATCAATCTAATGCCTGCCTCTCTAGTGAAAAAGCTAAGCATAAAAGAGGTGAAACCAGTACAAATGTCTCTAGAATTGGTGGACAAGTCAGTGATATGCCCTACGGGTATGATTGAGAACCTTCTAGTCAAGGTAGACAGATTCATCTTCCCTGCAGATTTTGTGATCTTAGATTCAGATAAGGATGAGGGTGACTCCATTATACTGGGAAGACCGTTCTTGGCCACTGCTAGGGCCATCATAGACATAGAGCAAGGAGAATTAACCCTCAGGATGCATGATGAAAGTGTCACTCTGAGTGTACTGCCAGAAACGCAGTTCAGTAATGAAAAGAAGGATAGTACAGAAACTGACAAAGAGAATCTGCAATGGAAGGAGGGAATCAACAAGACAAATAACAGCTGCCCTCCCAAGCAAGAGATAGATGATACAGCAGGTCAAAAAGAGAAAGAGACTGTGCAAAATAATGAAGAAGTTCAAGACGACATTATAATAGTATTGGCAACTAAGAAAAGAAATCTCAAGAGGAAGCCTGTTGTCAAAGAAGAAGGGTCAACAAAAGGAGGGAAGAAAAACAAAAACAGAATCAAAAAGGGTTGGAAGAGCAAGAAAATTCCAACAGAAGGGCTTTTCAAAGGTGACAAAGTGTAATTGGTCTATCAACAGCTGGGAGCAAGCCAACAGACTGATGATTACTATACTGTGAACAAAATACTCTCACTAGAGCATGCTGAAATAGAGCACCAAGGGACAAAGAAGAAGCTCACAGTCAGAGGGGACAAGTTGAGGCACTACAATCATCAACCACCATAAAAGAAAGCCCTAGTGTCAAGCTAGTGACAATAAAAGAGCGCTCCATGGGAGGCAACCCATGATTTAAGATTCCTGTTGTTTTAAATTCAATAAGCCATGATCACCCTAGCATGATTTTTCTTCTCATGAACATACTTAATGAATGCATGCACTGTTTTGAAACATATGCCAAGACTTCTAAGTTTGGTGTGCCTTCAAGCACACCAAGTCAGTTTTTCAAACATTCTTAGACAATATGCTTAGTCATTTCGATGAAGCATATGACCAAACATTAAGTTTGGTGTCTGCATATGTAGAGTTTTCAGCAGATCATTTCTTATTCATGAAATCAAAATCATACACCGATGGATCATACATTATTACCTTCTAGGACTTTACAATCGAAAAGAAATGATATCCTGTTATGAAGATATCAATTGTGATAATTCGCTAGCATTCTGCAATTACCCCTTAACAAGAGACAAGTTTGGTGTTCATCAAACCTTGATTCACTAATTAGGGACACAATTGATTCTTCATGAAAAAAATTTTCAAAAAAAAATATATATATATATATATATATATATATATAAAAGCATTTCTTATAAATATTTAACCACGAGTGACATCGAGATTTCAAGAACAATAGTTGGAGGAAGCAACATTTTAGATTATATAGCCAAACATTAAGTTTGGTGTCCTCCAAGGAAAAAGAGATGTCACGGTTAAACAAACAAGGAATGAGAATTTACATATGTGTTTAATAAAAGAAACTCTCTTGCCACCGTTGGATAATATTTGTCTTTGTTGTTTTGTGGTGATGGTTAGGTGGTCAAAGAATATTCAAAGAAAGAGACAAGACAAGGAGGGGCATAGCATAAGGACAAAATTCCATCACATGCTTCAAAGAGTGACTCTGTACACCCTTGGAATGAGCACGTTGAAGACCTTTGAAGAAGCAAGTTTGGTCCACATTCAACTTTGCATGCACACCTTTGATTTACAAAATGTCCAATTGCATCTCAGCCCTCCATTGTTCAATTAAGTTGTTATAAAACACCACCTTTAAGCCATGCACATGAACGAAGAAGTTGCACACTCCTTGCACTCCAACCATTCAAACTCTATTTCCTTCATCATTATTCATCATATAATCTCAGCCTCAAACATTTCTTTTCCCGAAAGCACATCAAAGCCTCCAACCTTCTTCACACACCCACAAATCTCAAGAGGATCAACCAAGCAAGTGATCATGGCCTCTTCCTCAAGAACCAAACGGAGAAAAGGGAAAGAGCTCGCGGTAGAGGAAAGTACACGGGAATATGACCGATGGAGATTTAAATCTTGGTACCATCAATTACAACTTGAATGGATGAATGAGAAGAAGATATATCCAGAGGTTCCACTCCTGCTGCCAGATGAAGGGTGCCAAGAAATGAAGGACAAGATTAGAAGGAGGAAATGGGAAGAACTCACCTCACCAATCACTCGGATTAATGCCAACATCATACGAGAGTTCTATGCCAACATCTCAAGGCTTGACATGAGTGAAGTCCCAACTTATAAGAGCTATGTACGGGGAATGGAAGTGGATTTCAGTTCAAATGCCATCAAGAAAGTCTTAGGTCTAAGAACAGCCCATTTTGATGAACCAGGATACCACCAAAGGGTAAATGGAGATCCGGATTATGATGAAATTGCTAGTGATATATGTGTGGTGAACACAGATTGGGAAAGAGATGCCAACAACAATCACAAATACTTGAGGAGAGGAGATCTCACCCCTGAAGCAAAGGGGTGGTATGAGCTTATGAAAAGATCAATCTTGGGCATAGTGAACACTTCGGAAGTCAATAAGAAAAGATCTGTCATGCTGCATGGTGCACAAATTGTGAATCACACTTTTCACAACTCGTATCACTGACCAGCAAGTGCACTGGGTCGTCCAAGTAATACCTCACGTGAGTAAGGGTCGAATCCCACGGAGATTGTTGGTTTGAAGCAATCTATGGTTATCTTGTAAATCTTAGTCAGGAAGTCAATTATGTTTATCAGTTGAATTGCAAATAAACAATAGAGCATGGATTAAAGGTTACTTGTTATGCAGTAATGGAGAATATGTTGGAGTTTTGGAGATGCTTTGTCTTCTGAATCTCTGCTTTCCTCTGTCTTCTTGTTCACGCACGCACGTCTTCCTATGGCAAGCTTTGTGTTGGTGGATCACCGTTGTCAATGGCTACCTTCCATCCTTCCAATGAAAACTACGCTCACGCGCTCTGTCACAGCACGACTAATCACCGGTTGGTTCTCGATCCGGTTGGAATAGGATTTACTATCCTTTTGCGTCTGTCACTAACGCCCAGCCTTCAGGAGTTTGAAGCTCGTCACAGTCATTCAATCCTTGAATCCTACTCGGAATACCACAGACAAGGTTTAGACTTTCCGGATTCTCATGAATGCCGCCATCAGTTCTAGCTTATACCACGGAGATTCTGATTAAGGAATCTAAGAGATACTCATTCAATCGTATATAGAACGGAGGTGGTTGTCAGGCACACGTTCATGATTTGAGGAAGGTGATGAGTGTCACAGATCATCACCTCCATCACTGTTAAGCGCGAATGAACATCTTAGATAGGAACAAGCGTGTTTGAATGGAAAACAGAAATACTTGCATTAATTCATCGAGACACAGCAGAGCTCCTCACCCCCAACAATGGAGTTTAGAGACTCATGCCGTCAAAGAGTACAAAATTCAGATCTAAAATGTCATGAGATACAAAATAAGTCTCTAAAAGTTGTTTAAATACTAAACTAGTAGCCTAGGTTTACAAAAAATGAGTAAACTATGATGGATGATGCAGAGATCCACTTCTGGGGCCCACTTGGTGTGTGCTGGGATGAGACTTAAGTAATTCACGTGCAGAGGCCATTTGTGGAGTTGAACGCCAGTTTTTATGCCAATTTGGGCGTTCAACTCCAGCTTTTGATCCTTTTCTGGCGCTGGACGCCAGAATTGGGCAGAGGACTGGCGTTGAACGCCAGTTTACGTCATCTATCCTTCTGCAAAGTATGGACTATTATATATTGCTGAAAATCCCTGGATGTCTACTTTCCAACGCAACTGGAAGCATGCCATTTCGAGTCTTGTAGCTCCAGAAAATCCACTTTGAGTACAGGGAGGTCAGAATCCAACAGCATCAGCAGTCCTTTTTCAGCCTAAATCAGATTTTTGCTCAGCTCCTTCAATTTCAGCCAGAAAAATACCTAAAATTACAGAAAAACACACAACTCATAGTAAAGTCCAGAAATATGAATTTTTCCTAAAAACTAATGAAAATAGACTAAAAACTAACTAAAACATACTCAAAACTATATGAAATTAACCCCAAAAAGCGTATAAAATATCCGCTAATCATA